>NC_090265.1:1515348005-1515669116 GCF_040414725.1 Anabrus simplex | reverse complement strand
AGAGAGACTGATCTATAACAGAATCTCAGCTACAGTACTTCAGCACATTCCAGTTGAACAGGCAGGATTCAGCCCTAACAGGAGCTGTTGCGATCAGGTTTTGGCACTAACCAGCCATATTGAGCAGGGTTTTCAAGAAAAAATGAAAATGGTTGCTGTGTTTGTGGACTTATCAGCCTACGATACAGTCTGGCAAAAAGGAATGATCCTGATGTTCCAGAAAATTATCCCTTGCAAGACCGTAGCTTCCTTGTTCAACAAAATGCTATGCAATTGCCTAATTCAAGTACATCTCAATGGAAAAATAAGCAGATCCTACAGATTAAATGATGGACTGCCACAGGGTTCTGTTCTTGCTCCACTTCTCTTCAATCTCTACATGGCAGATTTTCCATCTACTGCATGCCAAAAGTTTATATATGCTGATGACATAGCCCTAACAGAACAGTCTGACTTCGAGACCGCTGAAGCTATTCTCATACAAGATCTCCTAAAAATGGATAGATACTCCAACACCTAATGATTGAAACCCAATATAAACAAAACAGAGATTAGTACCTTTCATCTAGACAACAGGAGAGCCCATTACATTCCACAAGTACAATTCAGAGGCCAACAGCTAAAGTATTGTGCTCATCCAAAATACTTGGGTATTGTGCTGGATCACTCTTTGACGTATAGAGAACACCTCTGCAGAACAGCAGCAAGGGTTAAACCATGTAACAACATCCTTTAAAAACTCAGTGGCACTAGTTGGGGGAGCAAATGCTAATGTCTTCTGAACAATAGCTCTTGCCCCAGTATTTGTTGTATTGTATTGTATTTTATTTTGTCCAACTGATCATACAGTGATATGGGACACGTCAATAATCATATTTACAGTAACAAAGGATAAAACAGTAATATACATGCCAAGATAAATAAAGAGAAATATACAATGTGGTAAAGAGGCACAGATTTAAAAAAAAAAAAAAAAAAAAGAAAAGTGATACATAAGTTAATTTTCAAGAGCTAAGTATTCTTCAATAGAATAAAAACAATGGTTAGAAACAAATTTGAATAATTCTTTCTTAAATTTTGAACATGGTTTTATCTGCTTAATGTAGTCTGGTAATTTATTAAATAAATGTTCTCCTGCATAACTCAGACTTGATTCATATAGCTTAGTTTTGTGTGGTTCTATGTGCAGACTGTGCCTATTTCTAGTATTATACCTATGTACATCAGAGTTGATGGTGTAGCTGTTTACATTCTCCTTCATATATACAAGTGTATGGAAGATATAAAGGCTAGGCAATGGTAAAATAAAATAAAGTTTAAAGTACTTCTTGCAGCTTGTCCTGCTGCCGACATCGGCCATTCCTCTAATTATTTTCTTTTGTAACTTAAAGATGACTTTGCTATATCGTGACTTCCCCCAGTAAATGATTCCATAGGTTAGTATGGGATGGACATATGCAAAATACATAATTTGGCAAGCCTTTAAATTAAAACTATTTTTCAAAGATATTATCATGAAAAATATTCTACTAAGCTTTTTCCCTATAAACTCTGTATGTTTTTCCCAGTATACCCAGTTGCAGAATATTGCAGCCCTGTACAGATCAACAGCACACACACAGGTAAAGTTGATGTCCAGCTGAATGATACCATGAGGTCAGTGTCTGGCACACTCAAATCCACACCACATAAATGGCTGCCAGTATTAATATACATACAGCAGATGTATCATGACATAACCTCATACGTTTTCTTACACAAGACAGATCATACAACACACAAATAATATGACCACAGTTTGTACCAAATAAAGTCTGTACATAACTATGTAAATAATAATAATAATAGACGTAAACAACTTCATGGCCACACCTCACAAGTAGTAGTAGTAATAATAATAATAATAATAATAATAATAATAATAATAATAATAATAATAATAATAATAATAATAATAATACCTACTAACCAAGCTCGATATTTTTGCCTTTTACCCATGGGTTTAGAGAATTGTTTCCAAGTTCTACTAGTCCATTACACTTGCAGCAGGTGTTGGGTCAGGTGTTTGCAATGGAATAAACAGAATGAGTGGCTTTTATTCAGGAGTCCAAGAAAGAAAAGACTTGGGGAACTGCTCATTAATTTCACTGTGCAGCTCAAAATTTAAACTTGGTCTTAAAAGACACTGCTAAAATTACTCAAAATCTCCTCATTTTATAGCTGTCTCAAGAGAATGTCTTGTTTCAGTTCTAGTATTAATAGGTGGGAACTTCTTGAAGACAACAGAAAAGCTCCAACACTAAAGAAACTCTGTCCAACAAGGTGGTCATCAGTTCACGATACACTGTCAGCAATTCATTATCGCTATCTGGACATAAGGAAAGCCTTAAGTGTAATAGGCTTCATGTATAAGAAATCAGATGAACATAAGGAGTCCCTTTATTTAAAGAAACAGTTATAAACATTGTCGTTCATGCAGTTATTCAATACAAAATACTGATAACCACCAATATTATATTTCAGGCTCTGCAGTCACCCTATGAAAATCTTTACATTGCTTCAAACTTTCTCGATGGAGCAATAGGCTCACTTTCCATATTAAGGAACTCTCTTGACAAAAGTGAATGAAGAGGCTAAAATTATGGCAGTCCCATGTTGCTTTTCAAAGAAGTGCAATGCAAAATTAATAAAAATTTTTGATTAATTATGTGAAGATGAACAATTTGATGATCCACAGCAATAGTTTAAAAATTTCTGTTTATTACAAAAACTTTGGTCTTTTGCTTAGCCAGCTGAGAATCAGATTTACAAGTTTGTCAGAAGTCCTCCACAAATTTGAGTGTTTACAACCTACTACTCTTGCAGCTGCAGTAAGTCTTTTGCAAGAATATCCAAATGACCTATCTACAGACTTGCCTCATTAACTGTTGATGATCTGGAACATTCTCAAGAAAGAAATTTGCCTTCTGCGAAGTGCCTCAGTGAAAAACTTAGCAGATTTAATAATTAGGAATCACACGATTATCTTGAGTGTTCTGGATGTTTCAGTGGCACTGAAATTATTCTTGACACTTCCAGTGACAGCAGCTACGGAGGAAAGGTCTTTCTCAAAATTAAAACTTGTTAAGAACCATGTACGTAGCTCAATGATGTGAGAATGATTGTCTGCTTTGAGTATGATTAGGATTGAAGCGGACACAGCACGAAAATTAAATACAGATGCCCAGGTGGACAGGGGCTGCAAGATTTCCAGCTGGCAAATACAGAACACTTTAATTTCTTTTCCATATAGCACTAAAATAAAACACCACAGCCATTTAATGAATGAGAGAAGAGACCAGGGATGTATTAACTAATAAATAGCACTAAGATTATACCAGCCTGAAATATTTATTTAATTTGTTACAAACTAATAAAGCGTTAGTCTTTAGAATGAAATGTACATTTCACAAGTACTTTGTCATTTGAAGATGCAATTTGCAACAATTTCTTTTTCAACAAACATTTCTTGTGAAATTCCTCACAATTCTCATCATAGTTTAAGTATACAGTTCAAAGTTTTATTAAATCTACAGAGCTTCTGTTTCTATCATTTCTAGCCACCTCTCTGGCATTGTTTTACTTCAGAGAGTTACTTATAGCTTTTCACCAGCAACACCCTCCCCAGTAAACAAATTGACTATGTCAATAACATCTGAACACATGTCATACATATTCAGTTCTTCCTGTAAATCTAGTGTCTCCACTAACTTCAAATTGCTGAACTGAGGTAACCATTTACATAGCTAATTAACACAAACCCCATAGATGAAAAAGGATTAGTTTTGTTTTGAGAATATAAACCACCGCCATAGACTTCCATCTTGATAAATATATATTTTGTTTTTTACTGTACATATGTCCAACATATCAACAATGAAGCAATAAAATTTCTCCAATAAAACAGCATTTCTCTAACATGCTGCCTCACCAAAAGGCATTGCGTTTTGCATAAGAAAACTTGAAACAAGAACAACACAATAGCAAATAGTTACTTCTGCATACATAAGGAATATTCTGAAATAATGAATTGGTGACAATATCATTAGTTGTGGAAGGTTAATAATAACATGTTGTCACCTCTAAAATGAATGTCATTACTAATACAGTACATTTTGCATAATTACTACATCACAAATTATTCATGCTTAGGAAGAATACACAGCTTTCTGATAGGTCTCTTGATCACACCTGAATCAGTTCTGACACTAGAAACTCTTGCCAGTGCATCGTCACCAGGATGAATTATCTCTATCACTCCCTTTTGCTAATGCGTAGGGGATAGACTGTTGTCCTTTATAAACAAAACATCAACAGAGCAGGGATTTGGATATTCCTTGGTCCATTTGTGATGCTGTTGAAGTGTATTCAGGTATTCTTTATGCCATCTCTGCCAGAAGTCCTGAGTCATCTTTTGAACATGTTGCCATCGTGGCAGACGGCTGAAGCTGGAATGGGCAAATTTGTAATCAGGAACTGTCATGAGAGGTTCCCTAACAAGGAAATGAGGACATGATGCTGCATAGGCTTTTGGGCTTATGCCGTGTCAAGAAAAGAAGGTGAATTTCTTTATGTTTCGCAGGGAACTGTGCCCTGCGTCCTCAGAAGAAATCTTGACTGTCCACGAGAAAAGAATTTCACCTTGTTTTCTTGACACGGCATAAGCCCAAAAGCCTACACAGCATCACGTTTATATGTATGGGCCGTGAAAGCATCAATGGCAAGAAGGAAATGAGGAGTTAGATAGGATGAATCAGAAGGATCATCACTGAGTCTTGAAAGAGGATGAGAATTTAGACAAGTTTCTATTTGGGCTGATAAGGTTGTTAATTCCTCAAAGGTGAGAACTGTGTTTCCCATTGTTCTTTGCAGGCAATACTTAGAACTCTTTACCATAGCTTCCCAGGCCACTCCGAAGTGTGGTGCCGAAGGGGGAATGAAGTGCTAGTTGATTTCTTATGTTGATGCAGCTTCTATACTACTACTTTGTTGTTCGGTTTCCTTCAGGAAGTTCTGAAGCTCCTTCAGCTCTATTACAGTGCCAATAAAGTTGGTCCTGTTGTTACTATAGATGTTAGAAACACAAACTCGGCATGCTGCAAAACAACGAAGTGCTGCTATGAATGCACTTGTTGATAAACTGGATATGACTTCAAGATGGACAGCTCTGATTATGAGGCAAGTAAAGCCTGCATTGTAGGATCTATTTGTTTGTTTATTTCTTTGAGTACCAAATTTTATTAAGAATGGTCCAGCATAGTCTATCCCTAATGTTCAAAAATGGTCTGGGAGATTTCCCATTTTCTGCTCATTAGATATTGCCTTCATTTTTAAACAAGTTGAATTGATATGTTTCTTCACAATTTGGCAAATACTTGGGATCAAGTACCTTTGTCTAAGGGAGGATATAAGCAATTGAGGTCCTGCATGGAGTAACCTGAAATGTTCATTTAGGATGATAAGTTTGGTGAAATGATGTCCAGCAGGCAAGATGAGTTGAAGTTCAGATTCATATGGTATGGGTGCATTTTGCAGTTGTCCTTCAACTTGAAGATAGCCATTCAGATCTAGTACAGGGCTCAAGATCTTTAATTCGCTAGTGACTTGAGATATTCTAAATCCAAATGGTAGCAAGTAAAATTGCACAATTCCAATACATTTGTTGAGAACATTGTTTAGCTCCTGAAGCCGCAGCGGTGAAGAATAAAACCAATATAATGGTCCGTTATTGGACATTATAAATTTTCCAGCTAACTCATTCTGGGTTGCCTGCGTTTCGCCCTCGTGTGCTAAGTTAGGCTCGTCAGTTGGGACTTAGCACACCACCCAAGACGCAAGGCTAGTGCATACCGTGGAGGCCACTGCATAGGCTACTTGAAGCCACCAGCAGTGCCAATGCACTATGAGAGCTATGTCCCATTTCCAAAAATTGATGCCTGCCTGGCCATCAAATGATATTTGTCCTGAATGAGTAAATTTATAAAACCAATATAATGGTCCGTTATTGGACATTATAAATTTTCCAGCTAACTCATTCTGGGTTGCCTGCGTTTCGCCCTCGTGTGCTAAGTTAGGCTCGTCAGTTGGGACTTAGCACACCACCCAAAACGCAAGGCTAGTGCATACCGTGGAGGCCACTGCATAGGCTACTTGAAGCCACCAGCAGTGCCAATGCACTATGAGAGCTATGTCCCATTTCCAAAAATTGATGCCTGCCTGGCCATCAAATGATGTAGATGTTGATTCCCATAGGGAACCTAAAATATTTGTCCTGAATGAGTAAATTTATAAAACCAATATAATGGTCCGTTATTGGACATTATAAATTTTCCAGCTAACTCATTCTGGGTTGCCTGCGTTTCGCCCTTGTGTGCTAAGTTAGGCTCGTCAGTTGGGACTTAGCACACCACCCAAGACGCAAGGCTAGTGCATACCGTGGAGGCCACTGCATAGGCTACTTGAAGCCACCAGCAGTGCCAATGCACTATGAGAGCTATGTCCCATTTCCAAAAATTGATGCCTGTCTGGCCATCAAATGATGTAGCACACGAGAGCGAAACGCAGGCAACCCAGAATGAGTTAGCTGGAAAATTTATAATGTCCAATAACGGACCATTATATTGGTTTTATAAATTTACTCATTCAGGACAAATATTTTAGGTTCCCTATGGGAATCAACATCTACATCATTTGATGGCCAGGCAGGCATCAATTTCCTCATAGTGCATTGGCACTGCTGGTGGCTTCAAGTAGCCTATGCAGTGGCCTCCACGGTATGCACTAGCCTTGCGTCTAGGGTGGTGTGCTAAGTCCCAACTGACGAGCCTAACTTAGCACATGAGGGCGAAACGCAGGCAACCAAGAATGAGTTAGCTGGAAAATTTATAATGTCCAATAACGGACCATTATATTGGTTTTATAAATTTACTCATTCAGGACAAATATTTTAGGTTCCCTATGGGAATCAACATCTACATCACGCGGTGAAGAATCTCGTTCATTGTGTCTTTTACTGCAGTTGTGGATGAATCTGAAACAATGGATATACGACTGGTACCAAAAAGGCTTAATAAGAGGGTCACACAAGACAAGAAATTGTACAGAAAAGCTAAAGTTGATGAATTTGGGACTTACCTTAAATCACAATTCAGTTGTTGGATAAAGGAAGGGAGTAATGTGGATACACTTTGGGCTAACTTTAAAGGAATCATATGGGAAGGAGGGAAAAGATTTGTACCTGTTAAGAAGGGTAAAATGACCTCAGACCCTGTTTATTATACAAGGGTAATAAGAAAATTAAAAAGAAAATGTAGAATAGTAACCAGGAAAATCAAGGTAGGGAGAATAGATAAACTAGAAAAAAGTTAATGAGGGAACTGAATAGAGTGAAAAAGGAAGTAAAAGAGAATTATATGAATGGCATACTTCAAGAAGGTAATGACCACAAAGGAAAATGGAAAAAGCTGTATTCATATTTATCAGGAATCAAAAAAGAAAAGGAATCCAAATTTCTACATTGATGGGAAAAGGGGGACACTATTTAACAGATACTGAGAAAGCAAACCTATTTAATAGGGAATTCAGAGATTCAGTAGAAGATTGTCAGGAGTTGGAAACCGAAACAGAAGATAGAGAGGAAGAGACACATACGGAAACAAGAAGTTTCTCATTCACAAATGAAGATATTTTCAGAGAAATCCAACTGCTTCAGCAAGGAAAAGCAGCAGGAAGTGATCAAATTACTGGGGAGGTATTAAAGACAATGGGATTTAGCCAGTATGGATTTAGAAAGAAATTTTCTTGTGAGGCACAACTGGTGGGATTTCAGCAGGATATCTGATATTATCAGATCAGTTGGATTCAGGAGGCCAGTTAGATTGCATAGCCATAGATCTTTCCAAAGCCTTTGATAGAGTGGAACATGGAATATTATTAAAGAAATTGGAGGGAATAGGATAGGACATAAGGGTTACACGTTAGATAAAAACGTTTCTAAATTCAAGGGTTCAGAAAGTCAAAGTACGAAATAATGTATCGCAGGAAGAGAAAGTTTGGAAGAAATTTGCACAGGGTAGTATAATCAGTCCGTTACTTTTCTTAATATATGCAAATGATTTAGGGAATAATATAACATCAAGAATAAGAGTGTATACAGATGACATAATTGTTTATAGGGAAATACATAACATTGAGGATTGTTCAGAATTACAAAGGGACCTTGAGAGTATCCAACAATGGGTTGAAGAAAATAATTAACTGTTATAACATTTACAAACAGAAGTTTTAAAACTGAATTTGAATATACTTTGGATGGGGTAGTTATCCCAAAAGATGGCAAGTGCAAATACCTAGGTGTGAGATTTGAAAGTAATTTGCACTGGAAGGGTCATATGGATGACACTGTTGGGAAAGCATACAGATTGTTACATGTCATGATGAGGCTACTTAAAGGATGCAACAGAATTAAAAGAGAAAAGTTACTTAAGTATGGTTCGTTTATTATTGGAATATGCAAACAGTGTTTGGGATAGTGTGCAGAGGAAAGCAGCAAGATTTGTAACAGGGGATTTCAGGAGAAAGAGTAGTGTATCAGAAATGTTAAAGGAACTTGGATGGGAAACTTTAAGTGAGAGAAGGGAGAAAACTAGACTTGCAGGATTACTAGCTGATGTACCCGTGCTTCGCTACGGGATTCTCAGAAAGACTGACTTTGTGGTTTTCTTAACTGAAATCAACATAGGTCATTACAAAAACGTAAGTACCGAGCTCGATAGCTGCAGTCGCTTAAGTGCGGCCAGTATCCAGTAATCGGAAGATCGTGGGTTCGAGTCCCACTGTCGGCAGCCTTGAAGATAGTTTTCCGTGGTTTCCCATTTTCACACCAGGCAAATGCCGGGGCTGTACCATAATTAAGGCCACGGCCGCTTCCTTCCACCTCCTAGGCCTTTATCCCATTATTTCATGATTACTGGATACTGGCTGCACTTAAGCGACTGCAGCTATCGAGCTCGGTAAAAGAAGATCTAGAATGCTTGGCTGAACATTAAGAGCTTCAAGTGCCTCAGTAACCCTAACTTGGTAGAAGGTTCTAATACCTGTTTAATGTATTCTGCTGCTATTAGTTTTGGAGAATGTTATCTGTTAACAGGAATGTTATAGGCCACTGGAAAATTAATGTCTGTTATAGTTATATTTCTAATAGCATTCTTTGCTTCTCCTTTAAGAGATTGAGAACTGATAGTGAAATCTTTCAATGTTTGAAAGCTCACTGTTATTAACAACTAAGTTTTCAAAGGTAACCTTAAAATGCAATCAAGTAGTTAATATTCCATCAAAAGTAGGAAGGTTGATTTTAGGGAGTTTTATATTTCTAGCAAGACTGTGTGATGACTGAGATGCTACTCCATCAATCATGCAAGAACCATTTGTATTGGTGGCACTTCGGAGCTTTGATTCTAATAAGTCGATATTATCTTTGAAGTCTTGCCCGTAGTCAGCGTAATAAATTAATAAACCTTGATCCAGAGATTTGTGTGCAGTATCGTGCTGAAAAGTTTTATCAAATACTTTCTACATGTTAGGTAGTGTCTACAGTCCTAACCCATGATATATGAGTGACCGGAATGAGGGAGGAGTTAGAGAGTGTAAGGGAGATAATTAGGATTCTCTCAGAGGACAGGAAGGAAAGTAGGCCTACCTCAAACAATGTACAGGATACAGTAGGTGTAAAAGTGGGATGGGAAGGAAAGGGAGGAATTGTAGAAGACAGGTGGTCTAATGTTTTAAGGGGATGGAGATTGCAGGCTAAGGGCTCCATTCAGAATCAGAATTCAGGACAGGTGTCTGTGAGAAATTGGTACGAGTCACTGCAGGTAGAACAATACGAGAGAAGACGAGGAACAGGGAACTGTTGCTGAGAAGTGTGGAACTAGGAGAAAGGGAAAAGGTAGGAAAGGGAAACCTGGAATAGGGGATAGGAGAAAACAAGTGGAACAGGACCATGGGATGGAGAAAAGCGAGAAGGAAGTATATTCTGCAGCTGTCAGGAAAGATAAGACTGACCAGGAGGAGAGGAGATCAACTGAGGTGGGTAGGGTTGAGGCTCTGGTCATGGGGGATTCCATTGTTAGACATGGGAAAGTGTGTGGAGGAAAGGGTACCAGGGTAGAGTGTTATCCAGGAATTAGGTTAAGGCAGATGTTGAGGAAAGTAGAAGAGAACGAGGAGGGAAAGGAGAAGGTGGTAGTGTTTCATGTTGGTACTAACAACATAAGACAAGCAGGTATAAGTACCAACATAGTTGGGGATGTGTGGAACCTGGTAAATGCAGCACAGGTGAAGTTCAAGGAAGTAGAGATTGTTATCAGTGGAATACTGTGTCGGAGGGATACTGACTGGAAGGTAACTGGGGATTTAAATGAGGCTATGGAGTGGGTATGTGGGAAACTGGGAGTGAGATTTCTCGATCCTAATGCGTGGGCAGGAGATAGGGATCTGCGCTGAGATGGCCTTCACTTAAACCGCAGTGGTACATTTAAGTTAGGAAATTTGTTTAGAAATGGAGCGGCCTAGGGAGCGGTGGTAAGGGAATGGAAGACAGGAAATCAAGTAGGGAAGACATAAAAATGTTAGTGCTGAACTGTAGAAGTATTGTAATGAAAGGAATAGAATTAGGTATTTTAATAGATATATACTTCCCAGATATTGTAACAGGAGTTGAATCATGGCTGAGAAACGATATAATGGATGCAGAAAGTTTCTCATGGAACTGGAGTGTGTAAATACAAAGTATGTTACAAGTGTTATTTTTAATATCCACCTATTCAATACAAACAGATCCAGTAAATTAAGAATTAAATATTATCATAAAAAGTCACAAGGGACATTTTTCGCCCATATTAAGGGCATCATCAGCCTCAAGCTCAAACCTGTAAGGTGAATAATCAGGATCCTGATTGTATCGTAGAGGTAGGATAGGAATGGTAGGAGGGGGAGTATTCATTCTGGTGAAAGAAGAATTTGTAAGCTATGAAAAAGTTCAAGATGACAAACATGAAATTCTAGGAGTAAGGCTCATCTCTAAAGATAATAGGCAATTTGATGTCTTTGGAGTGTAGAGACCAGGAAAGGTTAACACAGACGCTGATTCAGAATAATTTGATAAGATAATCAGCTATCTGCGAAATGATAAGGAAAGGAACGTGATTATAGAGGGTGATCTCCATTTACCAAATGTCAATTGGGAAGGTAATGCGAACAACAGGAAGCATGACCAACATATGGCAAATGAGTTAATATTGGAAGGGCATCTGATTCAGAAAGTGATGGAATCAACTAGAGGGAAGAATATTCTGGATGTGGTGCTGGTAAAACCAGATGAGCTCTATAGAGAAACTGAAGTAATAGATGGTATTAGTGATCATGAAGCTGTTTTTGTGGTAGTTAAAAATAATGTGAAAGAAAGGAAGCTATTAAAATTAGGACTATTATGCAGTACCATATGGCTGATAAAACAGGCATGAGGGAGTTTTTAAAAAGTAACTATGATCAGTGGTAATGAGTAATGACTTTATTTTTTTTTCCTCCGATCTACAGCATTGAAGCCTTATTGATCTACTAAGGAGAATAATAATAATGCCCAACCTAGGCAGCTTAATCTAACATACACATATAATAATTCCTGTAAAATAAACATATCTGACACCAAAGCAAGGGAAAAAAAAGCCATATTGATATAAATAATAATAATCAGATGGCAACGAGGCAGAATGGTCTGTTGTCCCTGGTATAAGACAGTATGGCAGTATGGCTATGAAAAACTAACTGGTAACATATTGCTATGTAGAGTACGATGTTGTGTCAGATTTGCATCTGCACTTTTAAACAAAGAGTATATCACTTCCGGCCGGGTTCGCACTCAGCATATTCTTTCTTGAACACTGACCTCTCTGGTTCTCTACTTAAGTTGCAAACCTGGCTTCGTATTTCCTCCACTGTAGTGCCGGTGTGCAATTTTTCACCTTACGTTTCGTTACTGTTGACCACTATTTGAACTCTATTGTCTCACTATATTTATTATCTTTAGAATCCAGACAAATCACTACCATAACTGAAACCATATTCGCTCACCATTAACTTGGACCCTCAGCTCATATACCAACCATCTCCACATATTAGCTTTATCCTTAACACCTATCCAATTTACAATCACGCTCTTCCTCATTCACTGCACACTTTACCGCCTACGAATTTAACTATTTGATCACTCTTGTCATAGTTACGAATAACACACAAACGTAATCTATAATCTTCATTTCCGTATTGACAATTGCACAATTAAAAATAGGAGAGGATTTCCACCGATCAATACTTATTTATTGTATATATTAAACTACAGGACCGGTTTCGACCTCATATTCAAGGTTATCTTCAGCTGAACCATACATATATATTTATATAATGAAGCTTTGATTAAGATTGTGTTGTTAAAGGAATGCCATATGATGATGATGTACATTTAGTCACATACAAATGGGGCACGTCTTAGCATGAACTGGCGTATATGTCATTCTGTACAATATTGCAACTGTATGTCTAAAATGTTGAAGGTCTTAAAACTAGTGTATAAAACACGTCTTTACCTAAACTAACATATATATATATATGTACAAGATAAATACAATATATAAAAACACTTCATGCATATGCATATGTATTTATCTTGTACATATATATATATTAGTTTAGGTAAAGACGTGTTTTATACACTAGTTTTAAGACCTTCAACATTTTAGACATACAGTTGCAATATTGTACAGAATGACATATACGCCAGTTCACGCTAAGACGTGCCCCATTTGTATGTGACTAAATGTACATCATCATCATATGGCATTCCTTTAACAACACAATCTTAATCAAAGCGTCATTATATAAATATATATGTATGGTTCAGCTGAAGATGACCTTGAATATGAGGTCGAAACCGGTCCTGTAGTTTAATATATACAATAAATAAGTATTGATTGGTGGAAATCCTCTCCTATTTTTAATTTGACACACAAACTCCGCAATTCTCATGTGCACACCAATTTACTTTCTACTGCAAATTTACTTTTTTGCTTCTTGTCACTATGCCTTCGTCCAATTTGTTCTTCTTACCCCATATCTCCCTTAGGCTCAAACTTCTTCCTTTCGCCAGGTTACCCCTCGCTGCTTCTTCCTGTCTCCCAGCTGTAATTTCACTTCCTTTGTGTGCACTTGTCACATCTTGTGTTCCGCCCCCACAATCACTTCCTGTATCTTCCTTTCTTCTCTCCCACAGGCCTTCGTCCTCTGCTCCTTAAATACTGCCCTGGTCTCGCTGGTTTCCTTCCTTATTTCCCTCCTCATCTCAGCTGTTAGCTCTCTGGCTCCTTCTTCGATTGATTTGTAAATAGCTTCTATCAAGTTAATTTTTTCTTGCTTCGAGCTTTGGTCTAGTGTCTTATTTTCTTTGGTTCTTTCTTTATCTCCAGGTCCGTCTTCACCCACTTAACTGTCTCTGACTTGCCTTTCTTCCACTCTCTTCCCCACTACCCCTTTGTTCTTCCTATTCTCTTCCATTTCCTGTAATTTCTTCGCTGTCCACACTCTGGTCCATAGTCCATTGGATACTACTAGCTGTTGCCCCTTAATGTAGGCTCTTAAACCTTGTATTTTAGCCCTAACTAAATGTTTTTTCAGGGTGTTTATATTCTTTACCCCTTCTCTTCCCATGTCCCTTTTAATCCAAATTTTTGTGCTACGTATATTATCTGCGCCTCTTATCACTACTTCCGCCATCAGGGTGGAAAACAACTTCAGTTTTATCGGCCTATCACCCCGTTTTTACCTATCCTTTCCACATCATCAATATCAACTTCACTAAAGTTAATTTTCATCATTTTCTGAATAACTTCCACAACTTTGTAGGTTGTCAGCACTTTGTCTTCCCCTTTGTCTTCCGGCACTCCATATATAAATAAGCATTTATTCCTGCGTTCTAGGTTGCTGTCTTCAATTTCTGCTTTCAGCTTCACCACCTCTTCCTCCATCTCCTTTATTTTTGCCTTTAGCAATATCATTTCTCTCTCGCTGTTTTCCACTTCGTTCATTGTCTCCTCTGTTTTTCCCTGTATCCAACGTCGCATATGTTCAAATTCCTTCATTTGTTCTTTCATCATATTTTTAATCTGCTCAAACGGGCATACTTCTTCCACCACTTCTTTCACCACTCTTCTTATGACCTCCATGTCTTCCCAGTTCATGTTGCCACTGGAAGTCGGGCCGGGGTTCACCTCCACCCCTCCTATGGCTAACAGTACCATAATCGCTGCTGCGACCAGTACCATCTCGCCCATCATTCTTGTTTCCACTTTACCTCCTTTATTTCTAACTGTTTCCTTTTTCCATCTTCCCTGCCATCTTCCAATAACTGCACGATATTGATCCACACCAATCATCTT
The DNA here is from genome assembly GCF_040414725.1 of Anabrus simplex. Taxonomy (NCBI): domain Eukaryota; kingdom Metazoa; phylum Arthropoda; class Insecta; order Orthoptera; family Tettigoniidae; genus Anabrus; species Anabrus simplex. The sequence continues at coordinate 1,515,654,591 of NC_090265.1, read as the reverse complement.
CCTCTTCCCTCCCGTCTTACTTTTCCACTCACCGGTCACACTCCACACCGGCTCTACCGGCACCTCACTCAGCACGTCTGTCACCAAACGCTGACTAGGTTAGACTGTGTATGATCAGTGGAAAACAGTAAATAAAAGTGTAAACAGACTCTGGGATGGGTTTAAAGCAATTGTTGAGGAATGTGAAATTAGGTTTGTACCTTTAAAGGTGGTAAGGAATGGTACAGATCCACTATATTATGACAGAGAAGTAAAGAGACTAAGAAGGAGGTGCAGGTTGGAAAGAAATATAGAAATGGCTGTGGAAGTAAGGAGAAATTGAAGGAACTTACTAGAAAATTGAATCTAGCAAAGAAGTCAGCTAAGGATAACATGATGGCAAGCATAATTGGCAGTCATACAAATTTTAGTGAAAAATGGAAGAGTATGTATAGGTACTTTAAGGCAGAAATAGGTTCCAAGAAGGATATTCCAGAAATCATTAATGAACACGGACAGTGTGTATGCAAGGATCTTCAAAATGCAGAAGTATTCAGTCAGACGTATGTATTGTTGGTGACAAGGATAATGTCCAGATAGGGGAGTTGACTAATACTAAAGAAGTATTAAAATTTACCTATGACAACAATGACATTTACAGTAAGATACAAAAATTGAAAACTAGAAAAGCAGCTGGAATTGATAACGTTTCAGGGGATATACTAAAGACAATGGGTTGGGATATAGTACCATATCTGAAGTACTTATTTGATTATTGTTTTCATAAAGGAGCTATACCTAATGAACGGTGGGTTGCTATAGTAGCCCCTGTGTGTAAAGGAAAGGGTGATAGACATAAAGCTGAAAATTACAGGCCAGTAAGTTTGACATGCATTGTATGTAAGCTTTGGGAAGGCATTCTTTCTGACAATTAATTGGAATGTGCTTTCCAATTTTTAACTTTATTGTAATATCTTTTAATAGCATGAATCAACCACCTATGTCATAATTCTTAAATAATTGTCATGTATTTAGACTCAAATATTAACACAAACATTGTTAAGCAAATAATATACTACATTTCATATTGTAATAGTTGTTTAACAATCTCTAATCCATTTTACAAGTCATAGTTACTTTTCAACAGTATTCATAAGTCATTTTCAATCAGGTACCTGATCTATTCCTAAGGTAAAAATATGGCTGATGATTCCTGCTATTGATAGGCAAAACATGTACCATCCAATGTATTAATTTTATGTTGACAATTTTGATAAGGACAAAGTCCTAATTTTTAAGATTATATTGTAGTATTGTATTGTATTGTATTGAATAGGTGGGTAAACAATAAAAACATACTAGTGTTATTTAATACAAATGCTTTCAATACGGATCCAAAAAGGATTTTTATCACGTGTAACATACCACTTAGTCGAGCACCTCGTCTCCTTTCTCCCAAGTCTTCCCAGCCCAAACTTTGCAACATTTTTGTAACGCTACTCTTTTGTTGGAAATCACCCAGAACAAATCGAGCTACTTTTCCTTGGAGATTTTTTCCAGTTCCCGCATCAAGTAATCCTGGTGAGGGTGCCATACACTGGAACCATACTCTAGTTGGGGTCTTGCCAGAGACTTAAATGCCCTCTCATTTACATCCTTACTACAACCCCTAAATACCCTCATAACTATGTGCAGAGATCTGTACCCTTTATTTCCAATCATATTTATGTGATTACACCAATGAAGATCTTTCCTGATATTGAGACCTTGGTAATAACATTGATCCCAAAAAGGGAACTTTCACCCCATCAATGCAGTAATTAAAACTGAGAGGACTTTTCCTATTTGTGAGACTCACAACCTGAATCTTCACCATGTTTATCCTCATACCATTGCCTACTGTCCATCTCACACCATTAAAACTTTAGGAATGATGAGTATTAATGTTTTTTAAAATCTGGTAATAGTTCTTGTTTCTTGAAGTTGATAAGTATTCATTTTTCATTTATGTGCTTATAAATTTGAAGAATTTTCATAAGGCTTGGTTCTTTTTGAAATAATATTAGTTTGAATTCTGGATACTGTAGGCCATATTAAAGTTTATGTAGATGTCATTAGGTCATCTTCTTTGACGTGTTATTTGTAGGAAGAGTTTGTGATAAGTGTAGCTCTTTGTTGTTGGATGGCTTGAAGTAAGCGTACTAGTCGAAAGGGAACGTTGTTGTAGTAAAAGTTGTTGTAATTGGTAGGTAGGCAAGTGTGTAATGAAATTCCCTTCGACTGCTGAGATGTTAACTTACTGTGTTGAGAACTTCAGAGCTACTGTGCCCTGTTCCCTTATTGCTGCTCCCTAGGCCACCCTGTTTCCCTGAATGTACCTCCCTATAACCCTTCTAAACAAATTTCCTTACTTATATACTGTGCGATGGCTACACCTAACACAAAGAATGGAATAGAGAGTACAACAACTGTTACGGTTAGAAGGGAAATTAAACGTCTGAGAAATGTGTTGAACTCTCCATGCAGCTCATTCAGAGAGCATGTGATTTGTCTATGATCTGAAACACACCATAATACAGGAAACTTTCAGTGTACTGGTGGGCCAAAGCAATTGCTGAACTGAGATGTTGTTTGCAACTTCAACGGAAGGCACAGAGAACACGAGTCAACCAAGAAGGTACCTCACTCACAGGAAAGTATAAGTCAGTGCAGAAAGAACTCAGAAATGCAATTAAAAGGAGTAAAGTCGACAAATGGTGGAAACTGCTAAGGAAGCGGATGACGACCCATGAGGACTAGCATATAAGATCATTATGAAGAAACCAGGGGATCCCTGAAATCCGATTATGGACTCAAAAACAGCAGAGGATATAGTGAATACACTATTCACAGATCATGCTGAGAGTATTGATTTTTGATTAGAAGAGTTAATGGCAGTGATTAGTTCCCACAGAAATAAAAAGGCCGCAGGACCAGATGGCATTCCAGTAGAGATATGAAAGGTGATAACGGAATTCTGTTCACAGATGCTGGTAAAAATGTACAACAACTGCGTGATGTCGGGGGGTTTTAGAGGTCGCTGGAAAACAGCTCGATTAGTTCTAATAAGCAAAGAGAAATGTGGGGCTATTGGCCTTTATATATACTGGATACTTTTGGGAAAGGCTTAGAGAAACTTCTGCAGCCAAGAATTTTATCAGCAGTTCAATCAGCTGGGTATCTTTCTGATCGTCAACGTGGATTTTGATGAGGACACTCGACAATTAAAGCAGTGCAAGAAGTAGTGAACACAGCAGAAAGTGCACAAATGGGTAATCATCATTCTCGAAATTGACACTTCTTGCAACTTTAGGTGTTAGGAACGCTTTAAACTCAGCAAGATCGAATGACATGTTGGAAGTGCTTCACAAAACCTTTAAACTATCAGAGTATCTCATGTGCATAATGAGAAGCTATGTGAAAGATAGCACTCTTAGTATATTATACAGAAAATGGTCAGAGAATGAAACGTCTCACAGCTGGTGCAGCACAAGGGTCTATCCTTGGACCAAATCTTTGGAACAACATGCATGACTGGAGATGCCGGAATACACTATGCTAGTGGATTATGCTTACGATGTAGCTCTTTTGATAGTAACTTAAGATCTGAAGTTGGCTCAGTTTAAGCTTAATCAAGTGATGCGATGTGTCAAAGAATGGATGGCGAATGACAGATTACTTCTAGCAGATCTTAAAACAGAGATTGTTCTTCTGACAAGAAAAGTAATTATAACCATTGTTCCAATACAGGTTGGACAAACAATGATCAAAACATCTAGAAGTATAAAGTATCTTGGGTGACACTTGATACCAACTTATATTCTGGGATCATATAAAACGTGTGGTAGACAAGGCGGAGAAAACAACTATTGTGCTAAGCAGATTAATGAGCAATGTAAAAGGCCCAAAATCCAGCAAGAGATGACTTCTGATGTATAAGCAATACATTTCATGATTTTTTTTGTTAGGGGCTTTACGTCGCACCGACACAGATAGGTCTTATGGCGACGATGGGATAGGAAAGGCCTAGGAGTTGGAAGGAAACAGCCGTGACCTTAATTAAAGTACAGCCCCAGCATTTCCCTGGTGTGAAAATGGGAAACCATTGAAAACCATTTTCAGGGCTGCTGATAGTGGGATTTGAACCTACTATCTCCCGGATGCAAGCTCACAGCCGCGCGCCTCTACACGCACGGCCAACTCGCCCCGTACATTTCGTGATTAGGCCCATATTGATGGATATAACTTACTTTAGTTTATTATCCACCTAATCAATACATAGTTTACTCTCAAACAGTACTAGTTTCAATAGTACATAGATCTTTCTAAAAGAGAAAAAAAGAAAATTACTTGACTGAATCGAAAGAAAATCACGGGACTGTGAATGGTAAAGAGAGAAAGCTTACCCTTCGAGGTTACAGTGGTGCACCCAGCATAGCTGTCAGTGTTGACTACTGCTTTGAATTCGTTGTGACATAGCAGAGGAGGAAGTAGAAGGAAGGAGAGGGAGAGCTGATGTAAGAAGGGAAGGGAGGGGAGGGGAGGGGAAAGTTGGAATGAGGAAGGCACGCGAGGAGAAGGAGGGGAACTGTTAGGAGGATCATTTGTAAAACACTTAATTTTTACACCCACGCAGGTAACAGCCAACTCAGCTACAACGATAGACAACATTTGTATTAATTTCCATTGCTCTAAAATGCAAGTGTCCAATATAAATCCATCATCATGCTCAAATTTTGCAACTAGAAATTGAGAATGCTAACAAGCACTCAACCAAAATGAGCAAGCACAATTAACTCATGTTACACAAAGCATGGCCTTCATCTAAACAATTCAGGTAAACGAAAGATAGCAAATATTGTTCTAGATTTTATTAATCATAAGATATGTACTGTAAAAAAGGCAACTCCCTTGAGTTACAATACTGACCAGGAAAACTAGTAGAAAGAACCAGCTGTACTTCAAGCTGGCTCTGCCAACTAGAAAATGAAACTCAGGAAAGAAAGGAATTTCAAGTTACCCAATTGCAACAGTCAAGTTTTAGGGAGGAAGGGGGTCTGAGATTGCTCTTGGTAAACTGTCAGAGTGTAGTAAATAAACAATTAAAATTCGGTACATTGATGGAATCTTATGAGACTGATGTGGTGATAGGAGTGGAATCATGGTTGAGAGAAGGGGTGGGTAATAGAGTAGTATTTCCAGAAGGGTACACAGTCTATCGTACAGACCGAGGAGATAAAAAGGGAGGCGGGAAGGGGGGGGTGTTTATTCTGGTGAAGGAAACTTATTGTTCACATGAATGGTTTACCGATGAAAGGGATCAAATATTAGGGATAAAAATTAATTTGTGATAATATGAAGGAGGTGGGAATTATAGGAACATACAGGCCTGGAAGAGAGGAAAGAGACATGGAAATATTTGAGAAAATAATAGATTATACTCATAAAAACAATAATAATGATGTGATAATAATTGGGGGAGATCTAAACTTGTCTGAGGTTGAATGGAATGGAGCTGCAAGTGAAGCCCATGAACAGAAACTGGCAAATAAGTTAATTTGGGAGGGAGGATTTACACAAGCAGTACAAGAACCGACTCGTCTCAATAACTTACTAGATGTATTCTTGGTTAAACCATGGGAAATTGTTGATAACACTGAGGTAATTAAAGGAATAGGTGACAATAAGGCTGTAATAATGGATGTAGGACTGGTACCAAAAAGGCTTAATAAGAGAGTCACACAAGACAAGAAATTGTACAGAAAAACTAAAGTTGATGAATTTGGGACTTACCTTAAAATCACAATTCAGTTGTTGGATAAGTGAAGGAAGTAATGTGGATACACTTTGGGCTAAATTCAAAGGAATCGTTTGGGAAGGAGAGAAGAGATTTGTACCTGTGAAGAAGGGTAAAATGACCTCAGACCCTGTTTATTATACAAGGGAAATAAGAAAATTAAAAAGAAAATGTAGAATAGTAAATAGGAAAATCAAAGAAGGCAGGGAGAGTAGAGAAAGTAGAAAACAGCTAATGAGGGAACTGAATAGAGTGAAAAAGGAAGCAAAAGAGAATTATATGAATGGCATTCTTCGAGAGCGTGATGGCCACAAAGGGAAATGGAAAAAGCTGTATTCATATATCAGGAATCAAAAAGGAAAAGGAATCCAAATTTCTACAATGGTGGGAGAAGGGGGTGAACACTATTTAACAGATACTGAGAAAGCAAACCTCTTCAGTAGGGAATTCAGAGATTCAGTAGATGATTGTCAGGAGTTGGAAACCGAAACAGAAGATACAGAGGGAGAGAGACAGAGGGAAACAAGAAGCTTCTCATTCACAAATGAAGATATGTTGTGTTTGGGTCATCAGTCCATAGACTGGTTTGATGCAGCTCTAAATGCCACCCTATCCTGTACTAACCTTTTCATTTCTACTTAACTACTGCATCCTACGTCTGCTCTAATCTGCTTGTCATAATCATACCTTGGTCTACCCCTATCGTTCTTACCACCTACACTTCCTTCAAAAACCAACTGAACAAGTCCTGGGTGTCTTAAGATGTGTCCTATCATTCTATCTCTTCTTCTCATCAAATTTAGCCAAATCAATCTCCTCTCACCAATTCAATTCAGTATCTCTTCATTCGTGATTCGATCTATCCATCTCACCTTCAGCATTCTTCTGTAACACCCCATTTCAAAAGCTTCTATTCTCTTTCTTTCTGAGCTAGTTATCGTCCATGTTTCACTTCCATACAATGCCACGCTCCAAACGAAAGTCTTCAAAAACATCTTTCTAATTCCGATATCAATGTTTGCAGTGAGCAAATTTCTTTTTTTAAGAAAGCTCTTCCTGGCTTGTGCTAGTCTGCATTTTATGTCCTCCTTACTTCTGCCATCGTTAGTTATTTTACTACCCAAGTAACAATATTCATCTACTTCCTTTAAGACTTCATTTCCCAACCTAATATTTCCTACATCACCTGCCTTCATTCGACTGCACTCCATTACTTTTGTTTTGGACTTATTTTCAGAGAAATCCAACTGTTTCACCAAGGAAAAGCAGCAGGAAGTGATCAAATTACTGGGGAGGTGTTAAAGACAATGGGGTGGTATATAGTGCCTTATTTAAAATTTCTCTTTGACTATGTCATAAATAATAGTGTAATACCAAAGGAATGGAGGGAATCTATAATAATACCAATTTATAAAGAAAAGGGTGATAAAAGGAAACCAGAGAACTACAGACCAATCAGCCTGACCAGTATAGTTTGTAAAATACTGGAGAGTTTAATAGCAAAGTACATCAGAGGGATATGTGATGATAAAAATTGGTTCATGAGGAGCCACTATTAGAAATAAATTTTCTTGTGAGGCACAACTGGTGGGATTTCAGCAGGACATATCAGATCAATTGGATTCAGGAGGCCAGTTAGATTTCATAGCCATAGATCTTTCCAAAGCATTTGATAGAGTGGAACATGGAATATTATTAAAGAAATTGGAGGGAATAGGATAGGACATAAGGGTTACACGTTAGATAAAAACATTTCTAAATTCAAGGGTTCAGAAAGTCAAAGTACGAAATAATGTATCGCAGGAAGAGAAAGTTTGGAAGAAATTTGCACAGGGTAGTATAATCAGTCCGTTACTTTTCTTAATATATGCAAATGATTTAGGGAATAATATAACATCAAGAATAAGAGTGTATACAGATGACATAATTGTTTATAGGGAAATACATAACATTGAGGATTGTTCAGAATTACAAAGGGACCTTGAGAGTATCCAACAATGGGTTGAAGAAAATAATTAACTGTTATAACATTTACAAACAGAAGTTTTAAAACTGAATTTGAATATACTTTGGATGGGGTAGTTATCCCAAAAGATGGCAAGTGCAAATACCTAGGTGTAAGATTTGAAAGTAGTTTGCACTGGAAGGGTCATGTGGATGACATTGGTGGGAAAGCATACAGATCGTTACATGTCATAATGAGGCTACTTAAAGGATGCAACAAAGAATTAAAAGAGAAAAGTTACTTAAGTATGGTTCGTCCATTATTGGAATATGCAAAGAGTGTTTGGGATCCTCACCAAGAATACCTAATAAAAGAAATAGATAGTGTGCAGAAGAAAGCAGCAAGATTTGTAACAGGGGATTTCAGGAGAAAGAGTAGTGTATCAGAAATGTTAAAGGAACTAGGGTGGGAAACTTTAAGTAAGAGAAGGGATAAAACTAGACTTATAGGATTATATAGAGCCTATACAGGAGAAGAAGCATGGGGAGATATCCGTGAGAGGCTTCAGTTGGAAAATAATTATATCGGCAGGACTGACCACAAATATAAAATTAGAAGGAATTTTAGCCGAAGCGATTGGGGTAAATTTTCATTCATTGGGAAGGGTGTGAAGGAGTGGAACAATTTACCCGGGGTAGTGTTTGATCCTTTTCCAAAATCTGTACAGATATTTAAAAAGAGAATAAACAGCAACAGAGAAAATTAATGAAATGTTAGAGGGCATTTGACCAGTGCAGGTTAATGTAAATAAAAAATGTGTGTGAATAAATTAATTCTATCCCCTGGTCTAAGGATTTAGGACAGCCAAAGTAGGGGACTGCCTGTAGGGGTGAAGTACAGTGGGGACTTCGAGGGCCCTGGGACCGCTACGGTAGCTGTGAAGGCCCTTCAGGAACTCTGAAAAGTGGTGGCAAAAGGGGCTCTGGTTAAGACGCAGCAGGTCGTTATGCTACTTAGGTTCCAGAATGGGTAAAGAAAAGAAAAAGTAAATAAATGCAATGTAAATTTTAATCTTATACCAGTTGTACAGTATCATTTGAAGTAATTCCACATACTGTATATCAGTTGACTATATTTGTAAGTAGTACAGGAGATATTATAAGTAGAATTTGGTAAACAATGTAAATTTATTAAGGATGAGCTGTGTGTTTAATAGAAAAAATTGTTAGTATAAATTATATAATATTGTATTATAGGAAAATTTTATTCTCTTGTTAATTTAATATTTAGTGCTTGACAATAATGTATTTTAGTGTACCATTTGCCATCGAGGTAGACACCTCATTTGCAAATAAAGAGATTTTGATTTTGATTTTCTTTGCAGCTGCTCGTGGGAGTTTCATTGAAAGTCTTAAACTTCAGACCTGGGCCCCAGTAACATTTGGTCATAGCATTGAACAAAAGTATAGAACCTTTTAAAGCATTTTTTAAAATGCAATATGAATTACATTTTCCAAAAAAACTTGCAGTAATTAATGAAACTTCAACAAAGTCATGGATCATGAAGTGTATATGGATCTCAAGTCAAAAATGTAAATTACTAAGTAGATTAGCACAGCAGAGTTGTGACCGGTTTTTTTGTATGTTAAAAACTACAAATCAGTCTCGTAATCTATGATCTTCATATCCGTATTGATGAACTACACAATTAGAAATAGTACCGGTTTCGACCCCCTACATAGGGTCATTTTCAGCTGAACAATACATTCACACAATTATAGATCATGAAGCTATGATTAAGATTACATTGTCTGGGGATAGCAAATATTTGGTCAAGTCCAAATGGGGCATGTCAAAATGAGAACTGGCGTGTATGTCACTAAGTGTGACAATGCAATTGTATGTCTATAATTATATGCTTTAGGTCTTAAAATTTGTTTATAAAACACTATCTCCACTTAAAACTAACTTGTAAGTATGCAAACTAAAAACAATATATATAGGAACACTTCATGCACATGAACATTCATGTCTTGCATGTTATTAAGTTCATCGGTTGACTTCTGTGTTCAAGTCTTATTTTCCTAGTTGAACACTTGGTTGATGCTTTTGGAGCTTGAGTGATATGATTTGCTTTTCTTTTATTAAATATAACTTATTAAATAATGCACAACACAGGTTAAGAGCTGGCAGAAGTACTTTGTCTGCTTTATCACATTTTACACAGTTGGCCGTAAATGCTCTTGATAATGATGAAACTGTGATAGGACTATTTCTTGACCTTTCAAAGGCATTTGATACTGATGATCATGAAATATTGTTGCACAAATTGTATCAGACTGGAGTTAGAGGAATTGTTAATGACTGGTTTAGATCATACCTGGATAAACGATCCCAGTTTGTTGAAATTACACATTGTAACAGTAAAGGGCATAATGAGACATATCACCTCTCAGGTAAAAAAATAGGTATTCCACAGGGTAATATTTTGGGGCCTGTTCTTTTCTTGATCTATGTGAATGATCTTCCTCACAATAATCACGTAGAAACTGCAGTTCTGTCTGATGGTACAAAACATAATTATTAATAATCCTGACCCTATGTCTATAAAAACTGCAGCAAATACAGTCCTGTCTAGGTTAGAATCAAAGTTCAGGAAAAACAAATTAACGTTGAACCTAAAAAAAGACCCAGTACATGGAACTCAAGGCATCTAACTATCATGACAAAACTGCAAAAAAATACAACCTTATCTTAAATGCAAATGCAATTGAAAATATGTTGACCATAAAATTTTTAGGTGTCCATATAAATGAAAAATTACGATTGTCATATTAAAAAAATTGGGAAGTCTCTGAGTTCTGTTTGTTTTGCCTTAAGGATTTTGTCTATTAGGTGTAGTGAGGAATATGTTAGAATAGCATATTTTGGATATTTCCATTCAGTCATTACTTATACTATTGGTCTCTGGGACTGGTACAAATTAAATCTTGATGTTATTTTTCGAATACGGAAACGAACTATCAGAATTATATCGAGACGTAACAGGTTAGATCATTGCAGACCATTATTTAAGAGACTAAGGATACTTCCAGTACCAAGCATTTACATCACGCAATGCATTCTACACATGAAAAAAATATTGATCACTTCAGAAAGAATTTTGACAATCACAATTAGCAAACGCAAACAAGAAATAATATTTTTATTGAACACAAGAGTAAAACCAATGCCTTAAGACATATAGACTTTGTTGGACCAGGCCACGTCGGAGACACTCACTTGGGTTCCCGACGGATTTACCTTTTAGCCAGTGGCACGCCCGGTCATCCACGGACGCTCTCGAGGTAAATCCGTCTGGAACCCAAGCAAGTGTCTCCGACGTGGCCTGGTCCAGTTGGATGGCTTGTGCCCATCCCTTGCTTCCAAATAAGATTAAAGATATTAGTTCCGTTAGTTAATTTACCACAGCTTTAAAAAACCTCCTGCTGAATAGCTCCTTCTGTAGTACAGAAGAATATATGATGAAGCGCTGGTAATGATGCTATTATTTATTAACTTGTAAACGTTCTTAAGGTGGGATGTAACTGAGAATGCATTGCTGGATTTAAAAGTTCACTGAGTCCACAATATGAGACATAGAAAGACAAAACTTTGCATAGTTAATTACAAACGATTGAGCTATTATACAACAAACAATAACTATCCATGTTATAAAAATGGCACCAGTACAGTCAGTTTAAAAAGTTTGTTACATCCCCTTATTTAGGTACACTTTAAAACAAAACTTCAAAAGACTCTGGGTTGATTTTTTTACACTTTTACGTACATGATATTATGTCTAACTTTATGAAGAATTATGGAAATACAATCAGAAATGTAGGTATTTATTATGGTAATTTGAAGTTAGGATGTTGTAAACGATAGTAAAAAATCAATGTAAATACTTGCAGATTGAACAAATGATTAGATAGAAGCATAATTCTTCATAAATATGCGTAGTCACTCAATAAACAGTGTCTGAAAATTTCAGTACTTTAGTTCTTGGGGTTTCAGAGAAAATTGTACCTTCGCGGTGAAAATATTGAATAATACCAATATAATGGTCCGTTATTGGACATTATAAAATTTCCAGCTAACTCATTCTTGGTTGCCTGCGTTTCGCCCTCGTGTGCTAAGTTAGGCTCGTCAGTGGTGAAAACACCAGGATCCATTCCAGCCCTCTTTAGGACTTCAATTCTACCCCTGTTCCCTTCATTAAAATACAGAACAGCATAATACACTGCTATATTCTACACCTTCAAACCACAAAATGTTGTTTTAGGGCATCTCAACCAAACCAGATTATTAAAACTCTCATTATTGTTCTGAGTTTTGCCATGCAAACAACATTTCAGAAGTTCTGGATCAGCAAGAGACCTAAATATGGGCTTGATGGCTAGCATCACAGCCTCTGGAAGTGAATTATTGTGCCTGTAGGTATGGATATCTCTGTTGTACTTGCAGCACCCTTCCATGGGACACAGATTGTGCACTGGATTTTTGTCAGTGGATATTTTGTGGAAAAATGTGGCCCAAACAGCAGTTTTCATAGCATCAACACTGGTGTTGCTTTTCTCTAATTGCCTTTCCATAATAAACCTGAAAAGAGTCTATATCCTTCTGGGTAAGTCTCCCTCTCCCACCAAGCGGTTTCCCATCTTCTAATTTTTGGCCTTTACCTTCCTTCAGTAAATGACGCAGCCTGGATCCAACACGTTTCTGGACATGACCCACACATTCTAACTTGGTCACCTCACAGTCATATGGTTTACTGTCAACTACAGATTTTAAAGATTTAGAATCACCATCACTTAGGTAGTAAGTATATCTAACACCATACATATTTTGTGAATGACAGAACATTTTCACTACAGAAGCTGGCCACCACTTGATCCATTGTAATTTTTGTAACAAACATGAGAGTGTTTTTCTGCCATTCATTCTCTAATTCAGTATTTTCTAGTTTCTTTCTAACAGAACACTCATGACAATATTTAGACATTGTCTCAACATCTATAACTTCCCCTCAGTCAATGCTGATTATGGATGACACTCCACAGAGAGAAGTGTGCCCACGCTTCATCCATGAACCATCGACTGAAGCAAAGAGATCTGTTGGAACCTCGATCTTCTCCTCCAACACCTGTAGTTCAATTTCTCTGTCTTTTACAATTTGCTTCACAGCCACTGCCATGCTTTCCTTGGCCACATCACTGACATCTTTCAAAATATGTTTGTTTCTTTTATCAAACCTTGCAATGGGTGGTGGGATATTCATCAAATGATGACCTGTTATTGCACAATTCACAAAAAATTGTCAGTTCACAAGCTAAACCTTCTCTTCTACAACACTGACAAGGGAACATCCACAATGGTGAAGTCGCCGATCGTGATGAAACTTAGTAAACACATTGAGGTACATGTAAAAACAATGCCAGCATCAATTTTAGGCGCCAACATTCATTAGCACGCTAACTAAGGGGCCTAAAAGTTGCGACAGTTCAAGTTGAAAAATAAGGTGTTTAACTTTGTAGACATATGTATTTTGACTATGGGCGAAGGATTGGAGAGCTTGTAATACACTTTGAGAATAGCTGAATATATTTATTTTTTTGGATTGCAACTGTTGGACATACAATTCTGCTGTAAAGATAGTTAAATTATTAAGCAACGGATATTTAAAGCTAGTTTGTGTTTGTGGATCATAAAATGCTACTCCGACTCCAGTAGTCAATTTTGACCCATCGGTAAAAAGGTGATAATCTGGTGAGGTTATTGAACTTTTAAATTTCTTAAGAGCGTATAATTTGGGATGAGGTGAATACATTGATTGTTTTAATGAATCAGAAGGGGCAATGATAACAGAAGGACGGAATGTTTGAATATCATAAACATATGAATACAAATTTACGCGTGGTGTGCGAAGTATAGTCTCAGTAAGATGGTGGAGTTCAGCATACGCCATATATATGGCGGGGTACTGATGATGAGGTGGAGGATGCTGTTGATAATATTCATATAATAATTTTAATTTAGGGACGATAAGGAAGTTCGATCTGCTAATATGTTTAGGTAGGAATTTTTTTGAAATTTTTATCCTGCGAATATACAGTGGTTCTTCTGTAGTTTCTACTAGTAAAGCGTTAGTTGGTGGTGTTCGGAGGGCACCCACAGTGATACGTAGTGCTGAAAATTGTAGACGATCCAAAGCTAGTAAACTGTGTTTAGCGGTTAAATCAATAATGTGGGCGCTATAATCAAGTATGGACCGAATGGTTGCACGATATAGTTGTAATGCTGACAAGGGGACAGCACCCCATGCATGTTTCGTTACTGTTCGTAAGATAGTAATATAACGATCAGATTTCCGAATTAAATACTGTATTTGGGGTTGCCATGTAAGTCTTTGGTCGATATATATGCCTAAATATAAGTGTTGTGGGACAAAGGGGATGCTATAGGTATCAAAGTTAATAGAGCTTTTATCAAAGGTTCGTTTATTTGTAAAGATCATCGCTGCACATTTAGCGATTGAAAGTGAAAGTCCATGGGTTGTTAGCCACCGAAGGACTAAACTTAAAACGCGAGATATTGTGGCTTTACAATGATCAATGTTGGAGTGAGAATAATAAATAACATAATCATCCGCGTAAGCTAGAATTCGAGCGTGTGGAGTCACAATAGATTCGAGATCTTTCATATAAAGGGCAAACAAAATTCCACTTAGTATCGAACCCTGTGGTAATCCTTGTGATGTATAGCGGCTTTCAATTGTGTGTTGAGTTGATTTAATGGTTAACCGGCGATTGGTAAATAGTTGATTTAAAATAGAAAAGAATTTGATGGGAAATCCAGAAATAAATAATTTCTCCCAGAGAATATGCAATAACACAGCATCATAGGCACCTTTAATATCCAAAAAGACTGCCACGGTTGTTTCCGCCATTTTGCCAATAAGATGTCGAGTAGGAAAATAATGATAGGTTCCTGTGTACTATTACCACGTCTAAAAGCGAACTGATACTCAGGTAATAGCGAGTGATATTCCAATAACCACGCCATTCGTTTCATGAGGATTTTACAGAAGACTTTCCGTATACATGATCCCAAAACTATGCCACGAAAATTTTCAGGTTCGGTAGGTCGTTTTGTTGGTTTCAAAATAGGAGTTATGAAAAAATCGTTCCATGTTGCCGGTACGTGTAATGTCTCAAGAATACTATTATAATATTGTAGTAAATAAATTTGGGCGTGAGGGGGTAGGCCCTGAGCATGAGATAAGTAATTGCATCAGGTCCTGGGGACGAGCTATTAACGGTACATAATACAGATTGTAGTTCGTTATATGTAATTGGCTTTAATAACGAAGTAAAAGAACGAGAATTGTCCTGTGGGGTGGGTAGAAATGGCGGATTTACTGATACTGGGACGAGGGTATATAAGAAATCTTCTAAAACTTGTCGCGGATAGGAAGAATAAGTTTGGTATTGGAATGTTCGCGTTATCATGCGGATCACGTTCCAGAATTTCGCTGCTGGTAATTGAGGAGTTAATGTAGAGATAAAAGACTGCCAAGCTTTTCGTTTTTTAGCATTCAAGACAAGCTTTGTTTTTGCAATATGATTTCGCAACTGGAAATAATGCTGCTGAGTCATTGATTGGCGGTATTGTTTAAATAATTGTTTTCGCTGATGAATGAGATCGTGACATTCTTTATCCCACCATTTTATTTCATATTCCTGTGGGTGGGTCGTCACTTTAAGCGGTCGACACGGATGAAACATATTTAAATATTGGGTTAAATAAGGGAGTAAGGTTGGAAAGGTAATAGGTGACTCGTGTTCCTGCTGCAAGATATGATTGAGTTATGATTGATAGTTTGAAATATTGAAATTTTTATAAGATCGGACATTACTTATACATGAAGGTGTCTTAAACTGGGAAATTATTGGGCGATTACCATATGTTATGATGATGGGGAAGTGGTCACTGGTGTACGTATCAGATAATGTGTGCCAGGTGGTGACAGGGACCATGGTTGGATGACATAATGTAAGGTCTACGGCACTGGGTGGAGATCCAGGTGGAGTTAAACGGGTCGGGGAACCATCGTTTAAAATAAACAGATTCTGATGATTTGAGGTAGCAAGTAAATTGGAGCCTTTTATTGTATCTATGATACACCCCCATTCAGTGTGATGGCAATTGAAATCACCGAGAATGAAAAGGTGTTGGAATGTTGCAAATTGTTGGAAAAATTGCGTCCATTGATTCTGAGTAATGTAAATTTGGGGGGGGGGGGCAATAGATATTTATAAAACAAGTATTATGGTGTACTATCCCTACTGCATAAGTGTGTGGGATGAAATATTGCAAAGGTAATTGTGTAAAGGGTAATGAAGTTTGTACACATGTGGCGACTCCATCAAAACCGTTACCATCGTGTCGGAATACTTGATAAACTCTTAATCTGAAAATGAAATGTGGTTGAAATCGCGTTTCTTGTAAGCAAATAATATTAGCTTGCGTTTCGTTTATTAATATTTGTAACTCATGTCGTTTAGAGGTGGCACTTCGACAATTCCATTGGAGTAATGTAATCATGCAAGAATGTTCATGATAGAATCTCGTAGTTTATATAATAAATGGTGAATCTGAGGCTCGTGGCTCATACTTTGGATTAACATTACCAGCAATTGCTGGATTTCTTGTTGAAGTCGTTCCTTGGTAGGAGGATAGCTTATGTCTTGGGGGGCTGCGGAAGGTTGCTGCCCATTAGAAGGTGATGAACTTGATGGGTATGGTAAGTGCAGAGGTTGTTGCATAGCACTCGTTGACGGGAATGAATTTACTGGAACCGAAGGCTCATTTCGCAGGATGGCCATGTATCCTTGCCTATCAAAGCCGGGCTCGGGTGTAGGAGGGGGAGATTGCATGATGACTTGAGTAAACATACGTTTACGAGGGTTTGGTGTCGGAGGAGATGAGGGATTCGATGGTAGAGGAGGGAACTGATGTTCTTGTTGTTCAGAATGGTAAATTGGAAGGGCAATTCGAGCTTTAGCTTCGGGAAAGGACAGGTATTCAGTACTCATTAACCTTTTAAAGTTAACTTGATACTTGTGTTCAGGACAAGTTGAGGAACCCGTAACATGATTTTTCTTACAGTAGGCGCATTGCGTGAATTGCTCAGTACAAGCCTGGGTTTCATGCTGCTGCGAACATTTCCCACAACGTGCGTTTTTGGCTCGACATTGCCGAATTGTATGTCCATAGCGCTGGCATTTGCGACAGCGAATAGGTGAAAAGACGTAAGGTTCAACTGCCATATTACCTTATATAAGGCTACATGGGATGGGAGCGTTTGAGCCCTGAAAACTATTTTTATAGAACCTGTAGGAAGGTATTGGGTTTCTCCATCTTGAATTGCATGACGATTAAGACGTTGCACGCTTTTAACTGGTGCCTCAGATTCCAGATACTGTAAGATTTCATCATTCGATAGGCCTTTTTCAACTCCACGAATAATTCCTACTCGTAACACTTGTGAAGATCGAATATAAGCTTTAATTTTTAGGGTTTCAAGAATAGGGTTACTCAAAAAGGCATTGGCTTGAGAAGCCGTACGGAAAGTGACTTGTAGTCTATTGCGTCCCTTACGTTGGATAGATTTGACGTTGAGCTTAGTTTCATAGAATCGGCGACGAAGTGCCATAGGGTGTAAACTGCCTATATTTTGATTGTTAATAGATTCAACGAATACAAAGAAGGGTCCATGATGAAAGCGATTATAATATTCCGGGGGAGAAGCTACTGGGGACACCTCGGATTGATTGTTAAGTTGTTCTGGATTAGAACGGTCTGCTACTTCCGTACTACGCCTCTGTACATTAGTCTCAGATAACTGAGAACCTTGCAGTTGTGTCGTATTACTAGGTGAATCAGTTATGGATTCCTCATCCATGGGTACGACAATCTCGCGTTCCACTCGTAGATTATGCCCGGCCACTTTCAACGTTCTGCCACTGTCGGTCTCCATAACTTCTCACTCCTTCGCCACACTTAAGCAAAACACAATTGATTACCACTACCGCGCACCACTGACTCGCACAACTAAGGTAGTGTACCGTACAACGATCACTGGGTGACTGTGAAAACAAAACACACTGCTACGTAGTGCCAAAACTACACATCATTTTCCAAAGAGAACTCCATCTATGGAGATGTTCCATAGAGAAAAATAATTTTATGACCAGTGAGTAGAATATAATAAATATACAATTATTGAATGACATAAAATAGGGTGCGGCTATATGTATGCAACATCATATATGAATTATTTTTAAAAGTACTTCTAGTCGAGTTATGAGCTTGATACTTTCACACAATATATATATAAGACCATACATACGGAAAACATATTTTTCAAAATTTCGATTTTTTGACCCCTCGCCAGTTACATCCGCCCTTAATATATAGTATATAGCCTTAAAAGTATGTTAATGTCACACTGATTATGTACATAATATTAACTCTGAGCTACAAAGAACATCTCACCAAGCTCTCTCACAAAATCGCTACAAGGAAAAACATCCTGCACAAGCTTTGTGGCAGTTCCTGGGGAGCCTCGGCTGACTGCTTACGATTAACGGGTATCAGTCTTGTCTACTCTGCAACGGAATACTGTGCCCCGGTATGGCTGAAAAGTGCACATGTGCATACTGTGGATAACAAGCTGGTATGGCTGGAAAGTGCACATGTGCATAAAGTGGATACTAAGCTGAATTATACCATGCGCTGCATAACTGGTAGGTACTGTAAAGTCAACACCTCGCCACTGGTTACCCGTACTTAGTCATATCCAACCACCCCACCTGAGGAGATAGGAAGCTCTGCTGAGAGAAGCAAAGAAGATCTGGTCATCTCCCTCATTACCAGTTCAACAGGAAATTTTGTTACCTATCGCCACAACGACTTCGATCTAGGAGACCAGCAAGTAAACTCACCGGCCGACTCTTGAGGGACAATTTTAATCTAAACGAGAACTGACGGGATGAGTGGTCAATTTCAACATCTGGAACAAATGCTTATGACCTAAATCCAACTCAGAAAATGAAGGGATTCGACCTCCCAAGAAAACTATGGTGTTGCCTCAACAGACTGAGAACTGGGCAAGGACGCTGCAATTTCTTACGCCATAAGTGGGGTTGGATGGTTTGTAGTTCCATACAATTAAAAAATAAATAAATAACTCCTCACTCATAGATTTTTATTTTTATTTTGTCTTGTAACTATTGCTAGAAGACAAACGGCTAAAGAACTTAGAAGAATCAAAAGAGACCATCAAAAACAAAACCTAGCTAACATACATGAATCATTCAAACAACATAAGACACGAGACTATTACAGGACATTTAAACAATATCAATCAGGGTATGCTCCACCTACACTCATGATGAGAAATAAACAAGGACAACCAGCACACAATAATGAGAATGCCAAAATTCTAGCTGATCACTTCAAAGAATTACTAAATGCTGAAGACCCAAAAGAATACAGTAGAAGTCCGTTATAGCGAGAATTCATAACAGCGAAAAAATTACTCGCTATAACGGATTATCATTATATCCAATTTTTGTATAAAAGTCGGAAAACCCTTCATACACTTTAAAATCGGTATGAAACGGCAATCAGTTTCTTCAAAACTTGCGTTTCCGCAGACGATATCCACACCACGGCTTACTTGTTTGTTATTTTGCGTAATCCGATACTACGTGAAAGTGTATGTTTAATTTCATTCTGAAAAAAATATAGTTCTGTATTTCTCCGAATCCAAGATGAACCCCACTTTTTCCTTCAAAAAATTTAAATCAGGCTCAAAAGGAAGTTAGTAAAATCGTACAGGCCTACGCATTTTTAGACTATTTTTAGATGCCGAACACTGACCTTCTTCACGTCGTATTTCATTCTTTTTTGCGGCTGCACAATTATTCTTTATTTCCGCGGGTTAAAGGACCATTAACTTAACATTGGCATCATAATAGGCTACCGAAGAGAACTCGTAGAAAATTTTCCGGCAATACCTATTCCATGCGTCTCTACAATACAACGATCCATCAGGAATTTATTCTTGCTGTCTATAAAACTGTTACTTTTAAGCATCGTCAGATATAACCGACTACCGCTACACGCACGTCTCGCTTGTCGGGTGCGGCCAAATTCAACGGCTAGCGATGTATAGGCCTAATCGCGAACGTTGAATGTTAACGAACGAGTTTATTGCGCCACGGTATGGCCAACCGCCCTTGCGTTTTTCGTGCACATGCCTCACAATTTCATCGTCGACTTCCTTAAAGCGTCCTTGTTGTGGACCACTGAATGGATTTTTTGTACAGTACGCATTTGTTTTAGCTCTTTGTCTTCACGCTAACGCCAAAAATCGGCTTTAGTTAGGCTTATGCCGTATTTTCTCGAGGCTGCACAATTATTCTACATTTCCGGGGTGTTTAATAAACATTAACTTAAAATTGGCATCATAATATCGACTAGAACCCGTTGAAGATTTGCCGGCAATGCCTTTTCCACGTATCATTACAATACGACTATCCATCACGAAAATATTCCTGCTGTCTATAAACCTTAATTTTACTAAGCGTCAAGTACAATAGACGCGTTATGACTCTGCCACTGAGTAGCCATGGCTTTTCTAAGAATTCGAAGGGTCGCATGTTTTGATGCCATTCTGCAGATTTGAGAAACACACACTGTACAACCGGTAGCGATGTGTAGTAAAGAAGCGGTCGTCAATGAGTTCTGTGCGCGTGTGAAAAGAAGCAGCGTGGTTACCAGGGTTGCCAATCTGGTGATTTTGTCACCAGATCTGGTGTTTTCAGGAAGTCGCATGGTGACAAAATTTGAATTTTGCGACATGTCAAAATTATGGTGTTTTTCTTTAAAATCTGGTGACATACTTGGTGATTTTATAATAAAATGTCAATTTAAAAAAGACCTACGCTCATAAGACAATTACAGTTAGTGTAGTTGTGAACAATGGGGAAACCTCAGTATAAACAGCGATTTAGAGACGAATAGCTTAAGGATGATAGATATAATAAGTGGTTACTAAAAGTAAAAGGAAATGCCATAAAAGACTTTTGCAAATACTGTAAAACTCAACTAGCTGCTAAATTAGGAGATATTGAAAAACATAGGAACACTGCTAAACACATCAAGGCAGCCGAACCCTTTAATTCTAATAGGCAGGAAACTTTAAATTTTAAACCAGTTAATATTGAAGAAGAACGACACTTTTCATAGCAGAACATTGCTCCGTTCAAGAGGTTGACCATCTTAGCGAGTTTTGTAAAGTAAATTTTCCCGATAGCAAATGGATTAATAATTTAAGTTGCATCGTACATAATGAAATGAAATGTCGTGTGGCTTTTAGTACCGGGATATCCCAGGACGGGTACGGCTCGCCAGGAGCAGGTGTTTCCATCTGACGCCCGTAGGCGACCTGTGCGTCGTGATGAGGATGAAATGATGATAAAGACAACACATACACCCAGCTAACGTGCCATTGGAATTAACCAATTAAGGTTAAAATCCCCGACCCGGTCGGGAATCGAACCCGGGACTCTCTGAAGTGGAGGCCAGTACGCTGACCGTTCAGCCAACGAGTCGGACATCGTACATAATGCACTGCTATAGTACAAAACGTGTTAGCTCCTCATTTTGAAAAAGACTTGATAGATGATTTACGTGAAAGTGAAAACGGTTATAGTTTGTTGTTGGATGAAACGAATGATATGTCAGTTACCAAGTTAGGTATTGTTATAAGATACTATTCAAAAAGCAAAAGAGATATTGTCGTGATATCTACGGTTAGTAAAATTGTCAGAATGTGCAGCTGATACTATAGTTGAGGCTTTGGAGAAATGTCTGCGTAATAAATGTTTGGTTTGACTATATTACAGGCAATAGGAACAGACAATGCGTCTGTTATGGTAGGCATAAATCATGGCGTTTATGTAAAGTTAAAGGCTAAAGTGCCAAATCTACAATTAGTCAGATGCGTTTGTCACTCTCTACAATTGGGAGTTTCACATGCATCAGGGTGTTTACCGAGAAACTTAGATTTCCTCATAAGGGAAAGTTACAATTGGTTTTCACATTCATCTCTGCTGCAGGTTATATACAAAGAACTATACGAGACAATAAATGAAGGCGACTCTCCCTTGAAATTTGTACAGTCAAGCCAAATTCGGTGGCTGTCCATCGAAAGTGCAGTGACAAGAATAATGCAACAGTGGACTGAGTTAAAAACACACTTTGAAATCGCTCGTCTTAAAGATCGCTGTTATACAGCCAATATTTTATATTCAATGTAAATCGACCCTCAGAATTACTTGTACTTGTCTTTTCTGAAGCCAATTTTGGGTGAAGTGCAGACCGTATATAACAAGTTCGAAAGTCGAAACCAAGATCCTACAAAATTATTAGGTGAGCTAATCCTTCTCATTAAGTCATTATGCACCAAGGTTCTACCACCCAGTGTCAAAGTAGATGTCCTGAAAACAGAAATTAATGATCATCTGGACCCAAAGCCCTACCTAGGTTATGATTTCGAAACTGAAGTATCATTGTCCTCCCTTTGTGAAGACCAACAGAAACAACTACGCGATAGATGAGTGCAATTCATCGTTGAACTTATACAACAATTGAGGCAAAGATTACCTGAAAATACAGGGATCCTTGAAAAATGTCTCTTTTCACCTGAAAATTGTTTAAGGTCTTTCAAGTTGCAAATTATTGATATAGCACAACTCTTTTATGCTGACAATAATGTTATTGCGGCAGTAGAAAACCAGTGGAGAAATCTGCATCATATCCAGTGGACGGAAGTTAAGGACACTGTGAAATTTTGGGCAGAAGTTGATTTGTATAGGGATTCAACTGGAGAAAACCCTTTCCACGAACTTGCAAATTTAGCTTTATCGACTCTCATACTTCCTCATTCTAATGCGGATGTAGAATGAGTGTTCAGCCAAGTCAATATAACTAAAAATAAACTGAGAAATAGAATGACAATTCAAACTCTCCATTCGGTCATGTGTGTACAATTTTGATTGAATAGGGCAGCGAAATGATGTTATGCATACGATCTACCGAAAGAAGTACTGCTGAATAGGCACATTAGAGTCATACAACTATCCAGGTCAAGTACCCGCAACTTCTACAGATCAGCCATAAATAAACAAATATAACGTAGTACAGTTTTTTAATTTGTGTATTGTAGTTTGCAATTAAGTAAGCTTATGTTAGGATTACGATAATTGACATAACGCAGTGAACATTTTATTATTATAATAGTGCTTTCTTAGACTTGTATTCAATTGATCATATGGCTATAATATAGGCTAGACCTATCTTCACAAGAGGACACCATTAGAGTTACTAAACTTCAGAGGCAGAACAGCACAACTGAAAGAAGGTAAGTGTAATTGTAATGCATTATCTTACTAAATCTGGAGAATTTATAGAGTTTTCAAATCCAGATCTGGTGATAATGATTGTCTAGGAGTTGGCAACCCTGGTGGTTACTGCGGTAGTTGCCAGTGGTATCCATTAACTTACTGTTAGGCCGCGAATGCACCAACGCTTGAGTTTTTGCATGAGATTCTGAGAAAAAAAGTCTTGGATTCGGAGAAATACGGTATCACCCCAGAGATTTCTATGGCAAACGCCTCAGCTTTCTTCTTCAAACAGCGTCACCTAAACTAACCGTATATGTAGCCTATCATGAAAACATATTTGAAATGCATGTAGAGAAATAACCTCCTAGCGAAAAATTTAC
Source organism: Anabrus simplex (assembly GCF_040414725.1). Lineage (NCBI taxonomy): Eukaryota > Metazoa > Arthropoda > Insecta > Orthoptera > Tettigoniidae > Anabrus > Anabrus simplex. The sequence goes on along the minus strand of NC_090265.1, from coordinate 1,515,630,933 downwards.
ATGTAAATAGCCGTAACTAGACGCGAGAAGATATGAAATATCTCTGAAATCAGTGATGCACTTTGCCATGTCTTGAGGTGTATGACATTCTTACGTAATTTCCGTATAGGCCTATAACATTAAAATGAAGATATCGTTTATTCAGTCTTTATTTTTACGAGTTAACAACTGCTATCGGCCACGTTATTTGCGCATTTATTACGAAAACGTGTTATCCTCTTTCATTTCGAATTTTCTTTAGAGAACAGCAGTCGATGGGTATTACTAATCAACTCCAACATCGCCTTTGAATGTCAACGAGAGAACTCGCAAATGCACAAAGTGAGAAAACTATACCGTACCGAAGATGATCGATCGCATTTTGTTGCAAACGTTTCAGTTTTCTTATTCAAACTATTCATATTCATTCTTATTCATACTATACGTATGATGAAAACACACTTCAAGCGCCGGTAGAGAAATTATACCTTTCTCGCTACAAATTTTCATAATAGCCTTTCTGTAACTTAACCAGACGCGACAAAATACAAACTAACCTATGAAATCAATTAAGCACTCTGCCATATCTCGAGGTGTATCCCATTCTTACTTAATTGCAGCATTTAGCCTCAAAATTAAGCGGTCGTTTAGTCAGCCTTAATTTTTAACGAGTTAACAACCGTTATCGGACACGTTATTGACGCATTTATTACGAAAATATGTTCTCCTTCATTTCGAATTTTCTTTACGGAACAGCTGTCGACGGATATTACTAATCGACTCCGACATCGCATTTGAATGTCGACGAGAGAAATCGCTAGCGCACATAGCGAGGAAACGATGCCGAGGGTAATCGATCGCTTGCAATATCATCGTTGGGGTGCATAAATATCGGTAACGGAAAAAATCGCGCGCGCTTAATCGCTCGTAATAACGGATGCGCCAGTGATAGGGTTCTCGCTGTAACCGAAGGACGATACACAGGTTAATATGGGAATTTTGAAGGGAGAGAAAAAGGCCGTCGCTATAACGGAGTTCTCGTTATATGTCGCACTCGCTATAGCGGACTTCTACTGTACTTAGAATTTTCACCTGATCCAAATAATAAAACATGCTCAGACAAGGTTATTCCACCAGATTTCCATGAGGTACTTCAAGCGATTAATTGGCTCAAGAATGACAAAGCTGCAGGAGAAAATCATGTAGTTGCAGAGCTGTGGAAGAATGCAAATAACCAAACACTTCAAAAGTTACACAAACACATCATAGACATATGGAACTATGAAAAACTGCCTGCAGAATGGAATACAGCTATAATTCATCCAATACACAAAAAGGGGGGTAAACTGGATCCAAAATAATTACCGAAGGATCTCTCTACTTGATATCACATAAGATCCTGTCTAGAATTATTCTCATGAGAATTCAAGAACAGCTTGACTAAGAACTTGGAGAGTATCAGGGGGGATTTCGACCTGGAAGAAGTTGTCCTGACCAAATCATAAGGAGGAGATCTTGACGGCGACAAGTTAGTTACAGTCAGTTACTGTTAGTTACTGCTGAGTTATTGTTTGGAAGTTGAGTTATGGTGTAACAAGGTTATATCTGTGACCACGTGGATGTCATGCTTTTAAGCAGTTGTCCTTAAATGGTGGTTTGTTATGTGAATGTTTTGTTTTTTGACAACAGTGATTAAGATTATGTGTGTAATTTGTAACTACGTGTAAATAAAATAATTGTACCAACTGACAGCATCTCATGTGCGTCTTTGTGGATACATTAAATTATAGTAGAATAAATCTAATATAGGAACATTATAGAGTTTTCTACTGCTTTCGACTATATAGATTTTGAGGTTAGACTCCTACGTATTTGAGGTTATACAAATTTTATAATACATATTTACTGGGAAACCATGTATTAGTCATATTTAACATTTAATGAAAGATAATTTAGCATAGGACCAAAATATACCAACCACATTAATTGGAGGTTTTACACCAGTTATGATGTCATACCTACGACAAGGTGTGCTATTTACCAACTGGTGGGCCCAGTTTAGCACGCTGGGGTGAAACTCTGGCAACTAGGAAAGAGTTCATCATCATCGTTTTGCCCTTCCAGCGAGCCAGGTAGGGTGTTTGAAAACGACCATCTTCCAAAGTTGCCTATTGAAAAAGATTTTGTTGTCCATGACAGATTCCCAATTCCATCCTCTTCTCCCCACGTCTTCCCTCAGTTGGTCCATCCATTATCTTCTTTGTCTTCCAGCTGATCTTCTACCTGTTATTCTCTTTTCCAAATAAGCACATGGTCACCTTGTGCTATTCATTCATTTAACATGCCCAAACCATTTAAGTCTAGATGACCTAAGTGTTTCCTTCATCGATTCATTTAGACCTAGATTAGATCGGATCTCATCATTATTCACGTGATCAAGTCGTGTCGTTTGGAGGGCAGTTCTAAGAAATTTCATTTCACAGGCTTGAATCCTACTACAATCCTTTGATGTTAATGTGCAGGTTTCCAGAGAATATGTAAGGATGGGGATGAAATATGACTTGTACAGTATAATTTTTGTTCTTTGTGGGACCTTCTCATCCCATAGTAGGTGTCTAATGATACTGTAAAAGTCAGAGCCTTTGGTTACTCTGTTCATTATTTCTATCTCAGCTCTATTATTACTAGCCATTACGCTTCCTAAATATCTGAATTGGTGTACTACTTCAACTTGGTGGTCCTGTATTTTTATGTTGCATTCTGTATTACATCTGCTGATTTTCAATGCTACTGTTTTTGATGGGTTCAATTTCATTCCATAAGCAAACTTCTTACACCATGCATTCAGATTATTTTGTGCTCCCTCCTCTGTTTCTTCCCATATTGCCACATCGTCTGCAAACACCAGAGCCTGAAGATCTTTATTACCTTTTCGTTTTAGTTCCTTTAAAATGGTATCTATAAGTGCTATGAATAGAAGAGGTGATAAGGCACTTCCCTGTTGTACTCTTTTGGTTGTATTGAACCATTCAGACACAACTTTTGCAATTAGTATATCGTCGCTGCTGGGACAAAACCTCCTATGTGAAATAATTTTAGCTTAGAACTTAGGTGCAATATTGTGTGCATATTGTCAAGGCATTCTCGCTCTTCACAACGTATGTGCTGCGGGTCAGTATATCTCCAAAACATATTATCACATAGGAGATTTTGTCCCGGCAACGACGATATAGCATTTGGATCTTCCTAATAATGTACTTCAGTACACCAAGTTTTCTAAGACTTTTCCAAATAGTTGATCTAGGAACATTATGGATATTGAAAAGACGTATGATAAACACAATAATTAGGTCTTTTCCTCTTTCCCATTGTTTCTCTGCCAACATCCTCAAAGCAAAAATCAGATCTCTTGTGCTTCTTCCAGCCCTAAAGCCATGTTGTTCTTCTAAGGCTCTACTATATCCCTTACTCTGGCTTCAATGATCTTCCCCATAATTTTAAGGTCTATGATAAGAGGGTAATGCCTCTGCAGTTTTCATTTTTCCTTCCACTCCCTTTCTTAAAGATAGGAACTATCACCCCTTTTGTCCAATCTTCAGGTATTTCATTATCCTTCCATATTGTTTTGATACAGATAAGAGATAAGGAAGTACTATTGATGGGATATCTAAATGCACAAGTTGGAATGGAAAGACAAGGAAAGGAAGATGTTGTAGGGCCCTTTGGATATGTAAATGTAAATCTAGAAGGCGAGTTGTTGGTGGATTTTTGCATGAGGAATCAAATGATTGTTGGAAACACCTGGTTTAGGAAGAAGAACAGTCAGAAGATTACAAGGTATGGTTGGGGAGACAGACGAACAAAGACCATGATTGATTATATAATCATAGAGAAAGAACACCGGAAGAACCTTGTAGATGTAACAGCCATGCCTGAAGAAGCCTTTAGTGGAGATCATAGAGTTGTGATAGGAAAATTGAAAGTTGGAAAGATAGAAAAATCCCAATTAAGAAGGGAGAAAAGAATTAAAGTACGGAAGTTGAAGGAGAAAAGCATAAAAGAAGAATTTCAAAGGGAAATAATACCCTTGGTACCCAGGACAGAGGTGGGGAATGTTGAAGAGGAATGGAGAAGATTTAAGGAAGCACTGGTTGGATGTGCAGAAAAGGTGTGTGGTAGAACATCAGGAAATGTGAAAGACAAAGAAACACACTGGTGGAATGATTGGGTAAAGATTAAAGTGAAGGAAAAGAAAATGGCATGGAAAGCATGGAAAACATCTAAGACTGAAGAAAGTAGAAGAAAATATGTGGAGGCAAAGAATTTGGCCAAGAAAGTAGTGGAGGAAAACAGGAAAAGCTGGGCCTTAATCACACAGAAATTGAGAGATGATACGCAGGGCAGCAAGAAATTATTGTATGGTATCTTAAGAAACAAAAAGAGAGATCAAGTAAACACCAGATTTGTGAAGGATGAAGGTGGCATAATTTTAACAAAGCCAGAAGAAATAAGAAATAGATGGAGAGAGTATTTTCAGAAGCTGCTGAACATAAGAACGGACGGCAGTCATTCAATGGACGACCAGGAAAGCCAATTAGTTGATGAAGAAATGGATAAAGAAATTACAATGAATGAAATTGAAATGGCAGTAATAAAGATGAAGAAAGGAAAAACTGCTAGAATAGATGAAATTTCAGTGGAGATGATAAAGGCAGCTGGAGCTGTAGGCCTGCAGTGGACATATCGGGTTCTCAGAAATGTCTGGGAGAATAAGGAGGTCCCTGAGGATTGGCAAAAAGGAATAATAATCCCAATTTTCAAGAAAGGTGATAAGAAAGTTTTGAAGAACTACAGGGGAATTACTCTAATATCCCATCTTGCTAAGATAATGGAAAGGATACTGGAAAGTAGAATAAGATTGAGGGTTGAGAATCAGATACAGGAAAATCAGTTTAGTTTCAGAAGTGGAAGGTCAACAATAGAGCCCATTTTCATTACGAGACAACTAATGGAAAAGTATTGGGAGTACGGGAATGATATGGTGATGACATTCATCGATATTGAAAAGGCATATGATAGTGTCCCCAGGACAAAAGTTTGGGACAGTCTGGTGCAAAAAGAAATTGGACAGGGATTAATAAAAATTTTCATGGCATTGTATAAGGAATGTTGTAGTTGCGTGCAAACACAAGTTGGCAGGACAAGTTGGTTCAGAATAACTAGTGGGCTGAGACAGGGAAGTGTTCTATCACCAATCCTGTTTACAATAATAATGGATGACATCATGAGAACAGTAAAAGCAGTATATGGAGGAAGAGAAATGATGTTATTTGCAGATGATATTGTGATTTGGGGAGAAGACGACAGGAAGGTTCAAGAACAGTTGAATGTGGTGAATGGGAAGATCGAAGAATGTGGATTGAAAATAAGTGTAGAAAAGAGTAAAACTCTTGTTATGACTAGAGGGGAGAAAGAAGGGAAAGGTCAGATTAGACTTGCAGACAAGCCCCTGGAAGTAGTGGAAATGGTTAAATACCTGGGGAATGAAGTAATGGAGAATGCTCGACTGGATGCTGAGATTAGTAAAAGGATTCAAGCTGGAAGTTGTTTCTATCATAGTGTAAGAAACATGTTATGGGACAAAGATGTGCCAACGGCAGCAAAGGATACTATGTACAAGATGTATTACGTACCCATAACAACTTACGGAGCAGAAACTTGGACAATGACAAAGAAGGATGAGAGTTGAATACAGGCAGCCGAAATGTTCTTGAGGAGTATGATACAGAATAGAAGAGACAAAATAAGGAATGAGAAAATCCGGAAAGAAATTGGAGTGGAAAAAATGAATGACAAAATAGAGAAGAGCTGACTAAGATGATTTGGGCACATAAAGCGAATGAGCGACGAAAGAATGCCAAAAAAGGTGATGGAAATGCGAATCCAAGGAAGGAGAGGCCGTGGACGACCATGATTGAGATGGAAGGATACCATCCAATGCAGCATTATAGAAAGAAACCTGGACTGGGATACAGTGTTGGAGGAGGAGTGGTGGAAAGACCAAAGAAAGTGGAGAGGAACCATATTTGCCCCTACCCGGCTACAGCCGGATAAAGGGAAATGATGATGATGATGATGATTGTTTTGAGAACTCTATACAGCCTCTGTAGTCCTCGCAGACCAGAAGCTTTAATCAAGTCAGCTGTAACTTCATCAGCTCCTGCTGACTTACCACTTCTTATCCTATGAAGAGCTTGCTCTACTTCTGTCCATGAAATTGGGATATCTTCCTCTATTGTTACCTGGAAAAAAGGTATAATGTCCGATAATGGACCAACTATATTGGTATTATAAATTTACTCATCGAGACAAATGTTTCAGGTTCCCTATGGGAATCAACATCTATATCACCTGATGGCCAGGCAGGCAGCTTCCAGTACCTTCTACATTCGTCGAGACTCTTCTCCGCTCTTTGCGATCAGTCAAGAACTCCGTACACCACCAAGATCTCTGAATGGCTCTCTTAACATGGAAACCAAGCAGCAGAAACAAGCTTGAGGCATACAACATGTGGAATCGCCAGCACCGGACGGAGGACGCAAGAAAATATATGGGAACCCAGCCTCTCGCACCTCGGGCTTTACATATACTTCAACCCGCTCTCTCCTCTCCGTCCGGGACAATCTTGCCGGTCTCCTGTGCCAGGCATTGAACCGCTATTGGATCCTTCTGTTAGGAATATCATGGCACCATTCCACCTGCCGCCACAATCACCACCAGCTTCTACTTCTACCACCTACATGCCTGCGCACGTACGCAGCTTCGCCGAAGTCGCCATGAACCCAGCCCTTGCACCACCACACATCCAAAATTGCAGTGCCATCCATCCATCACCAATACCAGGAGCACCCTTCTGTGTGATAAAACTAATGCACATAGACCCAGCCAAAGCCAATACACGCAGCATCTACCAAATTTTCACCTGCTTCACACCAAACTATGCAGACTATAACATCGAACTCCAACGCACCCGGGATGTCTACTTCACTATCAAAACTTCAAAGCCATTCTACAACCATTACATGTTATAATTCTCATATTTTGGTCCGTATTGAATTGTACAATAAAGTCAAAGAAATATTAATATTTCTCTGACTTCATTCTACAACCATCAGGGTGGAGCAGTTTGGGTCTCATACCCATGCCACCAATTTGACCAGTAACAGCCTACACAACGTCCAGCACCACCATCTTGACCATCACCCACCATGTCCGTGGTTGCCTATGGTGTGGAGCGTGACTGGACTGACGATGAGGTGGCTGCTCGACTTCAGCTCAAGGGCCACCAATTTTTTTTAAATCAACCGCATCCGCAATGAACAAGGCCCCATTTTGCTGATCTGGATCCTCTCCAAGGACATTAACACCCTGCATCTGCTACTTCGGGATGGTGCTGTTATCTATGGGCGTCGCCACCGGGTGGAGCCGTCACGCTCGGCACCGCCACAGAGGATTCGCTGCGACTGGTGTCAGCGGTATGATCATCCATCTGGTGCCTCCTGCGTTCAACGAAAGGTATGCGCCATCTGTAGCCAGGATCATAACACCTCTGCATGTCCAAATAAGGCTACACCTATGTGTAAATTGTTCTCTCCCTCACCCGGCCTTATCTTATAAATGTAAGGCCAACCCAGCTCCTAACCCCTCACAATCTGAATCTATCATCCCAGTTATTTCCCAGGATCTCCCCACTCCCGATTCCGCTTCCACTCTCCTCTCCTCCAGCTCTGAAAATATAATTTGCTTCATGGCGATAATACTCCAGAACATTCTACCCTTCAACCGTCCCCAAATCCTGACCCAGATCCAACTGGCAGCGCGATTGGTATTCAATACCCATTTGGATGAAGCTTACTCGGGAAACAACATGCATTTTGCATTAGCCTTTACTTAGCTAATGGTAATTAAGGCCTATTATGCTAACATTCGATCTGTCCACTCCAATTGCGCTCCATTGGATCTCTCCCTCTCCTTGCACGACCCTGAAGTTTTTATTTTAAACAAAACTTTCTTAACACCTAAGCAACAGCTACATTTTTCCCAATATCACCTCTTTCGAGCAGATAAACCCGGAGAAGCTCGAGGTGGTGTGGCTGTTGGCATTAAAAATTACACCACTACTAAACAACATTACATTTCCTAACTATTTTTATGAATATTTAATTATTGAGACTTTTCTCCCTAATAACCCCTTCCTTGTCTTTGCAACACTCTACCTACCCCCTCGAATACCACCCCCTATCAATTTAATTAAGCATATAGATAATACTTTTCAAAATTATATCTTCATTGCTGATACAGTATTAATATTCATTCTTATACAGTTGCACAACAAACAGAATTTGATACTTTAATTTCTAAACTTCGGGGCATACAAATCCCCTTTCCCTTCCCTACCCGCCCTACTTCCAATACTACCCCTGATGCCCTTATCATATTACCTACCTTAGCTCCCTATCCTACCATCGCCCAATCATTAGCTTTAGGTTCTGACCATACCCCAGCCCTCATTACTATCCCTACTATATTCTATCAAAATTGCTTGACTACTTCTCGACCCCCACCTACTAGACACTATTCACAAACAAACTGCACTGACTACATACAAACGATTACAGAACTAATTACAGACTCTCTACTTCCCCCTTCTATTCCCAACCTTCTCTCCCTCACAATACGAGTAGAATTGGCTCTTACTAGAGCAGATCAACTTCATATACCACTTAATCAAAAAGGTCTGGTCAAATGTTCCACCTTTACAATACTAAATTTTTAAAAAAATTATTTGTTCTTAATCTTAAAACTTTTTGTGATGATGACTACAGGATGGATGAAACATGTTATGTTATTTTTAAATGTTATTTAAATAAATAACATTTTTTTAGTATTGTAAAGGTGGAACATTTGACCATACCTTTTTGATTAAGTATATGTATGATAATACAGGCTTTATAATGAAATGTATTTAATGCAATTTTAATTCATATACCACCCAACCAACCACCTATTCCGCCCAAAGCTCTTTCCCTACTTAAACTCTCTCATGACCTCTATCGTTCATATGTACAAACCCGGGACGCTAGAACTTCACAACACCGACAAACCTTGAGACATGCACGCTCTTATATCAAGGCTATGAAACATAAACAGTGGACAACAGCCTGTTCTGATCTTTCTAATATGGACGACTCAAGAAAATTCTGGACTACTTTTTGACGCATGACACAAACTAGACCACCCCTCCCTACTTAACCCATCCATACCTCACCTCACCCCCCTTTGAATGACAAAGAAAAAGCTGATGTATTTGCTCTCCAGTATACGTCTTTTCTCCTTCTACTAACCCTTTACATGACCACCCTGATGGATCCACCATATCTCAATACTTTCAACCTGATCTCCCCCCCACCTACAATCATAATTTCTCCATTTTCCTACTATTGATTACACACACCCTCTTAACGCTCCCATCACTCCACCAGTAATCCTTAACTTTCTCCGAAACCGTTAAAACACAGCCCACGGAAGTGACCATATTACCTACTGCCATATCCGTGAAGCCCCCACGATCCTTATCAATATCCTATCCAGTATATATACTGCCATTCTCTACATCAGAGTTAATCCCAAACACTGGGGTAAAGCAAACATCCTACTTTTTCTTAAGCCCAACAAACTTCCCTCCGACATTCACTCTTATCTCTCTCCTAACAGTCATGTCCAAAATATTTGAAGGTATACTTACTAAAGGAATGTCAAAATACTTACATTCATCCACTCCTCCCAAGCTGGTTTTTGGCCTCATTTCTCCACACAGGATCACTTCTTTCATATCGCCTCCTCTTTTACCACCTACCTTAAAACTCATCGACCCACTGCATTGATAAGTGTGGATGTTGACAAAGCTTTTGACAGTGTGTGGCATCCCAGTATATTTTACAAACTTAGTCACTTACCCCTCCATACTACTATACTTTGTTTCTTTTACAACTACCGTAACTCCTGCTGTGCTGATGAACTGATCCACGGAACCCACTACTTCACCTTCCCCATCACATCCGACTTGACTTGCCCAAGGCTCGCCCCTATTCCCCCACTATACTCCTTGTTTATGTAAGATATTCCTTATCCCCATGCCCCCTTACCGTTATATCACTGATGACCTTGTGGTTTTATCCATCTGCCATAACCCTGCTTCCCTTCAATCCAAACTTCAATAATACCCCACTACTTTCGAACTCTGGCTTAACACCTCAAGCCTCTCCTTTAATCTTACTAAAACCCAATTCATGATTTTCCGCTCCAAATCACGCATATGTCGCCCAACACAAAGTCCGCTTAACCATGTACACTGACTGACAGAGCAAATGCAACACCAAGAAGGAGTGGTCAGAACTTTATGCCAATTGCAGGGTAGACTGACGTCACTGAGGTATACTCATGATGTGAAATGCGCCGCTGTGCTGCGCACGTAGCGAACGATAAATGGGACACGGCGTTGGCGAATGGCCCACTTCGTACCGTGATTTCTCAGCCGACAGTCATTGTAGAACGTGTTGTCGTGTGCCACAGGACTAAGAATGCCAGGCCGCCGTCAACGGAGGCATTTCCAGCAGACAGACGACTTTACGAGGGGTATGGTGATCGGGCTGAGAAGGGCAGGTTGGTCGCTTCGTCAAATCGCAGCCGATACCCATAGGGATGTGTCCACGGTGCAGCGCCTGTGGCGAAGATGGTTGGCGCAGGGACATGTGGCACGTGCGAGGGGTCCAGGCGCAGCCCGAGTGACGTCAGCACGCGAGGATCGGCGCATCCGCCGCCAAGCGGTGGCAGCCCCGCACGCCACGTCAACCGCCATTCTTCAGCATGTGCAAGACACCCTGGCTGTTCCAATATCGACCAGAACAATTTCCCGTCGATTGGTTGAAGGAGGCCTGCACTCCCGGCGTCCGCTCAGAAGACTACCATTGACTCCACAGCATAGACGTGCACGCCTGGCATGGTGCCGGGCTAGAGCGACTTGCATGAGGGAATGGCGGAACGTCGTGTTCTCCGATGAGTCACGCTTCTGTTCTGTCAGTGATAGTCACCGCAGACGAGTGTGGCGTCGGCGTGGTGAAATGTCAAATCCGGCAGTAACTGTGGAGCGCCCTACCGCTAGACAACACGGCATCATGGTTTGGGGCGCTATTGCGTATGATTCCACGTCACCTCTAGTGCGTATTCAAGGCACGTTAAATGCCCACCGCTACGTGCAGCATGTGCTGCGGCCGGTGGCACTCCCGTACCTTCAAGGGCTGCCCAATGCTCTGTTTCAGCAGGATAATGCCCACCCACACACTGCTCGCATCTCCCAACAGGCTCTACGAGGTGTACAGATGCTTCCGTGGCCAGCGTACTCTCCGGATCTCTCACCAATTGAACACGTGTGGGATCTCATTGGACGCCGTTTGCTAACTCTGCCCCAGCCTCGTACGGACGACCAACTGTGGCAAATGGTTGACAGAGAATGAAGAATCATCCCTCAGGACACCATCCGCACTCTTATTGACTCTGTACCTCGACGTGTTTCTGCGTGCATCGCCGCTCGCGGTGGTCCTACATCCTACTGAGTCGATGCCGTGCGCATTGTGTAACCTGCATATCGGTTTGAAATAAACATCAATTATTCCTCCGTGCCGTCTCTGTTTTTTCCCCAACTTTCATCCCTTTCGAACCACTCCTCCTTGGTGTTGCATTGTCACTGTCAGTCAGTGTATAATACACCTCTCATTGAAACTAATCAACTAACGTACCTCGGAATCAAATTCCAAAATAACCTTAAATGAAACCTTCATCTATCCTCAATCCACCGTAAAGCCCTTACCCGCTTCCGATATACCTGGGTACCCAAACCCCCACAAATCATAAACTGTGACTGTAGAAGTGTATGATCCCCAACTTAGGTTAGGAAATTTTCGTAATACAATTTGTAATATTAATGTAGTGAAAATCATATAATTTTGTTACTTTATAATGTAAAAATGTAATATTGTAAGAATAATTTGTAGTAGGGAATTTTGTATCTGTGTATCTTTATATTGGTGTAACTTTAATTTGTGTAAGAATCTCCACATGGCATGGCAGTGTTAATTGCTCAAGAATGTGCAACACGGAAAACAGTGGCTATATCGGGAAAGACGCTTGAAGTCAGTTGAAAATGTTGCAACAACGTAACTTGGAAACCCGGGGTACAGCCAGGAAGTATAGGCTGAAGATTGGAATTGATCAATGTGGACGTACATGAGTGGACGTTCTATGTCACATCAGCCGCTCGATAGCCAATGAGAGGGCTTTGTTTCAAGCAAGGTTGGATTGACCGAGTGATGCATATGCCTGTTAGGGCGTTGCTACCCGTAAACTTTTCGGGACGCTATAACCACTTGCAGCAAGCCTATATATACTGTAAGTGTGTACACATGTGCGTCAAAGATTCTAATTTTATTCTCATTCAACACAGGTGATCCTATGCTACTGTTCCTCAGTATACATTACAGAGTGAGCACTCTATAATAGGGAACATGCATTATCTGCGGTTCTAATTAAAAATATGCTAATCTGATTCAAAATTTCATGCAGAATTTAAAAATGTGATCAGAATGTACAAATAATAACTCCAAACATGATAAAAATCTAAATTAAAGTACGAAAATGTCACGTGACGCAAATACGCGATCTCATTGGTCTGACGTCATCGTACAGGTTGACTGAATTAGCAGACGAAATAACACAATGTGCTGTGAGAAGCAGGATACACTTTGCGTATTTCTACTTTATGTTAGTGTCTGGTATAGTTAAATTCGAGGTCTATACATTGGATAATAATCTGAGTGGTATATTTTAGACTTAAAATGAATCCTGCGTAGACAGTGAGGCAGAAAACTTATAAATGGTGTATAGTTCCGATGTGCAATAGCACATCGCATACCATCCCAAATAAATTGTTTATAAATGTTCCAAAGACGCTAAAACTAGGGAGAAATGGATTTTGGCGAGTCGGAGAAATGCTGGTGATATATCAGAAAAGTCTACAGTTTATTTTTAGATCATTTTAACGTAAGTTGAATTTGTTTGAATTTTCAATCACATTTCCATGTCAGCTGTTCTAGTGGTAAAATTTAAATTTTAATGTATGAAGCTTTAATTAAATGCTTCAATTACACCTTGGAATATGAAAGTAATAAACAGTGCATTAATTAATGCTGATTATTAAAGTATTCTCCAAACCTAACCTATGTTTTGGGTGATCCATGTCAAGGTAATAAATCAAAGGATTATAAACCATATTGACAGCTCTAATTATACCAATTTATCTTGGCATGCGATAGTTATTTATGTCTTTATTGAAGAGCTTACATTTGTAAAGAAATTTAGGCTATAGCTAAATACTCTATAATATAACAAAAAATAGGCGTGTACATCATGAAAGAAAACAACGTGAATTTAACAAATGTATATCTCTACACAAAACCAATGCTTGTCTGTTGGGGTCTTATAAGTTAACAATGCTCAATTATAATAAGATTAATGAAATAAATAATATAATAGCACAAGGTGAAAATAGTGATGTTGGTGTTTAAAATATTATCCAACTTAGCCTAAGTTTTAGGTTATACAAGCCAAGTCAATAAACCAAAGGGTAAAAATACCGGGCGATTTGGCCGTGCAGTTAGGAGCGCTCAGCTGTGACCTCGCAACCGGGAGATAGTGGGTTCGAACCCCACTGTTGGCAGCCCTGAAGATGGTTTTCCGTGGTTTCCCATTTTCACACCAGACAGATGCTGGGGTTGTACCTTACTTAAGGCCATGGCCACTTCCTTCCCATTCCTAGGCCTTTTGCCGACGGTGCGACATAAAGCAAAAGAAAAAAAAAAGTAAAAGTCACAGTCACAGTACCCAAAGACATTCCTGTATTGAACGACTAAAATGTCATCAAGACACTTTTCTTGCGTGATAGGCTCAGCTTGTTAAAAGCCAAATGTAATTAATGTTATTGGCTTTACGCCCCGCTAACTACTTCTATGGTTTTCAGAGACGCCGATGTGCAGGAATTTATTCCTGCAGGAGTTCTTTTACGTGCCAGTAAATCTACCGACACGAGGCTGACGTATTTGAGCACCTTCAACCACCACCGGACTGAACCAGGATCGAGCCTGCCAAGCTGGGGTCAGAAGGCCAGCACCTCAACCGTCTGAACCACTCAGCCCGACTTGTGAAAACTAGATGAAGTCATATTTACCTTTATCATGTTTAACTTTTTCCCTCCACCAAGATATTTAATGTTTCTCTTTCATGGGCCCCGGAAGTGGGTAGGCCAGTTGCCCCAACCATAAATATATATTTTTTCGGAAATTATAGGTTATAGACCTATAGTACTATGATCTTTCTTTCCTTCTTTCTTTCTTTCTTTCTTTCTTAATCAGTTTATCCTTCAGGTTTGGTTTTTTCCTCGGACTCAGTGAGGGATTTCACCTCTACCCATTGAAGGACAGTGTCCTGGAGCGTGAGACTTTGGGTATGATGATACAACTGGTGAGGAGGGCCATTATCTCGCCCAGGCGGTCTCATCTGCTATCCTCAACAGGGGCCTTGTTGGAGGATGGGAAGATCGGAAGGGATAGACAAGGGAAGGAAACGGCCGTGGCCTTAGGTGCCTGGAGTAGAAGAGGGAAAATACGAAAAACCACTTCGAGGATGGCTGAGGTGGGATTCGAAACCCATCTACTCAGTTGACCTCCTGAGGTGGAGTAGACCCCGTTCCAGGCCTCGTACTATTTGTTTTCAACTTTCATGGCAGAGCCGGGAATCGAAACCGGGCCTTCAGGATGGCAGCTAATCACATTAACCACTACACCACAGAGGCGGACTAGTACTATAATGCTACCTATATGTTTATGTTAGTGCTGAAATCCGATTTCTTACTTTACTAATGTTGAAAGTCCGAATATGTAATGTTATTCTTTAATATGGGAATCAGTCTAGAAGGAAATGTTGAAAGTGATGTGATTTCTATCCAGGTTCGTTGTTATCCTAATATTATAAGTTGCAGTACATTGCACGTATATAAAAGATGCCACTTACAAACTTGCTTTTTATCCACGAATTTCTGCGGCCATAAAAGTCACTATTTTTCAAGAATGACGACATCTACACATGGTAGATTGTCTGACTGAGCTGTTTTGAACCTTTCTTCTGTCGTTTTGAAGTTATTCGCGATCACGTATAATAAACAATCGGCTTTTAGTAACGGCTGATGCACAATGGCTGGTAGAGCTGCATGCGGTACTGGATCGTGATGTCACAGCGCGCCGCTTACGTCAGAGGCAATTTCACTCGCCTTGCGGAAAGGCACTTTTAAATATCTTTTTAATGGTAGAAAACAAGGCAACTTACCACAATGTAATACGTTTACGTACTATTTCATTGGTGTACTTTTCAAAAAAAATATCTTTGAAAATCATGCATGTTCCCTATTACATATGCATACAAGTTTCGGGTGTGCATTCTGAAAAAGACACCACTAAGTGTTTATTTGTTAGTCAAACTCTGTTTTATTCTTCTATGAGATAATGTACAGTGGGTGTGATGGTGTATACAGCATGCACATTCTGGAGTGGAGATGTTGTGCACAGAAATAATTCTTGCTAGAGGAAATCGTCGGCTGAGTATGCAGTACTTCAGTTGGAGAAACGTGAGTGGCCACATTAACGGTTTTTTTTTTTTTTTTTTTTTGCTAGTGGCTTTACATCGCACTGGCACGGCACAGATAGGTCTTATGGTGACGATGGGATAGGAAAGGCCTAGGAGGTGGAAGGAAGCGACCGTGGCCTTAATTAAGGTACAGCCCCAGCATTTGCCTGGTGTGAAAATGGGAAACCACGGAAAACCATATTCAGGGCTGCCGACAGTGGGGTTCGAACCCACTGTCTCTCGGATGCGAGCTCACAGCTGTGCGCTCCTAACCGCACAGCCAACTCGCCCGGTCAAGGAGGAATTAATCTCATCATCATCATCATCATCATCATCACCACCACCACCACCACCATCATCATCATCATCATCATCATCATTTCCCTTTATCCAGCTGTAGCCGGGTAGGGGCAAATATGGTTCCTCTCCACTTTCTTCGGTCTTTCCACCACTCCTCCTCCAACACTGTGTCCCAGTCCAGGTTTCTTTCTATAATGCTGCGTTGGATGGTATCCTTCCATCTCAATCATGGTTGTCCACGGCCTCTCCTTCCTTGGATTTGCATTTCCATCACCTTTTTTGGCATTCTTTCGTCGCTCATTCGCTTTATGTGCCCAAACCATCTTAGTCGGCTCTTCTCTATTCTGTCATTCATTTTTTCCACTCCAATTTCTTCCTGGATTTTCTCATTCCTTATTTTGTCTCTTCTATTCTGTATCATACTCCTCAAGAACATTTCGGCTGCCTGTATTCAACTCTCATCCTTCTTTGTCATTGTCCAAGTTTCTGCTCCGTAAGTTGTTATGGGTACGTAATACATCTTGTACATAGTATCCTTTGCTTCCGTTGGCACATCTTTGTCCTATAACATGTTTCTTACACTATGATAGAAACAACTTCCAGCTTGAATCCTTTTACTAATCTCAGCATCCAGTCGAGCATTCTCCATTAATTCACTCCCCAGGTATTTAAACGTTTCCACTACTTCCAAGGGCTTGTCTGCAAGTCTAATCTGACCTTTCCCTTCTTTCTCCCCTCTAGTCATAACAAGAGTTTTACTCTTTTCTACACTTATTTTCACCGGGCGAGTTGGCCGTGCGTGTAGAGGCACGCGGCTGTGAGCTTGCATCCGGGAGATCGTGGGTTCGAGCCCCACTGTCGGCAGCCCTGAAGATGGTTTTCCGTGGTTTCCCATTTTCACACCAGGCAAATGCTGGGGCTGTACCTTAATTAAGGCCACGGCCGCTTCCTTCCAACTCCTAGGCCTTTCCCATCCCATCGTCGCCATAAGACCTATCTGTGTCGGTGCGACGTAAAGCAAATAGCAAAAACACTTATTTTCAATCCACATACTTCAATCTTCCCATTCACCACATTCAACTGTTCTTGAACCTTCCTGTCGTCTTCTCCCCAAATCACAATATCATCTGCAAATAACATCATGTTCATTTCTCTTCCTCCATATGCTGCTTTTGCCGTTCTCATGATGTCATCCATTACTATTGTAAACAGGATTGGTGATAGAACACTTCCCTGTCTCAGCCCGCTAGTGATTTTGAACCAACTTGTCCTGCCTACTTGTGTTTGCATGCAACTACAACATTCCTTATACAATGCCATGATCATTTTTATTAATCCCTGTCCAATTCCTTTTTGCACCAGACTGTCCCAAACTTTCGTCCTAGGGACACTGTCATATGCCTTTTCAATATCAATGTATGTCATCACCATATCATTCCCGTACTCCCAATGCTTTTCCATAGTTGTCTCGTAATGAAAATGGGCTCTATTGTTGACCTTCCACTTCTGAAACCAAACTGATTTTCCTGTATCTGCTTCTCAACCCTCAACCTTATTCTACTTTCCAGTATCCTTTCCATTATCTTAGCAACAAGGGATATTAGAGTAATTCCCCTGTAGTTCTTCAAAACTTTCTTATCACCTTTCTTGAAAATTGGGATGATTATTCCTTTTTGCCAATCCTCAGGGACCTCCTTATTCTCCCAGACATTCCTGAGAACCCGGTATGTCCACTGCAGGCCTACAGCTCCAGCTGCCTTTATCATCTCCACTGAAATTTCATCTATTCTAGCAGTTTTTCCATTCTTCATCTTTCTTACTGCCATTTCAATTTCATTCATTGTAATTTCTTTATCCATTTCTTCGTCAACTAATTGCCTTTCCTGGTTGTCCATTGAATGACTGTCATCCGTTCTTATGTTCAGCAGCTTCTGAAAATATTCTCTCCATCTATTTCTTATTTCTTCTGGCTTTGTTAAAATTATGCCACCTTCATCCTTCACAAATCTGGTGTTTACTTGATCTCTCTTTTTGTTTCTTAAGATACCATACAGTAATTTCTTGCTGCCCTGCGTATCATCTCTCAATGTCTGTGTGAATAAGGCCCAGCTTTTCCTCCTTTCTTCCTCCACTACTTTCTTGGCCAAATTCTTTGCCTCCACGTATTTTATTCTACTTTCTTCAGTCTTAGATGTTTTCCATGCTTTCCATGCCATTTTCTTTTCCTTCACTTTAATCTATGAACTTTTAATTAGGAAGGTCCAGTCTGGTGGCACAGTTGTGGCAGATATTGCCAAACTTAAGGAATCTTTAGAATTTCCCATTTGTATCCCGGTATTTGGGGAGAAAGATATTGATGAGGTTCTTTCCACAATCACCGACAATACCACTGAGCCAGCATCAGTTGTTAGTTTCTTTGAAGTAAGCGATCCTTCCACTAATCAACTTAAGGGGGTTCAAGGTAGATTATTCCATTTTTACAATAGGGCAAGGGACCTATTGTCTCTAAAACTAAAGGATGATCATGCTAAGAAAGCTAGTAACTTGGTCGAACACCTGTCTGACATGTCTAATAGGGTTAGTCAACTGTTGTCTGGGGCTGCTAGTACTAAAACTGACCATGTTCAGACTGTCAACTTAACAACAGAAGAGGACTCTAGTAGGTCTATTGAGAGTAGGAAATCGGTGGTTCAAGAACAAACATCTGCCCCAACGGAACAAGTGTCCGATCATTTAAAACAACTTCCAACCTTCTTTATTAGTAATGCAGTGTCTGAACCCTCTCAATCTGCAATGCCATCCCCTTTATTTTGCCAGGTTTCAGCAGCTTGCCCCACCCATTAGCCATGTTCTTAAAGGCATATCTGATTCTCGGTAAATTCTACTAATGAGGTGATATCCTTCTTAAGATTCCTTGTCGAATTTCAATATCATGCTTTGGTATTTGCTCTGTCTCATTTTCAAATTATACAAATTAATTACTCTTATTCTGTAAGCGTCCTCTCAGACAAAACTGTGAAAGCAATAGCTGACAGATGTTCTATTGAAAACTTCCATGCCCATCTTCTGGCTAAATTTATTCCAGCTAGAGCTATGTCATCGTTAATACAGAAGTACTACTTCTGAGTACAGAGGTTGTACGAGAATTTGGCCAATTTTATTCAAGACATAAAATTCTTTATGCAGGTATTCACTCTCCATTTTCCCAAAGATCAATTTGTGCAAACCATTCGAAGGAATTTCTCCACCTTATAGGTCGTACTTATGTTTTGCTTCTCGACCTCAAACTTTCGCCGAACTTGAGGCAATGGCAGTGTTAGCTGAGGGAGTGAGTTACGCTGACACCTTACGAGTCACCAGGGAGCCCCCTCCATCAACTCTCAGTTCTCAGCCACCTTCTCGCCGAACCTTCCCTACACGCAAGTGTTATGCATGCAGATTGACAGAACACCTTAGGAATAAGTTTCCTTGAGTAAAACCTAGTGGACCGAGCTCGATAGCTGCAGTTGCTTAAGTGCGGCCAGTACACACTATTTGGGAGATAGTAGGTTCGAACCCCACTGTTGGCAGCCCTGAAAATGGTTTCCCGTGGTTTCCCATTTTCACACCAGGCAAATGCTGGGGCTGTACCTTAATTAAGGCCACAGCCGCTTCCTTCCCACTCCTAGCCCTTTCCTGTCCCATCGTCGCCATAAGACCTATCTGTGTCGGTGCAACGTAAAACAACTAGCAAAAAAAACCTAGTGGAACTAGGAACGGAGCAGGCCCATCCCAAGGTTGTTTTAAGTCCGGGTCATTTTCCCATCTAGCAAAAAATTGCACTTCACTTAACAGCACACCTTTCTGTTCAACTTCTGGTGCTGCCTCAACCAACTTAGGTGATAGGAAGTGACTCGTGTCATCGGCTGAGTCACCATGTTCAACTTCCTGAGGCTCAACCCCCCGTTAAATCAGGCACTGAACTATCGAGGAAGATACCCTCTCTAATTTATCATTTGAAGGTCCTATGGAATGCCTTAAAATTGCTTCTGAGACCCCAGGATTCATGCCATATCTTAAAATGGAGGTTAATAACGAACCTGTTATGATGCTATTAGATTCAGGGAGTGTTAGCTCTATTATTTCTGAGGAGTGGTACTCTAACTGAAAGCCAGTTGTAAATGTTCAAACTATTGTTAGTCTTCGATTAAATGTGTTTCAGCAAATTCTTCAGAAATTTTAGGCTTTATTTTTCCTAAAGTTTGTATCACAAATTTACATGGAAAATTAAGTTATTTGTAGCTAAACAGTTGTCTTGCCCAGTAATACTGGGGGCCGATTTCATGTCTCATTCTGGTCTTGTGCTTGACCTTCAGAGCAAGTCGTGCACATTCAAATTTGATAGTATTGTTAATATTCCTCTTTTGAAATGCAATTCTGTGTCATTTTCATTTATTTCACCTACCCAGAGTGAGATGTCATTAGATCTTAGGCATCTACCCGAGGACCAGGCTGAAAGTATTCAAAGGTTGTGTCAGTTTTTTCCTGACATATTTTCAGAAAACCTTGGTGTCACTGACCTGACTGAGTATAAGGTTGAGGTAACAGATTCAATTCCCACACGATTTCCTCCATATAGGCTACTTCCACCTAAAATGAAGGCTCTTAAAGAGATCAAATGTTAAAAGCCAAGGTTGTTTAAGGCCTGTCATCAATTTCAGAGCATTAAACCATAAGGTCGTGTGACAATCAGTGCCCCTTTCTGACCTTCATTCATGTTTTTCATGGTTTCGTAAGGCTAAGTTCTTAACCACCTTAGTTCTTAAGCGTATAACAGATTGTGCTGGCAGAAGAATCCAAACATCTGACGGCTTTTGCCACTGATTGGAATTTGTATGAATACAACCGCGTGCCTTTCGTGCTCCCCACGGGCACAGCTGTCCTTACTAGACTGCTGGATAGGGTCTTCTCCGACATAAAATTTGAATACCTCATCATTATCTTGACGATGTCGTGGTGTTTCCTAAGAGCTTTGAAGAACACTTAGATCATCTTAAGGAAGTCCTAAATCACCTTCGTAAGACCAGGTTGACCATTATGTTATCTAAGGTGGCATTTACTAAGCCTTCTATGTCTTTCTTAGGGCAAATTGTGTTGCCCGATGGAGTTTCTATCGACCATTCTAGAATGCAGGCTATTCGTGACTTCAAGCTGCCTAAGGACATCAAAGAAATCACTAGGTTCATCGGCATGGTGAATTTCTTCAAGAAATTTATTCCTAACTTTGCCAATTGGCCGGCGCCCCTAAACCTACTTCAGAGGAAAGGTGTCGAGTTCAAATAGGGGCCATCGCAGCAAGATGCTTTTGAAGATTTTAAGTTAGCTCTTTGTGACGCCCCAGTATTAGCCAAGTACTCCGTCTACGAATTAGAAGGACTGGCAGTCCTTTTTGCCTTGGAGAAGTTCCACCCTGTCAAATTTGAATTAGAAACAGACAATCAAGCTTTAAGTTGGGTCTTAGATGGCCTCGCCGTACTGGATATATTGCCCGTTGGGCAATCAGAATTTCCGCTTTTCAATTCGTCGTGTGACACATTAGATCAGAGAATGAGGTCGTGGATGGATTAAGCCACATGTTTTCTAGTGACATTGAGTCCAGTTCTTCTCCTCCCATGCCCATCTGGTGTTGGTGCCATTTTGACTGATGCCCCTATGTTGTTTCGTGATATCAAGAAATATCAGCGGGAAGATCCAGTGCTAGCTAGCTCCTATTATGGAAAACCTTTCTTCCGGGGAACATGCTGTCCCCTATGTGCTGAGGAATGGGGTTTTGTGCTACCCTTTGAGGCACGATCAGAAGATGAAAGTACTTGTTCCAGCAGTTCTTGTGCTCATGATCATCAAGTACTATCATGAGACCCCATTAGGCATTTAGGCATCTTCGAAAGCAGAGAGAAAATCGGAGAAATGTTCATCTGGAAGAGTATGGATGGCCAAATCAGAGAAATGGTTAAAGCTTGTAAATCTTGCTTGCTTAGTAAGCCCATCTTGTCTACTAAGTGAGGGCTATTTCATCACATCAAGCATTTCGCCCCATGGAGCGTTCGTATACAGACTACGTCGGACTCTTCACTCAATCAAAGGGAACGGGAATAAATTCATCCTTCACTAGATTTTCATGGTTATTTCCGACTAAGCTGGCTACAGCTCATTCTACCCATTCTTGCCAGTGGCTTGCATATGCTAACACCACTCAAGTAGATTTGGTGATTGATGATCTGACTACAGAATCAACATTTACCAGTTACTGATTTGCAATTGAAATTGTAATGATTAGCAGTGATGGAACTAACAATTCTATGAATATCAGTACAAGAAAGAGTCTGGATGATGAGCATACTCCAGATGCTAAGAATTTAGAGCCTAATTTATTTTTCAGATTTTACACTTAGTTCATCCCAGATTTGAATGTTAATTGTGTGTCTGTGCATTAGTTCTCAAATCAATTGTGTGTTTTTACATTTGTTGAGCTATTAGATGTATTACATTAAGGCCGAAAGTAGTCCCTAGTTAAAAAAAAAAAAAGATATTTGTTCGTGGCATCGACCTCTGCAGATCTATTGCCACTACTTTCATCATATGATAGGAGCCTGCGTGTAAGTGTAATTGCGGAAGTGTAGAGTGTTGAATGTGAGAAAAGGAACGTTAAGGACAACACAAACACCCAGTCCCCAGGCCAGATATATCAATAATTTACAATTTAAAACCCCTGACCCGGCCAGAAATCAAACCCAGGGCCGCCGGGTGACAGGCGGACACGTTGCCCCCTACACCGCGGGGCCGGACAGTCCCTAGTTTAGTAATGTAATTCAATAATATTGCATAATATAGTATTGAAAAAGGTGGACCATACAACATTAATTTAATTATTATTATTGCAATTCTTTTTTATCATCTCAGCCTTACCCCGTGTTATACAAGGTTTAAACATAAGAGTTTCATTTTTGGTCCGTATTGAACTGAGAATGGAAGATAGGAAAAACTAGAAAGGTTCCACCTTTTCAATACAAAAATGTTATAGGTTTATTTATAACATGTATTTGCACTTGGGACTAGTTTCTATATTCATCCATGTTTTTATCTCCTTGCAAGATTTGTATTGTTTAATGTAACACCTTGTGTAATATGAATGCCTACACACTGGCCTATTTTCCCATTTTTTGGCTGATGATGACGCCAACACAGCGTCGAAACTAGTCCCAAGTGCAAATACATGTTATAAATAAACCTATAACATTTTTGTATTGAAAAGGTGGAACCTTTCTAGTTTTTCCTATCTTCCATTATACAAGGTTGGCGTTAACTTCTGTAATTTTCTTCCTCCAGATGTTCCTGTCCCAAGTTTCTTTTCATTTCCAGCCTTTCCTTATCAGGTCTTCCATTATTTTACACTCCAATGAGGATATCATGTGGTAATTACTTCACTTACTATCCATTACTGACAAATAATAGTAATTTCAGCATCTTAGATATTCAGTAAGAAGTACAAGTAGCATGCTTAAATTTAATTGAATATCATGATAATTTACTTGCTACTGAGTTTGACAAGTCCCTTAATGCAACATCTACATCTGGATACTGGTAAACAAGGCCAAATATACAGAACTCAAGTAAAAATATTTTATG
This sequence comes from Anabrus simplex, assembly GCF_040414725.1. Taxonomy (NCBI): domain Eukaryota; kingdom Metazoa; phylum Arthropoda; class Insecta; order Orthoptera; family Tettigoniidae; genus Anabrus; species Anabrus simplex. The sequence continues at coordinate 1,515,607,200 of NC_090265.1, read as the reverse complement.
GCAAAATCTCAAGATTTAAGTATATAATAATATAGAGCCTATGTTCAAAAATGCTTTTAGCAGTATGAAGTATGAGACTGTCTTGTTGGAACAAATGCTTTATAAACATAAGAACAAAATATTTTTAGTGCCTTTATATTTAAGATGAGAAATAAACCATTATAACGAAGAAGTATGATTCTTTACATACATTTCTGTCACATTACTGAAAACGTTCCTTGGGACTGTAAAGTGCATACAAGACAGCCACAAATTTTGACCACAACACATTTCTTAATATTTGTCTCTTCTTTTTTTCTCTCTTCATTTGTGTGTGTTAAGTAAACATGCATGTATGAAGTAAATAATATTCAGGCTGAGTGAGCTTGATTTACGACATTCCCCATTTGTTTCACTCTTTTTGGTTGGTAAGAATGCAGAAATGAATGCTGAAGCTACACTCTTCTCCCTTCCCTGTTCCCATTTCACCATAAAGACAGCGCTCAAAAACAACAAAACTTGTGCACACAGTAGTAGGATCATGATGCTGATATCAGAGCTGTGCATGAGGACAAGTTGCACATCTGGATACTGGTGAACAAGGCCAAATATGCAGAATTCAAGTGAAAAATTTTATGGCAAAATTAAAGTACTTTTATTACAGTTCATAGATTTAAAAAAAAAATTAAAAATTTAAAAAAATATGTAACTGGGGAAGTTTGTGTACTTACTCAGCTGGAAGACACCATGTTTTTGGGAAGAAGTTGTAATCTTTGGGAAACAGCTTACGCATACGATTTAAATTTCTGGCAAGCAAGTCTTTTCGACAAATCTCTAACATACCAGGAAAGTGATTTATTTTCTGAAAAGGAAGAAGTAAACATTATGTTCACTTATATTATACAAGGAAAATATTAGGCTGTCTTATAATTAAAGTATTTCTCAAATACATATATACAGTAAAACCTCACTAGTCCAAACTAATTGGGACCGAGACCAGTTTGGACTGGCAAAAATTCAGATTAACAGGCTTAATTCACTGTTGAATCTTTACAAGCCTAACTAGGGCAGAAAAATCATAAATTAATTCTAGTACAGTATTATATTATACACTTCTTCTTCATTCTTAGGAGGCCATCTCCCTATGCAGGCTGGCAATCCAATTGATTATGATAACTCATGACAAAAATGCTCAAAAGATAAAAGTACAATAGAGTGCAGTATTAAATAATATTGCATAACTAGCAAATGTACCCGTGCTAAGCCGCGGTATTTTACATTGTGTACAGATATCGAAATAAATTACTGTACATGCAGTGAATAAGACTTTTTTAAATTGCATGTCTCTTAGCGTTATCCAGAAACAGCAGGAAGAGGTTCTCATATGTTGTTTTCAATGTAAAGTGCGAGTTGCGGAGTTGTGATGATAACGGCAGGCTCACTTACCTACTGCCATTCACAATCGAGTAGGTAAATTCTCATTACAATGGGTGGCCCCATTACCTACTGCATGGTCACTATCGATTTGGGGAGTTTTCATTACAATGGCAGGCACCATTTCCTACTTCCAGACAGATTACAGTAGAGGAGCTTTTAATATAATAGCAGGCACTTTCCCTACTGCCAGTCAAAAGTGAGTTGTGCTGTTATCATTATAATGACAGGCCCCCTTTCTTAATGACAGTCATACCGTGTTGGCGAGTTTCCATTATAATAGCAAGGCCACTATGCCTAATGCCAGTCACATTTTAGATTGATAGACTTGTTTATTGTGGTGGGCACACTTGTCTACTAACAAACACAATCGGTTAGTGGCATTTTGAACTAAATTGCACGCTCCCTTGATTTCTGCCAGTCAAATCAAGAATGGAATTATTGATTACAATGGAGTCCCTCCTTACCAATGCTAGTTACAAAGGAGTTGGAGATGCATCCCATTCCTACTGTCAGTCAAAGTCGATGTGGAGAGTAATTATTACAATATCATACATCCTCCTGCTTAGAGTCCCTATCGATGTAAAATATTAATTACAGTGGCAAACACACCCTTTCTACATCGTTACAGATCAACTTTAATGAATATATATAGATCAACATAGAAAATATATGCATATTTACAATAATGCAAACCTTCATTTACAGATTAACTGCTGCTAAACTATACATCATATCAACAAATGGACTGTACCATAGACACCTCATTTAGCGGTCTAAATGACTGGTCGTAGATATTTTCTCCTGTCTCATCTATTTATGGGTAAAATTGAGTAAAATAGGTAAGGTTTTCTCACAATGCATTACTTTTGGGTATTAATGTGACAGCTACAAACACAGAATGTAGCTGACGTATGGAAACTGGGTGGGCCAATGTTTGTGTAGAATTAAATGATTCTATCCTTCATTTAAGTGAGTCGAACTCTGAATTATATGTGTAGAAAGAGCAAAATGTACGTATAATCCAGAAATAGAGACAAATCTAACATATAAGGAATAGACATACGACGAAACATCATAGGACCAAAGTTGTAGATCTCTCCAAATTAAATTGAGATTGTGCAATCCATTTTGTGATGCGACTTACCATTTAACCATGAAATACCTCGAAATGAAGGTCAGCCCTAACATTAAAATTGCCTCCAAATTCCTATACTTTTTGAGAATAAAAAATAAAATATTTAAAGATCTTGCAAGCTTTCCGCCGATTACAGCCTAAGACATATAATTTTGCCAAATTTCAATTTTCTAGCTCGTCTGGCAGATTGTGCCTCAATCTTGCTTTGGGGTAGATGGGGGAAAGGGGAGGGGGGTAAAATGAGGACTTTCAGGAAACTAAAGCTAACAAAAATGCAGATGGTCATTATTACACTTGAAATGGATAACTGCATGAAAATTTTGCCAAAATGTCAATGTACAGACACACGGTCATTATGATTTTATTCATATAGATTAGGAATCTGCTCAATGTACAATTACAAGTTCCCGGTGATCAGTCAATGGAAAACGCTATGTAGTGTTCTTTTGAAAGTCAGACTCTGGATCATTCCTCTCTGAGGAAATGCACACTGTAATTTACTTTGTAAGTTATGTGTAATCTGGAGGTAATGTATTGTTGTACAAAGAACTGATTTTGGATAGATGAAACCGTAGGCCAAGTGTTAACCCTTGTTCCTTCTTTGAATAATACGACATGGTTGTTATTATCTATTAATCCCCTAGCAGCCATTTTACATTGTGAATGTGTATAGCTTTATTAACAGAGTATATTGAGGTGACTGGGATTGTTTTTTTTATACAGTTATAACACGTGGTAAATTTATCCCACAGTGATGGTGCTATTTGTTCCCTTCAGTGTTTCAATTTTGCCAAAAATTCGCAAGACAAAACTTCTCTATTTTGTCACGAAAGAGTGACTGAATGGCTGGCTAAGTTTCTAGAAAATAGAACTCAGAGAATCAGAGTAGGCGAAGCTTTATCTGTCCCTGTAATATTTAAGAGGTGAATTCCTCAAGGCAGTGTTATTGGACCTTTATGTTTTCTAATATATATCAATGATATGTGTAAAGGAGTGAAATTGGAGATTAGGCTCTTTGCAGATGATGTTATTCGGTACAGAGTAATAAATAAGTTACAAGATTGTGAGCAACGCCAAAATGACCTCGATAATGTTGTGAGATGGACAGTAGGCAATGGTATGATGATAAACGGTGTTAGAAGACAGGTTGTAAGTTTCACTATTAGGAAAAGTCCTCTTAGTTTTAATTACTGCGTTGATGGGGTGAAAGTTCCCTTTGGGGATCATTGTAAGTGCCTAGGTGTTAATGTAAGGAAAGATCTTCATTGGGGTAATCAGATAAATATTATTGTAAATAAAGTGTACAGATTTCTGCACATGGTTATGAGGGTATTTAGGGGTTGTAGTAAGGATGTAAAGGAGACGGCATATAAGTCTCTGGTAAGACACCAACTAGAGTATGGTTCCAGTGTATGGGACCCTCACCAGGATTACTTGAATCAAGAACTGGAGAAAATTCTAAGAAAAGCAGCGCAGTTTGTTCTGTGTGATTTCTGACAAAAGAGTAATGTTGCAAAAATGTTGCAAAGTAAGGGCTGGGAAGACTTGGGAGAAAGGAGAAAAGCTGCTCGACTAAGTGGTATGTAAATACAAAGTATTGTACATTTCAATACAGACCTAACATGAGAATTATAACGTGTGAGTGGTATGTTAAAAGGAGAACAGACTTTCAATACGGAAAAAATGAGGATAGTCTCTTGCAGTAAATGGTATGTTCTGAGCTGTCATGGAGAGATGGCATGGAATGACATCAGTTGACAAATTTTAAGTGGTGTCCTTAAAAGCAGGAAAGATCACAATTTGAAGATGAATTTGGAATTCAAGAGGAGAAATTGGGGTAAATATTCATTTATAGAAAGGGGAGTTATGGATTGGAATAACTTACAAGGGCGATGTTCAATGAATTTCCAATTTCTTTGCAATCATTTAAGAAAAGACTAGGAAAACAACAGATAGGGAATCTGCCACCTAGGCCACTGCCCTAAATGCAGATCAGTAGTGATTGATTGATTGATTGATTGATTGATTGATTGATTGATTGATTGATTGATTGATTGATTGATTGATTGATTGATTGATTGATTGATTGATTGATTGATTGATTGATTGAAGTTTTGAGCTATATATACACTCATTTAAAAATTTACCTCCCTTTAGACCCCCTTAGTGACGGAATATCCAAAAGTCCTACCTTAACTAGCACCTACATTGTAATATAAATGTATTCTCAAAATTTCATTTCTTTATGTCCAGTAATTTTGACTCGGCAATGATGAATGTGGTAATTCTAAATTCCCATGGAGGGAATTAGATATTTTTCCACCAATAGAGCATATCAAAGATCAGATCAAAAATTAGATGTTGGCTTTTCAGGCGTTTGCTCTATTAACCAGCATTTCGTCTTAGGTCTGACACTAGACTCGTCAGAGTGGGATGTGTCAGACCCTACCCACTGATGCTGGGGTGTATGCAGGTGAACTTATCAGAAGCCTCTTATGTGGCACAGTCTGATAACTGCATACGGGAGATAAAACTCCACAATGGAATTAATGCCCGCCTAGCAATTCCAAATGGTAATACTAAATTCCCATGGAGGGAATTCCATTGTGGAGTTTTATCTCCCGTATGCAGTTATCAGACTGTGCCACATAAGAGGCTTCTGATAAGTTCACCTGCATACACCCCAGCATCAGTGGGTAGGGTCTGACACATCCCACTCTGACGAGTCTAGTGTCAGACCTAAGACGAAATGCTGGTTAATAGAGCAAACGCCTGAAAAGCCAACATCTAATTTTTGATCTGATCTTTGATATGCTCTATTGGTGGAAAAATATCTAATTCCCTCCATGGGAATTTAGAATTACCATTTGGAATTGCTAGGCGGGCATTAAATCCATTGTGGAGTTTTATCTCCCGTATGCAGTTATCAGACTGTGCCACATAAGAGGCTTCTGATAAGTTCACCTGCATACACCCCAGCATCAGTGGGTAGGGTCTGACACATCCCACTCTGACGAGTCTAGTGTCAGACCTAAGACGAAATGCTGGTTAATAGAGCAAACGCCTGAAAAGCCAACATCTAATTTTTGATCTGATCAATGATGAATGTGTCAGTCAGTTAGTCAGGACATGTTCTTTTATATATTTATGTATGTATGTATGTATTCATCTATCTACCTATCTATTATTATTTTTGTTTATTTGTTTGTTTATTTATTTATTTATTTATTTATTTATTTATTTATTTATTTATTTTTAATTTTCTTTATTATTACTTTATTATTACACTTATTATTACCTTATTATTACTCGACTTCCAATCACTGATGGTTGCTTTTCCAACACTGAATGTGGCTGCTAATTTAATTCCACTTTTCCCTTCATCAAGGCATTTTAACACTTCCAAGTTTAATGACACCAAAGTATGTGTTCTCTTGCCTAACATTTTAAAAACAAAAACCCAAGCAGTAAGGTAAACACAGCACAGAAGAGGTAAGAGTTAAGACACATGGATGACACATCACAGCTCAGCGCAAAACTGAATACAGAACTAGCCAAAATGACGGTTGAGAGTCCTTGACTGCTCCAGTGCCTCCTGCGAGTTATGTTATAAGTGTACTGATCGATTTCAACAATTATGCAAAATAATTTTTTTGTGCATATCTATATAAATAAAATTGTAATGACTGTGTGTCTGTACATTGACTATTTTGGCAAAATTTCCACACAGTTGTCCATTTCAGGTGTAATAATGACCATCTGTATATTTTTTACCTTTGGTGTCTGTTTATTTATCTGTTCCAGTATCCAGTATTCGGGAGATAGTGGGTTCAAACCCCACTGTCGGCAGCCCTGAAGATGGTTTTCAGTGGTTTCCCATTTTCAGACCAGGCAAATGCTGGGGCCACGGCTGCTTCATTTCCATTATGTCTATCACCCTTTCCTTTACACACAGGGGCTACTATAGCAACTCGCCATTCATTAGTTATAGCTCCTTTATGAAAACAATAATCAAATAAGTACTTCAGATATGGTACTATATCCCAACGTATTGTCTTTAGTGTATCCCCCGAAACCTTATCAATTCCAGCTGCTTTTCTAGTTTTCAATTTTTGTATCTGTCTGTAAAAGTCATTGTTGTCATAGGTAAATTTTAATACTTCTTTAGTCAACTCACCTATCTGGACATTATCCTTGTCACCAACAATACATACGTCTGACTGAATACTTCTGCCTTTTGAAGATCCTTGCATTCACACTCCCCTTGTTCTTTAATCATTCCTGGAATATCTTTCTTGGAACCTGTTTCTGCCTTACTCTTCTATTTTTCACTAAAATATATATGACCACCAATTATGCTTGCCATCATGTTATCCTTAGCTGACTTCTTTGCTAGATTCAATTTCCTATTAAGTTCCTTCAATTTCTCCTTACTTCCACAGCCATTTCTAACTCTATAGCAACTCTCCTTTCATTTGGTAAAGTTCCTTTTAGGCCTTCCCCTAAACTACCATTTCACTCAGCATGAATAACATAATTTATAGCCTAGGTTGTAGTGGCTCATCCCCTGACTTTACATACTGATTTTCATTAAATTCTCTTCAGCCATTTTCTCGTGATGCGTGTACATACAGACAGAAATTACGGAAAAGTAAAAAGTGCATTTCCTTGTTACTGTGGGCATGACCGATACAGAAATGCCATTCATTTCAAATTCTGAGCAATGTATGGACAAAACTGTTACATATAGATATAATGATGTACACATGCAATATTCTGTAACTATAAATTCTTCTTACAATATTATGTTCTTACATCTTAATTTAACAAATTAACATGATATTCACTACTTCATATTACAAATAATTTTACAGAAATTTTCTAACCTAAAATCAAACTTGTGTATGGTTTCAATACCTCCCCTTGATTTGGGATTTGGCATGCAGACAATTGAGCAAATCACAAATATAATGGGCATGTCTGATAGCTCAGGCTTGTCTGAAAAAATGAAAAATATATATAACACATTACTACTATGTCACACTACCCATTATCTTACATAATGTTTTAAGTTACAGTATACTTTATACAGGTTCCAACCATCACCTCTTGATCATTAACCAGGCAGTATGAACATTCACCCATCTTGCTTACCATAATATTTATGGGTCCTCACTGGCAGATTCGCCCCTGATCTGCAATGGATAGACGAGGTCCTGTCAACAGGATCTCCTCCCCTACCTTAAAATTATCCCCTTTCTGCTGCTGCTTTCCCCCTTTTATCTCCCCCACCTTACATGCATTGGTGTTTGTCAACTGGATGAACACTTTCACAGGTACCTTCTGTGCAGAGGACGGACCTACCATGGTCACCAACCTCACACAAAAGTTCTCTTCCCATTCTTTCCCACTTATTCAGATTGTCATTCGACACATATAAATGGGATATTCAAAACATCCACACATCATTGAAATCATTTATACTACTTTCCACTCAACATACGTTTGAATCGACTTCCTGTTTTCTCATCCACATTGCCACTCTTACTTTCCTTGAACTTTCTCCACACCCCCAAATAATCTCCAACACAACTAATCTTCAGAAAATCTTCAAACCCTGAATCACAATAATATTTACCACCCCTCCTACAAATATTATACACACAATGTGACCTATAATCCCCTTCACACAAGGTTTCACACACAACAGTGACAGTTTTGGTCCACTCAACCTTATACAGCATACCAGCTTCAATCACCTTCACACAACTCTTCTCACACATTCCCTGACTCACACTCACACTCGTCTTCTCACTGAAATCACCACTATCATTGACCTGAAGATCCCCATCATTACTGCTAGATTCCCCCACAATTACTCCATCTTCCATATCTTATCTTAGCTTAAGTAAGAGAAGGGAGAAAAGTAACTTATAGGATTATATACAGCCTATACAGGAGAGGAAGCATGGGAGAAAATCCACGAGTGGCTTTAGTTGGAAAATAATTATACTGATAGGGCTGACCACAAGTATAAAATTAGACAGGATTTTAGCAGAAACGATTGGGGTAAATTTTCATTCATTGGGAAGGGTGCGATGGCGTGGAACAGTTTACCTGGGGAAGCATTTGGTCCTTTTCCAAAATCTGTACAGTTATTCAAGAAAAGAATCAGCAACAAAGAAAAGAAATGTTGCAGGGCATTCAACCTGTGTAGGCTATTTTAAATAAAGAATTTATATGAATAAATTAATTCCATCCTCTTGTCATTGGACAGCCGAAGTAGGGGACTGCCTGTAGCGGTGAAGTACAGTGGGGATTTGAAGAGCCCTGGGACAGTTACGGTAGCTGTGAAGTCCCTTCAGGAACTCTGAAAAGCAGTAGCAAAAGTGGTTCTGGTTAAGACACAGCATGTCGTTATGCACATTAGGTACCAAAATGGGTTAAAAAAGCAATGCAAATTTAAATCTTAGAGCAGTTGTATAGTTTATTTTTAATTTTTAAAGTGATTCCATATACTGTATTGAACCCGACAGGGGCATGATCCAAGGACCTCTGGTCAATACTGATCTTTCAAAGTACAGACGCAATGCTATTTAAGAAAAGGGATACCGAAACGAATTAGCATCCATATCATTAAGACAGATAATATGAGTCTTTTAAATTTATTATACAGAATTTCATGGATTGCGATCTATTGCGCAATACTTCCCTATGTGTAACAGGAGCACGCAGCAGAAGTCAAACCTACCCAAACTCGGGCGAGGCTGCAATCAGTGGTTTCCCATGACGTAACTCGAGGGGAGACATCCCTTCCTCAGGACTAAGAGAATGAGGGGAAACTAATTTTTTCGAAGCGAAATATGGAAGCCATCTTTAATTCAGACCAGCCAACCTAATTATCTACGATGCAAAATTTAATCAAATATGAATTCTGGAGTCGTTCTTCATTTTTAAAAGAGACAACTATAATTGAGACATTTATTTAGAGTCTCTAATGTCCTATTACTCGCTAATTTTTGTAGGGAGAAAGAATACAGGCTCAGTTGTGCGTGGAAAATTATCGAGGGCCATCTGGTTATCGTCACCACACATCCTTGAGACGGGACTTCACCCTAGCAGACAGGGGGCGGCAGAACAAACATTAATTAATTAAAGGAGATCCAAAAACGTACGGATATGTCTCAATCACGTCAGGTGAATATTGGTCACCTGACAGTCATACTATTAAACCTCAATGTGCCGTGGATAGGCCATATGCAGATTAGGGGTGGGAGAAATGATCCCTTTGTAAAAAGCACTGCCGAGGGCGAAGCGCGTCATTTGGGACTCTCAGCTTGCCGACGGCAGAGCTATGTTTTGCTAAGCTCTTATTAATTCCATGTTCAAGAGAATTTAACTTCAATTTCAAGTGAAATAACAGAATTCGCATAAGTAGTGCATAGATTTGGTCTCCGTGACACCAGTGTTAACTTTTCATAAAACCGTGATGTGTCGCGAACATTCAGTGCGGAAAGTAATATTATTATTACTATAGCACGATAGTATTAGGTAACGACAAAAGGTATAGTGGCTGAGAGATAGACGGAATTCGGTACTGAACCGCGGACTACGTAGTAGTATCCAAAATTCTGACCGGACGTTCATGTTGAATGCAATTAACCAGAGTGTGAAATTAAACAGTGACATGTTTGTGCACAGGATTAATGCCAGCAGCTCCACCAGCAAGGAACCATGGACCCCCAGCCTGAAGGTGGAATAGAATTGCAAGTGATCACTGCGGTGCCCATGGATCAACAGTAAATTCAGTATGGATCTCCTGAGTTGACAAAGGTGTCATCGAGTGATGTATGAAGTATGAATCATATTATCTAGCCTGATTAGAGGGGATGGGAAAGGTTTATCATAAGTTGACGCTATAAAGGTTAGGGATGTAATTTCATTTGAATATGAAGTACCATAATGGAGCACGTAGTTGTTAATTCCTATTTCATGTAGTCAATAACAGTCTGAGTGATTAATTGTAAATAATTTAATAACTATAATAAGTTGTCTTGCAGGTGGCAGAGATTTATTAATTTATTTTATCTTGGGGAACCTTTGGTCGATTATTGCATCAGAAGACCAGTAGTAATGAGTCTAGGGTAATTCCAGCTCGATTGTAGTTAGTCTAATATTGATAAGTGCATGAATGTTAAAGGGGTAAGTATTATGTTACGTGAAGGCACAGAGCTACGAGAATTGTCGACAGAACTGATACCCCAAGGCCTCCCTGAAATATTTAGATAGGGAGTGTTATAATCTAAGTTGGATTATTTGATTAAATTTATCAGGATTTAATTAAAATTCGAGTGTGAGATAAATATTGTGTGAATGTTGAATTGATTATTGTATTGCCGTGTGACGATAAAGTAACCAAGTGCTAACCATCAACTAATTAGAAGTTATTAATTAGGCGTTAATTGCCGTTTGAGTACGTAATTATATTGTAATTGCGAAGTAGATTCCGCACGAAAGACTGGTATGATCTAAGCACCAGGTAAGTCATGTGGAATGACAGTCTAAAGATGAAGATGATGATGATGATAATAATAATAATAATAATAATAATAATAATAGTGGGCATGTAAATATTAGTATCGTAAAACCGGTGTTGTGTTGTAAGATTGATGTGATGTTGCAGTCATGGTCTGGCCATGAAATATATGTGTTGAATTCGAGGAGATTTATCGGAAGCTGGCGCGATTTGTGAGGAATATACCTCGGGTTATTGTGGACGTACTTCAGAACAAAGTGGTCTTGTTTTCTTATGAAAGGAAATGTTACGCCTATTAATGGGAGGGCTGTTGACCACCTGTGGAAAGGGGCTGACCCGTCTGACCCTGCCACCAGAAGTGTTCTTTGTGTATGTCCCATCTCTGTGAAAAGAGGGGCTTTTAAAGTAAAGAGAAGTAAGCCTGTCTGAACGGCTAATAATGTGAAATATTCAACATGCCAGTACGATATATGCATTGACAAATGACACAGTGGATGATGCTAATGTTTGCTAGAGAATCATTGTTAATTATTTGAATATAATTTAGCTAGGGGTTTCAGTACCATGTCTTCATCCCAAGGGGTTGTCAGTTCGATGCTCAATCAGGCATTGGAAATCTACAATGTTGAAAGGAAGATTGGAGTGCCTCACGTATTTATTGCATATAATGTGTGATTTTTTAAAAATGTTGTTTTATGTGTCATGCTGAGACTATAATTATGGTCGGCGGTTTGTATCCCAGCGTGGGTTGGTTTGAACCCGGATGTTCGTTCCACATTTGTATATTTTTTTATCGTATTTCATTGGGAATCTTTTTTGTGCTTGCATTAGAATAGGGTTCGCACAGACTTGTTGCATGCATGTTACTTTTACTTGCTAATAATGTGATATAACCTCAGTGTTTATGATAAATATTTCCATTCACTTCATGTCACGATACATTGCTTTGCAATAAACTTACTCATTTCTATCACGAAGGACAAAAATCCATTGAATAACCCACAACGATAATCATCAACAATTAATGTAACTCATCTGTGTATATAAATGCGACATCCCTATCATCATTAAGGCTGAATAAACCGGTTTTGTTAGTTAAAATTTTAATTTGAATGTGTTCTCATTTTAGTTAAGTATGACCCATTTCTCCTACCCTGTATGCCTTTAAGGTTTCTTTAATTAAGCGCCTATTTTATTATTCTTTTGACCCGTCAACGCCCTGTAGACATTTTGCCGGAGCCTTTGGGGTAGGGGCGGGTACAGTATATGAGTTGATTGTGTGTGTAACTACAGAAGATATTAATTCACTGCTAATCCATGTGCACAGACACTTACCCAAACATAAATTTATACAATATATTGATGCACATATGTAATATTCCCTAACTAAAAATTCTTTTTAGAATTTTATGTTCTTACATCTTAATTTTAAAAATTCACACGATATCACTACTTTATATTACAAATAATTTTACAGAAATTTCCTAACCTAAAATTTTGTAGAATTTTGTAAATTATATAAATTTATTTAGGATGAGCTGCATGTTTAATAGAAAAATTGTTAATGTAAATTGTATAATACTTTAATTTAGGAAAATGTCCTCTTTTCTTTTTAATTTAAAATTTAGTTGTTGAGAACAATGTATTTTTGTGTATCATTTGCCACTGAGGTAGACATCTCATTTGCAAATAAAGTATTTTGATTTGAATTGATTTGATTTGTAAACTAAACCTAACCCTACACTCACACATCATTCATATCATTAACACTGTTCCTCTCGACCCTCTTAACTGAAGTTTCATTAATCTCAAAATCACCACTACCCTGACACATTATCGACATAACATTAATCTCGTCACTTACACTAACATCCACATCATCATATATCTCCCTCAAAGACTCCTCCTCCACCAAATAACTTTCATCACCTTCATGAAAAACTTCCTTCTCAATTTCTGCAACTTCCTCAAAAGCAACAATTACCACAGTGCTATCGCCATCAACACTAGCACGTAGTAGGTCCTCCATCAAATCCTCCTTAATTTTCTTCATGTCCCTTATCCCCAGAAACTCTGCAATCATCACTTTTCCTCCTTGCATTATCAAGTTATTTTCCAATGCTACTACCCCAATCATTAATTGCCATGCTCTGCTCATCAATTACCTCCGCTATTTCCTTCCATTGATTACTAATCCCGTCCTTTAATTCCTTCCCTTGATTACTAAACCTCACCTTTAACTCCATCCTTAATTCCTTCATCTGTTTAAGTAACAGTCTCATAAGATCATTATTACCCCCACCCCTATTACTCATTCCCTTTTCTCCCTTCTTCACTACAGATAAGAAACAGTTTTCTTAAATATTTCACTCTGTACATTTGTGTTAACACTATTACTGCCACCACTTCCAATCACAGACACTGGGTCTGTTGCATAAAAATAAGTTGTTTATTATTTATTTATCATATGATATATGTATATATATTTTCAAGATAAATGTGCATAGTCACAAGTCCACACAATACTATAAATCTAGGTCAAGCTTTTTGACCCAATCAACTGCTTCATCCAATGTGCGGTGAATGTCCATTAGCTATACTTGGAAAACTTGAATTGTGCAGTCAGCAGCAATGTAGTGGATTGAATGAGAAGGGGCACCACAATCACAATTTGCAGAGCTAGTCCAACCCCATTTGCACAATAGATAACCACATCTGCCTTGTCCAGTTCTTATCCGATTGATGATTCTCCACTGTCGCCTTGGAAGATCAAATTCTTGTACATGTTTAGAAGGGTTCTCAACTAGATGTTTGTTGACTACTGAAGACTGATCCCACTGGGCTGAAGACCTTAGATGTTAGGCCCATTTAAACAACAAGCATCATCAACTAGCATCACTGACCCCACTGGGATTTCCATAAACTGTTAACATGAAAAGGGGTTCATTCAGGATATGTTGTTGTACGCCAGGGTGGATTCCCTGATTTCTGTTGTTGATGTTCAGTGTTTGTAATGTTGTTGTTTGAGTCATCAGTCCATAGACTAGTTTGATGCAGCTCTCCATGCCACCCTATCCTGTGCTAACCTTTTCATTTCTACCTAACTATTGCATCCTACATCTGCTCTAATCTGTTTGTCATATTCATACCTTGGTCTACCCCTACCGTTCTTACCACCTACACTTCCTTCAAAAACCAACTGAACAAGTCCTGGGTGTCTTAAAATGTGTCCTATCATTCTATCTCTTCTTCTCATCAGATTTAGCCAAATCGATCTCCTCTCACCAATTCGATTCAGTATCTATTCATTCGTGATTCGATCTATCCATCTAACCTTCAGCATTCTTCTGTAACACCACATTTCAAAAGCTTCCATTCTCTTTCTTTCTGAGCTAGTTATCGTCCATGTTTCACTTCCATACAATGCCACGCTCCACACGAAAGTCTTCAAAAACATCTTTCTAATTCCGATATCAATGTTTGAAGTAAGCAAACTTCTTTTCTTAAGAAAGCTCTTCCTTGCTTGTGCTAATAATAATAATAATAATAATAATAATAATAATAATCGTATGGCCTCAGCTACCGTGTGCAGACATTTCAATTTGACGCCATCTGGCTGTCTGCTCGTCAGTTTCGACGTTCCGTTTTACTCTAGGTCCCCACTAGGTGGCAGACCGAGTAAACCGAAACTCTCTTGGGCGTCTATGGCTGAGATTTAATGAATTTTGTCGGGTAAACACCAAATGTGTCACCAGAGATCTTTTATATGCCGACATCATACGACATGGAGTGTCGAATGGACTTTTTTCCGCCCTTCAAAAATCCGACTACCTCTGCATCAATTTTTGATAATGAGACAATGTCTCTCATAGTGCATTGGCACTGCCGATGGCTACAATTAGCCTACTACAATTAGCCTACACAGTGGCCTCCACGGTATGCACTATCCAGCATCTTGGTAGGTGTGCTAGGTACCAACTGATGAGCCCAGCCTAGCACACGGGGGCGAAACGCTGGCAACTAGGAATGAGTTAGCTGGAAAATTTATGATGTCCAATAACGGACCATTTATATTGGTATCCTTAGAACATACCATCTATCGTAAGCCTACCCACACATATCGCGATCTTCATGCAGATTCTCACCACCATCCAGCACAAAAACAAGGCATTCTCACGACATTCGCCAAGAGGGCGAGACGAATTTGTGAGCCATCAAATATATAGGTGGAGATGAACACGCTCAAAGTCGCGTTCAAGGGTAATGGTTGCAGTGATTTGCAGATTCATAGAGCCCTGCATCCCAAAGAAACGACCAAGCAAAGCTCACAGATGGAAGAAGTGAAGGGAACTGTCTACTTGCCTTACATTCACAACACCACAGATCGAATGGAGAAGGTCCTCCGAAAACACAATATAAAAGCAGTGTTTGGCACCGGTACTAAAATTGCTCACAGTCTGAGTAAAACCAAGGACAAATTGTCCCCACTTTTACAGCCTGTGGTATACGAAATTTCCTGTACTTGCGGTAAGGTATACATCAGCCAAACATGCCGGTCCATTGGTACCCATATCAAGGAATATCAACGTAATATTCGTCTCAACCAGCCAGACAAATTGGCAATAGCTGAGCATGTTGTATCGTCGGGTCATGATGTCATGTTCCAAGATGCTCGAGCACTTACCCACGCTAGACACTACAGGTCCAGGATTATACGGGAAGCTGTAGAAATATGTAGAAATCCTAACAATTTCAACAGGAACACTGGCTATTAATTAACCCATTAGCGTCTGAATTAATTTTTTTTCTGAGATTAATTAATTATTGTGGTTTACCACATGTTTTGGACCAAAATAAACTAATGAAACAAGTTTCACAATTGTGGCAACGCTAGGTCATAAGATATTTGATGTTGCCACATGGCAACGCTAAGCGCTTGCACTACCTATTTTTTACTGCTAGAGGCTTTACGTCGCACCGACACAGATAGGTCTTATGGCGACGATGGGATAGGAAAGGACAAGGAGTTGGAAGGAAGCGGCCGTGGCCTTAATTAAGGTACAGCCCCAGCATTTGCCTGGTGTGAAAATGGGAAACCACGGAAAACCATTTTCAGGGCTGCCGATAGTGGGATTCGAACCTACTATCTCCCGGATGCAAGCTCACAGCCGCGCGCCTCTACGCGCACGGCCAACTCGCCCGGTCTACCTATTTTTTAACAATGAGTTTTCATAGAAGAATTTCAAGTTACAGAGTAATTTTTTGTTTGTTGTGGAATAACAGTGTTGAAAAATCTCAGCATTATTTATTGTAAGAATATTGAATATTACTTTTTATTCACATCACAGCTAAAAATATATAATTATAGAATAAAGGAAAATCTATTTGTTTGCAGTACAGAGAACCATATCAGCTCAATTTTTTCTGGGTGATTTCCAACAAAAGAGTAGCGTTACAAAAATGTTGCAAAGTTTGGGCAGGGAAAAACTGGGAGAAAGGAGACGAGCTGCTCAACTGAGTGGTATGTATATCACAAATATTATTATAATATTTATAGATCCACCTGTTCAATACAATACAATACAATACAATCCACTATTTCATGTGGTTAAAATTATGTATACATAAAAGTCATAGGTATATGTTTCACCCTCTTTTTACAGGCATCATCAGCCTATATCAATCTTAAAAATTAATGGATATGGGATCTTTCTAATCTTATAAACTATAGAGTAAAATGTTGGACAATGATCTCATAAAATGTTATACTATAATATCTAAAATAGGGATATTGCACAGAAAGTATGTTAAAAACACTGTGAATTAACAGTTTTTGAAGATTATAACATGGTTAATCATGAATATTCGAGTGTTTAAAACTAAAATGGATCCTTTTCTTATACATCATTAGGACAGTGATGGCCTTGAGTGTAAAAGCACAATCATCCAAGGGGGATGTTTGCTCATTCCCATAGCATGAGTTCAAGATAGTAAAATCAATGTCAGTTATTTAAAATAGAAGTGTGAACATATCAAATGTTAAAATATGTACAGTTGATTTACCAGAAAGTCGTAGAAAAGAAGATGGGACTTCTTATGGAGACGTTGCTAATGATAAAATGTTGTGTCAAAGCTAGCTGATGTCGGTGTTTAGTTGTGAGCTCTCAGCAGAGAAATGGCGTGGAATGACATTAGTAGACGAATAAGTTTGATTGGCGTCTTTAAAAGTAGGAAAGATCACAATATGAAGATAAAGTTGGAATACAAGAGGATGAATTGGGGCAAATATTCATTTATAGGAAGGGGAGTTAGGGATTGGAGTAACCACGGGAGATGTTCAATAAATTTCCAATGTCATTGAAATCATTTAAGAAAGGGCTAGGAAAACAACAGATAGGGAATCTGCCGCCTGGGCAACTGCCCTAAATGCAGATCAGTATTGATTGATTGATTTGCCTGTCAAAACAAAACTCTCAATAGAACAAATAGAATAAAATAAAAAAATAGGAAAACTGAGAACCAAAGAACTTCAGATGTAGTTACACACTATAGAGTAACTACAGGAGTCAGTATTTTCTTAGGCAGATAAAAGCCTTCCCTCATTACTTGCGTGTTAGGCACAGAGATAGAGATTGATAATCTTTTCCTGTCTTCGTATCATCGTGCGTGTCCCAATAAGAACACTTGGAGGATAACGTACTGTATCCATAAATGAAAAATATGGTGATAGAGCAATGAATTTCATCAGAAGTTATTTGTGAGTCTGTACAGTTTAGAAACATTGCATACTTTCTGGTCTCTTGAACTGAATGTTCAATCAGCTGATGATACACAAACAATTCAAAAATGTCAACAATATTCATGGATTTTTACTTTCTGTAATTAGGCTCTGGAAATGTTAACAGTCACCCTATATCGAATTCAGTCCCTTCAGTCTATCTTGGTTTGTAATTTGATTTCTTATTTTCTCTATCAGTTACCTGCTCATTTGCAGTTTCATGTATTGAAACAGATCTTGCGCCAGTAGACAAAAAAAAAGCTCCATCCTCTGGTAACACACCTTCACCATCGTAAGTAATCCTAATTTTTTCATTATTTACAAGCTTCATTTCAGCACTGGCACGTAACTGTCAAGAGCTGAGTTTATCAATAAGCTCGCCAACATCTTCATCACCAGCAGTCCTCATGTGTAACTACACTTACATCGGGTGGTTCCACTAAAATATCACCACTGAGATCTTAAGTCAGTAGCATATCCAGTGCTTCTGAAAGAGTAAATCCCTTCCTGCAAGGAAGATGTATGAATTGGGATAAAGTAACATGATGTGACAGCTGCAGAAATTGCATTGAGTATAAACGCCTAACTAATGGTTCAACAAGCACTACTATGGCATTGTGCGCCTGTACTATTTCAAATACTTACAACATATATATTTAAGTGTGCACAACACTACTGTAAACAAAATCTAATGAAACATCTTCATTTATAAATTTTATATCCTTTTTACGCAAAGCTGTCAGCCATTTCGTAGGAATCTGAAAATAGAGTTCAACACTCCTTGTGACACAACAGTAGATTTTAAAATTAAATAAACATGACTACTCAATTCTACAAACACTGTCGGATGACACCACATTCTTCCAGATTCTTTCTTGTTGCAAAAAGTACTAAAAGAAAAAGGTGCAAAAATCGTTGCCATATGGCAACGCATGGTGCTAATGGGTTAAGTAATACCTGGTTGCCAGCCATTAAGAATTTACGTAGGTAGATCCCTTTGATGTCCCTTCACTACTGTTATTTATTTAAACCTAAAAATTTCATTTTTGTCCGTATTGAACTGAGAATGGATGATAGGAAAACTTAAAACGGTCCACCTTTTCAATACAAAAATGTTATAGTTTATTTATAACATGTATTTGCACTTGGAACTAGTTTCAACGCTGTTTTGCGTCATCATCAGCCAAAATGTGGGAAATAGGCCAGCCTGTAGGCATTTATATTACACAAGGCATTACATTAAACAATATACATCTTACAAGGAGATAAAAACAGGGACGAATATAGAAACAAATGAATCGTTGAGAAAGCAAAAGTTATACATATTAAAAATAACCTTAACCACACATCTTGCAGTGCGAAAGTGTTCTTCTTGAATGATTCCTGAATATAAAACACACGCACACACATTTCTGAAGAGCCAGCAGGCAGGACAAAGTAAAGTGAAACCTTAAGAGTTCTTCTGAGAAGAGTTCATCATTTTTTCTATGTTCCGACTAACTAATGAAGTCTCCCTTGAGTTCCTGATAAACATACACAACAGGAAATTCTCCTTCACTCTCAACAATAGCTATAAAGACCAACGGTAAAATTTCATTTTAAATATTGTGCAGAGACGTGAAAGCATGATCTTGAACATGATATAACTCCTTCATATAACCCAATTTTTTACACAAGGTGTTGCATTAAATAATACACATCTTACGAGGAGATAAAAACAGGGACGAATGTAGAAACACATGCATCGTTGAGAAAGCAAAAGTTATACATATTAAAAATAAGCTTAACCACACAACTTGCAGTGCGAAAATATTTGCCTTGAATGATTCCTGAATACAAAATGCACGCGCACACACTTCTAAAGAGCCAGCAGGCAGGAAAAAGTAAAGTGAAACCTTAAGAGTTCTTCTGAGAAGAGTTCATCATTTTTTCTATGTTCCGACTAACTAATGAAGTCTCCCTTGAGTTCCTGATAAACATACACAGCAGGAAATTCTCCTTCACTCTCAACAATAGCTATAAAGACCAACGGTAAAATTTCATTTTAAATATTGTGCAGAGACGTGAAAGCATGATCTTGAACATGATATAACTCCTTCATATAACCCAATTTTTTACACAAGGTGTTGCATTAAATAATACACATCTTACGAGGAGATAAAAACAGGGACGAATGTAGAAACACATGCATCGTTGAGAAAGCAAAAGTTATACATATTAAAAATAAGCTTAACCACACAACTTGCAGTGCGAAAATATTTGCCTTGAATGATTCCTGAATACAAAATGCATGCGCACACACTTCTAAAGAGCCAGCAGGCAGGAAAAAGTAAGGTGAAACCTTAAGAGTTCTTCTGAGAAGAGTTCATCATTCTTTCTATGTTCCGACTAACTAATGAAGTCTCCCTTGAGTTCCTGATAAACATACACAACAGGAAATTAAACAATACACATCTTACAAGGAGATAAAAACAGGGAAAGTTATACATATTAAAAATAACCTTAACCACACATCTTGTAGTGCGAAAATATTCGTCTTGAATGATTCCTGAATACAAAACACACACGCACACATTTCTGAAGAGCCAGCAGGCATGAAAAAGTAAAGTGAAACCTTAAGAGTTCTTCTGAGAAGAGTTCATCATTTTTTCTATGTTCCGACTAACTAATGAAGTCTCTCTTGAGTTCCTGATAAACATACACAGCAGGAAATTCTCCTTCACTCTCAACAATAGCTATAAAGACCAACGGTAAATTCATTTTAAATATTGTGCAGAGACGTGAAAGTATGATCTTGAACATGATATAACGCCTTCATTTAACCCAATTTCTTACACAAGGTGTTACATTAAACAATACACATCTTACGAGGAGATAAAAACAGGGACGAATGTAGAAACAAATGCATCGTTGAGAAAGCAAAAGTTATACATATTAAAAATAAGCTTAACCACACAACTTGCAGTGCGAAAATATTTGCCTTGAATGATTCCTGAATACAAAACGCACGCGCACACATTTCTAAAGAGCCAGCAGGCAGGAAAAAGTAAGGTGAAACCTTAAGAGTTCTTCTGAGAAGAGTTCATCATTCTTTCTGTGTTCCGACTAACTTGAGTTCCTGATAAACATACACAACAGGAAATTCTCCTTAACTCTCAACAATAGCTATAAAAGACCAACGGTAAATTGTATTTTAAATACTGTGCAGAGATGTGGAAGCATGATCCTGAACATGATATAACTTCTTCATTTAACCACCTTTGAAAGTCTCTCTCTCTATATTACATAGCTTCATTAACACACCATTCTGCAGATGCACAAAATAATCTTGTAATCTTCACAGGTCCGGTATTCAGCTCGACAAGAAATACGTTGTTGAGAGTTTGGAGGTTGACTGTGCCAGACTTTCAAAGGTGGTTATATGAAGAAGTTATATCATGTTCAGGATCATGCTTCCACATCTCTGCACAGTATTTAAAATACAATTTACCGTTGGTCTTTTATAGCTATTGTTGAGAGTTAAGGAGAATTTCCTGTTGTGTATGTTTATCAGGAACTCAAGGGAGACTTCATTAGTTAGTCGGAACACAGAAAGAATGATGAACTCTTCTCAGAAGAACTCTCAAGGTTTCACCTTACTTTTTACTGCCTGCTGGCTCTTTAGAAGTGTGTGCGCGTGCATTTTGTATTCAGGAATCATTCAAGGCAAATATTTTCGCACTGCAAGTTGTGTGGTTAAGCTTATTTTTAATATGTATAACTTTTGCTTTCTCAACGATGCATGTGTTTCTACATTCGTCCCTGTTTTTATCTCCTCGTAAGATGTGTATTATTTAATGCAACACCTTGTGTAAAAAATTGGGTTATATGAAGGAGTTATATCATGTTCAAGATCATGCTTTCACGTCTCTGCACAATATTTAAAATGAAATTTTACCGTTGGTCTTTATAGCTATTGTTGAGATTGAAGGAGAATTTCCTGTTGTGTATGTTTATCAGGAACTCGAGGGAGACTTCATTAGTTAGTCGGAACATAGAAAAAATGATGAACTCTTCTCAGAAGAACTCTTAAGGTTTCACTTTACTTTGTCCTTCCTGCTGGCTCTTCAGAAATGTGTGCGCGTGTGTTTTATATTCAGGAATCATTCAAGAAGAACTCTTTCGCACTGCAAGATGTGTGGTTAAGGTTATTTTTAATATGTATAACTTTTGCTTTCTCAACGATTCATTTGTTCTATATTCGTCCCTGTTTTTATCTCCTTGTAAGATGTGTATTGTTTAATGTAACGCCTTGTGTAATATAAATGCCTACATGCTGGCCTATTTCCCACATTTTGGCTGATGATGACGCAAAACAGCGTTGAAACTAGTTCCAAGTGAAAATACATGTTATAAATAAACTATAACATTTTTGTATTGAAAAGGTGGACCGTTTTAAGTTTTCCTATCATCTACTGTTATTTAGTCTTGGTGTTTTCCAAATTCGTACATTCCTCATAGCCAGATGTTTCATTCCAGACTTGTGTCAATATTATACACCTGTCAGTGTCATATGTTACATACACATGTTATGTGAAACTCTTAGACTGATTCTGATGGTTCGGTCAGCTTCCGCTTCGAATGCTAGTGCTGTGCCGCATCCGGGTAGCCAGCCATCTGGTGGCGAATGAACGTACCATATCCACTTCTATTATAAACTCTAAATTTTAAAAGTCATTGTTTAAGAAGCCTTTCTCGGGGACAGTCAAGATTTTCTTCTGATGATGTAGAGCACAGTTCGCTGCAAAACGTAAAGAATTTCACCTTATTTTCTTGACATGGCATAAGCCCAAAAGCCTATACAGTATCATGTCTATTAGTACGGGCCGTGAAAGCATCAATGGCAACAATAATAATAATGATTCGAGCTCGATATCTGCATTAGTTACCCATGGGTGAGAGAATATTGTTTTCAAGTTATACCTGTTATCGGACTTGTGTCAATATCCCCGCTATAACTTGAAACAACTTCCACACTTTGTCACAGTCGTTGACACTGCCTTGGACGTAGGTTGTATCTTCTTTCTTCTTCGATGTCGCTGGATGTGCTCCCTCCACTTGATCAGCATGTGCCGTATCGGAGGTCAGGGTTGCCTCGCTGCCAGCCTCTTTGTCGATGATACTTGATGTGTTCTCCTCACGATGACCAGATGATGCTGTGTCATTAGTAGCCTCTCCTCCTGGCTTTCTCTGTATGCGCAGCAGTTGGGTGGCTCGCCGCAACTCCGATGTGGTCCTTGACAAGAGGGTTGGCCTTCAGTAAGTAGACCCCATGGCCCAGCCATTTATCCACCTCGATGGAACCAACCCCTTAGGTGCGAGACCTGCATGAAACCTTCCAATCTTATTACTGACTGAGTGGTCATGTCGCAGTACTTGTTGGCGTGGTAGGAAGATTTGCATCTCTTCGACATCTTGAGCCTTGGCCTGGGTAAGGGATCTCTTCTCGGCCAAAGCTTGCTTCTCCTTGATGTTCTGCTGCTGCTGCCACTCTGCCAGGGAAACAGCTGCCTCATCTTAACCCAAAGTGGATGGTGGACAAATCTCCCAATCCCCAGTGCCGTACAGCTGATGACCAAGAAACAGCTCTGCTGAAGAATAGCCGGAGACACGGTTGATGCATCGTCACAGAGTGACTGCGGTATCTGACGGTCCCACAGTTGATGTTCTTTGTCTATCAGGTGGACTTGTAGCATCCTTTTCAGCTCCTGGTTCTGCTGTTCCGTTGGATTTGCCCTTGGATTGTAGATATGGGTGGTCCAGTGCTCCACACCCCATTCCGTCATCATTTGTTACCACTTCCTCGATGTGAATTGACTCCAACGTATTCACAGAGCTGCCATGAGATGCTGTCAGTTGGTACAATTATTTTATTTATATTTATCTACAAATTAATACACACACATAACCTTAATCACAGTATCACAACACAAACACTTCACTACGAGAATATCAACAAAGCCGCCATTATTAAAAACAACTACCAACACTTCAATATGGAGGTTACAGCTTTGAAACACAGTTGAAAACAGATGACTACCGACTGCCTACCTCGGCCTGTCAGCTAACACGTGGTCACAAGTATATTCTTGCTACACCATAACTCGTCAACCAATAACTTCCAAACAACAACATAACTCAGCCGTAACTCCAGTAACTAACTTCATCATCAAGATCGTCTCTTTATATAGGTGCCTGGCCAGACTTCTAGAAAGTTACATTACAAAATATATCTTTGTGAAAATTCTAGAGTGCGTATGAGCTATACAAATTCTTGCCTGCTGATAGTTTTTATTTTGACTTTTTAAATGGTGACTATAATGGACTAAATTATTATCTGT
This sequence comes from Anabrus simplex, assembly GCF_040414725.1. Lineage (NCBI taxonomy): Eukaryota > Metazoa > Arthropoda > Insecta > Orthoptera > Tettigoniidae > Anabrus > Anabrus simplex. The sequence continues at coordinate 1,515,582,955 of NC_090265.1, read as the reverse complement.
CACAGTTCAGCTGGAAGGTGATGTTTCAAAATGTATCAACTGATAAAGCAGTAGAAACCTTCTATTCAGTACTACATTATGGCATGGAACTTTACATCCCTATACGGAATTTTAAGACTCCCAAATTCCCAAAGTGGTTTAATCATAAATTGAAGTCACTGATTATTGAAAAGAAGAAAGCACATAAGCGATACAAAATATCAGGTCTCAATAGTGATTATCAGCATTTCTCGAAATTAAGAAATGAATGCAAGTGTGAATCTAAATCTTGCTATACAATGTATGTTTCCAACTGTGAACGAAGTATTACTTCCAATCCACAGAAATTCTGGCAATATCTAAGTTCTAAAAGGTCATGTAATAATATTCCTTCAACAATGCATCTTAATGAAGTTACAGCAGATACTGGAGAAAATATTGTCAATCTTTTTGCTAACCACTTTTCATCTGTTTATTCTTCTTATCAGAATAGTAGTAGTATGTCATATGATTATCCTTTCTCTGTCATTCTATCAGTTATAAACATTATCAAGGCAGAAATTTACAACAAACTGATATCTCTGGAATTAAAGAAAACTGTAGGACCTGATGGTGTTTCAACTTACCTGCTCAAGTACTGCTCATTTATTTTATGTGAAGCACTCTTTTATCTGTTCAACTTATCATTAAACCAAGGTGTTTTTCCAGTGGAATGGAAGAAAGGATTTGTTAGTCCAGTTTTCAAAAATGGTGATAAAACTGACATAAAACAATATAGAGCAGTTATAATTTCTTCTCATATTTCCAAAATATTTGACACAATAATTCTTGATAAAATCACACCTCTCTTTAGAAACATCATCATTGATGAGCAGCATGGATTCTTTTCAGGACAGTCAACCTGTAGCAATCTTCTTTTATTTTATCAGTTCCTCTTGGATGCAATAGAGTACCACTCCCAAGTGGACTGCATTTAATACAGACTTCTCAAAAGCTTTTGACACTGTCGATCACGATATCTTGCTGCAAAAACTAACGGGATACAGAATTAATGGGCCTCTCCTCTCATGGTTTGAATCATATCTTAAAAATTGCCTGCAGATTGTTAAAATAAGGAATCATTTTTCTGCGCCTATTACTGTTACCAGTGGAATTCCTCAAGGGTCTCACTTTGTGCCCTTACTTTTTACTCTCTACATAAATGACATTAAAATATACTTAAGAATACTAAATTGCTTTTGTTTGCCGACGATGCAAAAATTTTTATGCAAATTAATTGTCCACTTGATTGTTTAAAACTTCAAGAAGATGTACATCATCTGGAAAAGAACTGTATTCAAAATGGGTTGAAACTTAATCATGAGAAATGTAAAATAATATTGTTTTTTAAAAACAAGAAGAAAATATCATTTCTGTACAAATTTAGTAATAACAATCTAACTCCTGTTTCACAAGTTAATGACCTTGGTGTTTTATTCAGTTATAACCTATCATTTAATGAACATATTGAAAATATTTGTAAGAAAGCATTTCAAAGATTGGGTTGCATTACTAGATATTCTAGGGAATTTTCAAACTTAGCTACCTATCGATTGCTGTATGTATCTATGGTACGCCCTATACTAGAATACTGTACACATGTTTGGAGCCCTTCTCATCAGACCTCTATCCATAGATTAGATTCAGTACAACATAAATTTCTTCATCTATATTCTTTTAGAGCAGGATTCTCATATGATAATGTTGATTATACATCCCTACAACAGTCCTTAAATCTGCATAGCCTGTCACAACGCCGTGAATTATTGGATACACTCTTCATTTTTAAATTGCTTCATTCCTTGGTGAATTGTCCACAACTCCTTGCAAAAATTAACGTACATGTACCAGACAGATGCACAAGGTTCAAGAATACATTGTCTACAAATTGGCACAGAACTAACTATGCATTCAATGGGCCAATTGAACGAATGTCAAGTTCTCTAAACAAAGTGGATATTGATATATTTAACTGCTCATTGTCAATATTTAGAACTCACTTACATAATCTCCAGAATTGACTATTACTTTCCTGTGCTTACTTGTAATATAACCTGTGTATATATCTGTACATATTTTTCTACTTATACTCCATTGAACTTTCTTTTTACTGTGTTTTGTATTAATTTTGTATTACTTTCCTGTGCTTACTTGTAATATATCCTGTGTATATATCTGTACATATTTTTCTACTTATACTCCATTGAACTTTCTTTTTACTGTGTCTTGTCTATACTTCCCTACTGTTATGTACAATGGTATTTCCGTTAATAAAGTATTATTATAAAGTAAGGAATATTCTCAATTGTTCTGGTGTCTATACCATTCTGGAAGTTACAGTGTATTTCACAATTATGGATTACAATTTATATATAGGTAAGAATATAATATTAATTTACAGGTATTTACATTAATGGAATTGATATAAATGTCTATGTACATGACATAACTTCACACACAATACAATCATTCAACTACCGTATGTAAATAATAATAATAATAATAATAATAATAATAATAATAATAATAATAATAATAATAATAATAATAATAATAATAATAATAATAATAATAATAATAATAATAATAATAATAATAATGATGATGATGATGACGATGATGATGATACAGGTTTGTGGGTTACTGTAATCACATCCTAGTTCATGAACCATGGGCAACGGCTGAGTTGCCAAGTAAGTGGTCCTGAGAGTCGGCATACCAGTTGCTATGGAATGGGAGTGGGCTTCTCGGACATATTCTGAGTCATGGCCCTCCTTATGCTCAGGTGGCTAGGACTATATAATTCACCGGTGGTCCATAACCCGTTAGAGGAGAGATCCTCACTTGGACTATGTGCAAGTAGGGTAGCATCCTGCTTCATGGATTTACCGAGCTCAGAACACTTTAAGTAAGCCTATGGGAGTATCGAAGTCCCACTCCCATTTGACAGGCGAGGGACTCCTTGGAAACAACTTGGCGAACGAAATGGAATTCGATGGGGAGCTATCAGTATTAATGGGGCTTATGGAAGAAAGAAATAGAACTGGCTGAGTCAGCAAAGAGGATGCATTTGGATGTGCTAGGAGTAAGTGATAATATTCGGGTAAGGGGAGATAAGGAGGAAGAGGTAGGAGATTATAAAGTGTACCTGATGGGTGTTAGAAAGGGAAGGGCAGAGTCTGGGGTAGGGCTCTTTATCAGGAATACCATTGCACGCAACGTAGTTTCTGTTAGGCACGTAAAAGAGCGAATGATGTGGGTAGATTTGTCAGTGGGAGGAATTAGGACAAGAATTGTGTCCGTGTATTCACCATGTGAGGGTGCAGATGAGGATGAAGTTGACAAGTTTTATGAAGCATTGAGTGACATCGTGGTCAGGGTCAACAGCAAGGATAGAATAGTGCTAATGGGCAATTTCAATGTGAGAGTTGGGAATAGAACTGAAGGATACGAAAGGGTGATTGGTAAATGTGGGGAAGATATCGAAGCTAATGGGAATGGGAAGCATTTGTTGGACTTCTGTGCTAGTATGGGTTTAGCTGTTACAAATACATTCTTCAAGCATAAGGCTATTCATCGCTACACATGGGAGGCTAGGGATACCAGATCCATAATAGACTATGTCTTAACAGACTTTGATTCAGCAAATCTGTTAGGAATGTACGAGTTTTTCAAGGATTTTTCGATGATACAGACCACTATCTGATCTGTAGTGAACTAAGTATGTCTAGGCGTAGGGTAGAGAAAGTGAAATCTGTCTGCAAACGAATAAGGGTAGAAAATCTCCAGGACAAGGAAATTAGACAGAAGTATATGGATATGATTAGTGAGAAGTTTCGAACAGTAGACAGTAAGCAGGTTCAGGATATATAAAGTGAATGGGTGCCATACAGGGATGCTGCAGTAGAAACAGCACGGGAATGCCTAGGAACAACTGTGTGTAAAGATGGGAAAAGGCGAACATCTTGGTGGAATGATGAAGTGAGAGCAGCCTGTAAACGTAAAAAGAAGGCTTATCAGAAATGGCTCCAAACAAGGCCCGAGGCAGACAGGGATTTATGAAAGAAACAGAGCGAAACAAATAGTTGTTGTATCCAAAAAGAAGGCATGGGAAGATTTTGGTAATAACCTGTAAAGGCTAGGTCAAGGAGCAGGGAAATCTTTCTGGACAGTAATAAAGAATCTTAGGAAGGGAGGGAAAAAGGAAATGAACAGTGTTTTGAGTAATTCAGGTGAACTCATAATAGATCCCAGGGAATCACTGGAGAGGTGGAGGGAATATTTTGAACATCTTCTCAATGTAAAAGGAAATCATCGTGGTGGTGTTGCAAACAGCCAAGCTCATGAGGAGGAGGAGGAAAATGATGTTGGTGAAATTATGCTTGAGGAAGTGGTAAGGATAGTAAATAAACTCCATTGTCATAAGGCAGCAGGAATAGATGAAATTAGACCTGAAATGGTGAAGTATAGTGGGAAGGCAGGGATGAAATGGCTTCATAGAGTAGTAAAATTAGCGTGGAGTGTTGGTAAGGTACCTTCATATTGGACAAAAGCAGTAATTGCACCTATCTATAAGCAAGGGAACAGGAAGGATTGCAACAACTATCGAGGTATCTCATTGATTAGTATACCAGGCAAAGTATTCACTGGTATCTTGGAAGGGAGGGTACGATCAGTAGTTGAGAGGAAGTTGTATTAAAACCAGTGTGGTTTCAGACCACAGAGAGGCTGTCAGGATCAGATTTTCAGTATGCGCCAGGTAACTGAAAAATTCTACAAGAGGAATAGGCAGTTGTGTTTATGTTTCGTAGATCTAGAGAAAGCACATGACAGGGTACCGAGGGAAAAGATGTTCACTATACTGGGGGACTATGGAATTAAAGGTAGATTATTAAAATCAATCAAAGGCATTTATGTTGACAATTGGGCTTCAGTGAGAATTGATGGTAGAATGAGTTCTTTGTTCAGGGTACTTACAGGGGTTAGACAAAGCTGTAATCTTACACCTTTGCTGTTTATAGTTTACATGAATCATCTGCTGAAAGGTATAAAATGGCAGGAAGGGATTCAGTTAGGTGGAAATATAGTAAGCAGTTTGGCCTATGCTGACGACTTAGTCTTAATGACAGACTGTGCTGAAGGCCTGCAGTCTAATATCTTGGAACTTGAAAATAGGTGCAATGAGTATTGTATGAAAATTAGCCTTTCGAAGACTAAACTGATGTCAGTAGGTAAGAAATTCAACAGAATTGAATATCAGATTGGTGATACAAGGCTAGAACAGGTCGATAATTTCAAGTATTTAGGTTGTGTGTTCTCCCAGGATGGCAATATAGTGAGATTGAATCAAGGTGTAGTAAAGCTAATGCAGTGAGCTCGCAGTTGCGATCAGCAGTATTCTGTAAGAAGGAAGTCGGCTCCCAGACGAAACTATATTTACATCAGTCTGTTTTCAGACCAACTTTGCTTTACGGGAGCGAAAGCTGGGTGGACTCAGGATATCTTATTCATAAGTTAGAAGTAACAGACATAAAAGTAGCAAGAATGATTGCTGGTACAAACAGGTGGGAACAATGGCAGGATGGTACTCAGAATGATGAGATAAAGGCTAATTTAGGAATGAACTCGATGGATGAAGCTGTACGCATAAGCTGGCCTCGGTGGTGGGGTCATGTGAGACGAATGGAGGAGGATAGGTTACCTAGGAGAATAATGGACTCTGCTATGGAGGGTAAGAGAAGTACAGGGAGACCAAGACGACGACGGTTAGACTCTGTTTCTAACAATTTAAAGATAAGAGGTATAGAACTAAATGAGGCCACAACACTAGTTGCAAATCGAGGATTGTGGCGACGTTTAGTAAATTCACAGAGGCTTGCAGACTGAACGGTGAAAGGCATAACAGTCTATAATGATAATTTATGTATGTATGTATGTATGTATAATAATAATAATAATAATAATAATAATAATAATAATAATAATAATAATAATAATAATAATAATAATAATAATAATAATAAATATTCGAGCTTGATATGTGCATTAATTACCCATGGGTGAGAGAATACTGTTTTCAAGTTACACCTGTTATCACACTTCTGGTATCGCACATGGATCAAGCTGATGTCATGTTTATGAGGTGATGGAGGAACATGGTGTCATCTGCTATGTTTGATTTTTTTATGCCAAAGCAAAATGACTGATTTTGTCCAAAAGAACAACCAGTGAAGTGTATTACAGTGCAATATTATGTTACTGTAAAAATTGATCATATAAAATCACCCGTAAGTAAATGTAATTGCATTATTCACTTGTCTGTAAGATATACTACAGTATATATATATATATGACTTTAAAACTGTATATGAGTTTGTCATTGCTATTCACCTACTTCAACACAATTGCAATTTTAAATTTCTGCCAATTTTGGTTTGGATTATTCATGTTTTTGGACTAGTGGTGTTCGGACTAATGAGGTTCCACTGAATTTATAAACATTTAAAAAGAAATTCAACAGCAGAGACTGAAATGGATATCATTATTATGGTACTAACTGTCAAAATTACTGTAACATCAGTTTGGGGCTGTTGGAAATGACTCAAAAAATGTGTGTGATGTGGAAGGTGAGGAATTCATCAAAAAGCATGTAGCCTAATTATTATGATACTAGTAAATCAACAGAGAAGATAAAGTTACTGAAGTTCTTCCAAACTCTGGAAGATTTTCTACATAGTAAAAATATGCATACACTTTTGGAAAATTTATCAACAAGTGGTGGTGGTGGTGGTGGTGGTGGTGGTGGTGGTGTTCACTGTTTTAAGAGGAAGTACAACTAGGCAACCATCCTCTATATAACACTAATCAGAGAGAAAAAAATGGAAGGGGGTCCGACACTTCAAAAAATGAAGATATTGGCCAAAGGAAGACAAGGGCCACGAATAATAATAATAATAATAATAATAATAATAATAATAATAATAATAATAATAATAATAATAATAATAATTCGTATTTATTCGTGGCGAAGTTAGGGCTCAAGGCCATCTCTTACAATTAACCACAATATTTAAAATAATTTACATACATATAATATTTAAATACAACAGATCTTTTAAACTAACATAGTACTAATAGAAAATATGGAGACTGTAATAAAAAAAGATTATAGAATGTACAACATGACAATCTAAACGTACATGATAATAAATATAAAACTAACGCTAGTGATAAGAGACGGAAACACAGTAAAAACCTATAACTAGCAAATATATTTCTAATTTTATGGAAATATGCTCATTCACGCTCTCATTCACACTACACACATCGAAGTATTCAGAAAGTGATTTCGGCAATCCATCTTAAATCTACGAGAACGCAAATCCCTAATGGTAACAGGTAGGGTATTCCATAGCCTCGCGGCAGTGACTACAAGTGAGCGTTTGTAGGTCCTGGAGTGACTGAGAGATATTGTTAAACAGGAGCCAGATCGTGTATCATGGTTATGATAGGAGGAGAGGTAATTAAATTTTGATGAGAGATAATTCGGTACACCAGTGTTTAGAACTCCATGCAGAAGGGACAACATGTGGAGATTGTGACACTCATGAACAGGAAGCCATGACAACTCCCTGTAATAAGGTGAAATGTGAGAACCATATCGAAGCTTAAATATGAATCGAATACAGGTGTTTAACCCTCTTGGAGCTAAGAGCCGATCTGGTCGGCCGCTCCCCATCAGCTGGAAGAGGCCAGAGCTGCGCCTCCACTCTACTACTGTAAAGTGCCAGGCTGTTTTTCAGTGGAAATACATGTATTTTAAAATTCGCGTATATCTACCGGTTTATAGTAAATACCGGCATGAAATTTTCTACATATCGACTACGTAGAATAAGAAACTGGTTTGGAGTGATATAAAGAGTCAAAGACGTTTTATTGTTGATTTATAGTTGTCGATAACGTTTATTTTTAGGAAGAGAGAAATATTTTCGCACTTTCTCTCTCAATATCTACTTTGAAAAAATAATTTACAATACAAAAGAATATACTTAATTATGTATAATGTATTTCTAAATACAATTCTATAGAATAACTAATTTGAACGAGAAAAATAAAAACATAAAAAATAAAAATTCAAACATATGTCGCTAATAAAAACAAGACAATTTTACTCACCGATAAAATTTGCGTGTATGTATCGATGTTTGGCAAAAACTGACAACAAATTTTCAACGTGCGGACAACACAGTATTAAAATAATTCTGTATTATTAAATAAGTAAAAAATAGTAGTTGATATTACAGTTTTTGTTTTTAGAAAAAATAGTTTCTCGTTTTTGGTTGTAGTATATATTAGAAAAATAGTTTTACAATACAACAGAATTTACGAAATTAAGAAATGTATGGCACTAAAGCCGTGATTTGCTTTGACCTAATAAGCGACCGCTGCTCAGTTCGGTACCTGCACTTTACGAGGTGAATCATGGTCAGTGAGACGGATCCTCTCAGTAATTATTCTTGGTTTTCCAGACCAGGGTCGCCCTCTCACCCTCAGATATCTCCTCAATTGCAATCACTTAGGTTCACTTAGATTGAGTGAACTTCGAACCAACCCTCAGGACCAGGCGAAAATTCTTGACCTGTTTTATTTAAATCTAAGAATTTCATTTTTGTCCATATTGAACTGAAAATGGAAGATAGGAAACTTAAAAGGGGTCCACCTTTTCAATACAAATAAATGTTATAGTTTATTTACAACATATATTTACACTTGGAACTAGTTTCGACGCTGTTTGGAGTCATCTTCAGCCAAAATGTGGGAAATAGGCTAGCATGTAGACATTTATATTACAAGGTGTTACATTAGTGTGATTAAATGAGAGAACATGAAGACACGAAGTACAATGTTAGTTTTCAAAGTGGTCCTGAAGGATGAGTCGAACTTGTATAAACATGAGATAACATAATCACTTGAACAATAAAACATATAAACATATAAACTGTAACAAAACCATGCGGAAGTACAAGATGATTGGCATTGGAGATTCAAAGTTCAGACACTCTTCCATTGAATGTTGCCTGCCGCGAATGTAGTACAAAACATAGGTTATATTTCAATAAACACAATCTCCTCAAAAATGCACATAACATTATAAAATATTTGGGTTGAGGTGAAATTTGGCAGTTAGGGATTGAAATCACTTATTCAATAAGCGTCAATTCAAAAAACAGCTGTAAAGGGTGAGACAAGAATTGCACAAGCGTGAGTTTGGACTCGATAAATGCAAAAAAAAAAAACCACATGGAACACACTCGAAAATGTAGGTTCGTGATGAATATGGCACAAAGGGTCTGCGTTTAATCATTCATTGAATGGCACTGGTGCGAGTGTAGTTCAAATGTGAGTTAGGATTTAAACAGCCTCATAGAATTGCACGTGAACTCTGAACTTATGTTGCGAGATGAACTTGGCAGTGAAGGTTCGAATTGCAGATATTCAGTAATGTCAATTCAAAACAGTCCATGAAGGTGAATGCAAAGCTATAATTCATACGAGTTAGGACTCATAAATAATATTTTCAAATATAAATAACGTATTCAACTTTCCATGGTACATGGTGAAATTGGCGGTTAAATAATTAAAGTTTGTAGGATTTCTTCGTCAGGTGCCATATAAGTCAAGCGCAGCGTAAGTATGAGACAGGGCTCAACATATCCAAACTGGTAGAAATGTATATTTGAATCCAAGTGTGAGATGAACATGGTAGGTTGACTGTGCCAGTATTTGTGGTGTATTGTTGCAGCGTTACGTGTAGGGTGGGGGCAGGTTTCTATGATGTTTATTGCGGGACCTAAGGCGGTAAAGCTATGGCGTGAAACGAAGAGGAATAGAGCGTATTGAATAGTTTAGGTCTGGGGAGCGGCCATTGTTGGATTAGGAGGGGAGAGGGAAGGAGCGGTAGGGGAGGAGGAGTGGAAGGAGGGGAAATATGGAGGGTGATGTGGTGAAAGTGTGTGGCGTGACAAAGTATTATGCATAATGTGAAAGACAGATCTATTTTTTGGGATATTAATGTTTTTGAAAAATTCAATGAGAAAGTCGAATAGGATCTTTGGTTTCTCTGAGATATCATTTAAGTTTAGGTTTGGATTGAAATATTGGTCTAAATGAATATAGGGGTTTTCAGTGACGTCTAGGAAAGAACCTTTGTTTAGAATTTCTAATACCTTAAGATCTTGATTTATTTCAGTAAAGTTGTGCTTGAATTCTTTTATATGTAGGCCGACTGCGGAAAAATGGTTGTGTTTTATGGCATTGACATGTTCTGCATATCTGATTTTAAAACTGTGTCCTGTTTGCCCTAGGTAAGAACTTTTGCAGTCTTGGCAAGAAAACCTATATACACCTGATTTAGAAAAAGGACTACTTTTATTTATTGATGAAGAGTTGTGTAGGATCTCTGTGCTTCTATTGTTAGTACGAAAGGCTATTTTTACATTGTGTTTTTTAAGAACGTTAGTGACGTTGTAAATTTCTTTATCAAAAGTAAATGTAGAAAACGTGGCAGTGCTATTATTGTCTTTTATTAGGGTGGTTTTGGGCGGTGTCTGAATTTATTGATTATTCTTTCATTATATCCATTAAATCTTGCTATAGAGCGAATGGTGTTCAGTCCTTTATTTAAGTTTTTTCTGGACATCGGGATCTTGAATGCTCGGTCTACTAAGCTATTATATGTAGCTGCTTTGTGTGTTTGGGGATGTAGTGAGTCATTTCTTATAGTAGTGGCCGTTTGAGTGGGCTTTCTATAGATACTATATGTGAACGAAGAGGGGTGCCTATTGATTGTTAGGTCTAGAAAGTTGATGGAGTTGTTTATCTCTGATTCTAAGGTAAATTCAATGTCATGATCAATGTTATTAAGGTTTTTGAGGGTGGATGGCACGTCTATGGAGCGTTCATCTAGGATTATAAATGTGTCATCTACGTACCTAGCCCAGAATTGGATATTAGCAAATTTGATGTTATTGTCGATGGCGGTGTGCTCTAGGAAATCAAGGTAGATCTCTGCTAAAATTCCTGAGGCTGGTGAATCCATAGCCAAACCATCTTGTTTGTAAATGATCTTATCGAATGTGAAATAATTATTGTTAATTAGTAATCTTAATATAGTCATAAAGTCTTGAACTTCTAGTTTACTTAGTTGGTTGTTAGCAAGTAAGTTTTTTCAATGATTGGGAATAATGAGTTGGTTTTTATACTGGGATACATGTTGACTATATCAAAGGAGTGCATTGAGTGATATGGTTGAAGTTTGAAACTGTTTAGTTTGTTCACTAATTCTACAGTGTTCCTGATGGATTCATTTGACGAGAATTTATAATGTTTATTAAGAAATTGTAGGATAAATTGAGATAATTTATATCAGGGGCTTGGTCTGTAGTTTATTATGGGTCGAATAGGGACACCGGTTTTGTGGATTTTGGGTAGTGCTTTAGCTGTTGGTAGACCTGGGTTCATAGTAATTAATTTTTGTTTTTCTTGCTCAGTGAGGAGAAAAGATGTGCTTTTTAGAATTTGTTTCAATTGCCTTTGAATTGATTGTGTTGGGTCCTTCTTAACTATTGAAAAGGAGTCATTATATAAGAAATTTTTGGTTTTTTGAATGTAATCTGTTTTATCCATAATGACTGTTGTGTTGCCTTTGTCGGCCTTTGTAATAATGAGTTGGTTGTCTTTTACTTTCTTTTTAAGATTGAGAATTAGTTTTCTTTCAGTAAGGGAATCTTTGTTGATTTTGGTGATAGGGGTCGCGGTGCGATTTTTTGAGAAAAAACTTTTGTTTAATTTTTTTTTACGTCCATTCTGAGTTCGTCTTGTAGGTCATATGGCATTTTGCTGATAGCAACTTCTGATTCGACTACGAGTTTGGAGGCTGTAAGGGCCTAGTTGAAACAGGGCCAGTTGTGCTTTGGACCTTTCGAAAGAATTCTTATATCGTCCTCATCTAAGTTGGTAGAGGAAAGGTTAATTACTGGTGGGTGGAATTGTTGTAGAGTGTCATTAGCGAGTTTAGGCTTGCTGTTAGGTTTTGGAGGGGAGTTACTGTGATTTTTCTTATTTTTAAGTGCTTCAAGTTTTCTCTCTAATGTTATCTGTTGTGCAATTCTTGTCTCACCCTTTACAGCTGTTTTTTGAATTGACGCTTATTGAATAAGTGATTTCAATCCCCAACTGCCAAATTTCATCTCAACCCAAATATTTTATAATGTTATGTGCATTTTTGAGAAGATTGTGTTTATTGAAATATAACCTATGTTTTGTACTACATTCGCGGCAGGCAACATTCAATGGAAGAGTGTCTGAACTAATTTGAATCTCCATTGCCAATCATCTTGTACTTCCGCATGGTTTTGTTACAGTTTATATGTTTATATATTTTATTGTTCAAGTGATTATGTTATCTCATGTTTATACAAGTTCGACTCACCCTTCAAGACCACTTTGAAAACTAACATTGTACTTCGCGTCTTCATGTTCTCTCATTTAACCACACTAATGTAACACCTTGTAACATAAATGTCTACATGCTAGCCTATTTCCCACATTTTGGCTGAAGATGACGCCAAACAGCGTCGAAACTAGTTCCAAGTGTAAATATATGTTGTAAATAAACTATAACATTTATTTGTATTGAAAAGGTGGAGCCCTTTTAAGTTTCCTATCTTCAATTCTTGACCTGGGCGGGAATCGAAGCCATGACCGGGTGAGAGGCAGGCACACTACACTTGGCCCATGGAGACCGGCATTTAGGTAATGATAGAGGACTATATGTGACTATAAGGTTTAGCAGAGAGTAAGTGAAAAGTAAATTGAAGTATGATATGGGCGGAGAATCAGACGGTAAGGCATGTTTAGGTCCAAGAACTTCCTTGAAGGAGACAGGAGGTTGAGGAATGTTGGTTCATTGAAACAAATTTCCACAAAATGTTCTCCAGAGACATCATCATCATAATATTCGTTATCACTAGTTTCATCTATAGTTTCATCTATCACCATATTCAGAGCAGCTTTAGTGCTATTAGACACAATTAAACGTCTCTTCTTTAGCTGCGGTGATTCCGCGGACGTGTCCGGTATAATTTCGTCGCTACTCTCTGAACTAAATTCCCAATTGCTATCCGATAAATCATCCGTGTTAACTTCACACTGTTCTAAATACTGCATTAATTTATTGTCATCAATACCTGCTGAAAAATTATCACGTGAACAACATGTCATTTTCCTGTCACAAATCCACTCACTGCAAGGAGCAATCTCTTACTGACCGGTTAGCGGTATTTGTAAACACAGGAAACGACTCTTGTGAAAGGTATAACACCCTCTTCAAACTGCCAAAGCAAGGCCAGGCACACAATAACGTGTAGCCCCTTTACTACAGGTTGTAACAAAAGTATGCACGTCACTATAGGTTGCCTCAAAATTATGTATATCACAGAATTTTAAGCGGGCCAATGCAATCGGCTCTGGCAACTTCCGACTGGATTGTTAACGGCCGACCAGATCGGCTCTGGCAATTTAAAGGGCGGATGTTCGCACTACCGCCTGGCACCAAGAGAGTTAAACTCCGTTCAAGCATCTTGTTACTGTCTTAAGATATGTCCGTGAGTACAGTGTCGCAGTAGTCTAGAACTGGTAAGATTAGGGATTTTACCAGTTGTATTTTAAGATGTTTTGGAAGTATAGTAGAGTAGCGTTTGAGAGGAAAAAGGGATTTCTGCACTTTACGGCATGTATTTGTCACTTGTTCACTCCAATTTAGTGTCTCAGTCATTATAACGCCTAAGTTTCTTACTGACGCACAATAGGGCATGACAGTATTATTTAAAATAATTGGGGGCACATGTCTACTTTTTAACAAGTTAAGGTTTCTTTTGGTACCAAATATAATAGCCTGAGTTTTGTTAGGATTTATTAACAAGCTGTTATTTTTCGCATAGTCATTCAATAGATTCACAATTAAGTATTTATTTATTTTCCACCTAGTCGATACAATGATTGCTTAAGGCAATTTTTAATGGTCAAAAGTGGTACATGTTTCGTATATTATCAACATCTTCAGCCACATAACACTGTTTAGATGAAAAATATATAAAATTGACAGCTGATGAATCACCCGAGAGCTACAGTCACATATTGTTGGTCTATCGCTTGTCTGATATCATCCGTAACTCGCAGTAATGCTGTTGTGATACTATGTCCTTTTTTAAAGCCAGATTGAAAAGGGTCAAGGAGGGAATTTTGGGTCAGGTATACAGTGATTTGTGCATGAATCTGACGTTCGAGTGCTTTTGCAAGGGGTGGCAGGATGGACACAGGGCAGTAATCTGATGAAGAATCCAAGGTATTGTTTTTCGGGATAGGCCTTATTAACGCGTCTTTCCAAACGTTAGGGAATACTCCATTGGTCAGGCAGTAGTTGAATATGATAGAGTACAGCACACGTTTAACATCATTTGCACTAACGGTGTGGAAAGAGAACTGGTCGTGCTCGGAACGGCATGCTAAGTTTGTGGGATTAGCCGGTAATGGAACTGGTCCGACTTTAGGCTGAGAAAAGTAATCATTTAGCGTATCTAGAGATATGGTGGGAATATGCTCTTCTACGGCTTTGCCTATGCCCAAAGATCGTAACTTCTTCCAGGTTTGGTTTAAATTATTATTTCCCGCTAACTGTCGAAAATAGTGGCATTTAATGTTTCTAATTAGCTGTTTAACTTTGTTTCTCAGTTTCCTGTATTGCTCAAAGTCATCTTTGTCACGTGTTCGTCTGAATTGTCTGTACCAACGGTCACGGCTGGCCATAACAGATCTTATCTCGGTCGTCACCTAGGGAGAAGGGGGGGAGGGGGGGGGCGGGCAGAACAATCTTACCTGCTTCTCAGGAGCATGTTTGTCATAAAGTTCAACACTAATGAATTGAATCTGTTAACCTTTGAGTCAATGTCATAAAAATTATGTATCTCATCCTTATATGCTTATATGCGTCATTGCGTAGGTCATCTAATTCAATATGTTTTATGTCTCTTAAGATAACATAGCGTGCTTTATACTTCGGACCTTGGATAGAGTAACATAAATACAATAAGTTGTGAGTTGAAATCCCAGGAGCTGGGATCTGTCCGTGCTTAATGACTTTCTGGGGTTGATTTGAAATTATAAGGTCAATTAAAGTGTGCGATTTTTTGAGAAAAAACTTTTGTTTAATTGTTTTTTTACGTCCATTCTGAGTTCGTCTTGTAGGTCATATGGCATTTTGCTGATAGCAACTTCTGATTCGACTACGAGTTTGGAGGCTGTAAGGGCCTAGTTGAAACAGGGCCAGTTGTGCTTTGGACCTTTCGAAAGAATTCTTATATCGTCCTCATCTAAGTTGGTAGAGGAAAGGTTAATTACTGGTGGGTGGAATTGTTGTAGAGTGTCATTAGCGAGTTTAGGCTTGCTGTTAGGTTTTGGAGGGGAGTTACTGTGATTTTTCTTATTTTTAAGTGCTTCAAGTTTTCTCTCTAATGTTATCTGTTGTGCAATTCTTGTCTCACCCTTTACAGCTGTTTTTTGAATTGACGCTTATTGAATAAGTGATTTCAATCCCTAACTGCCAAATTTCACCTCAACCCAAATATTTTATAATGTTATGTTCATTTTTGAGAAGATTGTGTTTATTGAAATATAACCTATGTTTTGTACTACATTCGCGGCAGGCAACATTCAATGGAAGAGTGACTGAACTAATTTGAATCTCCAATGCCAATCATCTTGTACTTCCGCATGGTTTTGTTACAGTTTATATGTTTATATATTTTATTGTTCAAGTGATTATGTTATCTCATGTTTATACAAGTTCAACTCACCCTTCAGGACCACTTTGAAAACTAACATTGTACTTCGCGTCTTCATGGTCTCTCATTTAATCACACTAATGTAACACCTTGTAATATAAATGTCTACATGCTAGCCTATTTCCCACATTTTGGCTGAAGATGACGCCAAACAGCGTCGAAACTAGTTCCAAGTGTAAATATATGTTGTAAATAAACTATAACATTTATTTGTATTGAAAAGGTGGAGCCCTTTTAAGTTTCCTATCTTCAATTCTTGACCGAGGCGGGAATCGAAGCCATGACCGGGTGAGAGGCAGGCACGCTACACTTGGCCCATGGAGACCGGCATTTAGGTAATGATAGAGGACTATATGTGACTATAAGGTTTAGCAGAGAGTAAGTGAAAAGTAAATTGAAGTATGATATGGGCGGAGAATCAGACGGTAAGGCATGTTTAGGTCCAAGAACTTCCTTGAAGGAGATAGGAGGTTGAGGAATGTTGGTTCATTGAAACAAATTTCCACAAAATGTTCTCCAGAGACATCATCATAATATTCGTTATCACTAGTTTCATCTATCACCATATTCAGAGCAGCTTTAGTGCTATTAGACACAATTAAACGTCTCTTCTTTAGCTGCGGTGATTCCGCGGACGTGTCCGGTATAATTTCGTCGCTACTCTCTGAACTAAATTCCCAATTGCTATCCGATAAATCATCCGTGTTAACTTCACACTGTTCTAAATACTGCATTAATTTATTGTCATCAATACCTGCTGAAAAATTATCACGTGAACAACATGTCATTTTCCTGTCACAAATCCACTCACTGCAAGGAGCAATCTCTTACTGACCGGTTAGCGGTATTTGTAAACACAGGAAACGACTCTTGTGAAAGGTATAACACCCTCTTCAAACTGCCAAAGCAAGGCCAGGCACACAATAACGTGTAGCCCCTTTACTACAGGTTGTAACAAAAGTATGCACGTCACTATAGGTTGCCTCAAAATTATGTATATCACAGAATTTTAAGCGGGCCAATGCAGTCGGCTCTGGCAACTTCCGACTGGATTGTTAACGGCCGACCAGATCGGCTCTGGCAATTTAAAGGGCGGATGTTCGCACTACCGCCTGGCACCAAGAGAGTTAAACTCCGTTCAAGCATCTTGTTACTGTCTTAAGATATGTCCGTGAGTACAATGTCGCAGTAGTCTAGAACTGGTAAGATTAGGGATTTTACCAGTTGTATTTTAAGATGTTTTGGAAGTATAGTAGAGTAGCGTTTGAGAGGAAAAAGGGATTTCTGCACTTTACGGCATGTATTTGTCACTTGTTCACTCCAATTTAGTGTCTCAGTCATTATAACGCCTAAGTTTCTTACTGACGCACAATAGGGCATGACAGTATTATTTAAAATAATTGGGGGCACATGTCTACTTTTTAACAAGTTAAGGTTTCTTTTGGTACCAAATATAATAGCCTGAGTTTTGTTAGGATTTATTAACAAGCTGTTATTTTTCGCATAGTCATTCAATAGATTCACAATTAAGTATTTATTTATTTTCCACCTAGTCGATACAATGATTGCTTAAGGCAATTTTTAATGGTCAAAAGTGGTACATGTTTCGTATATTATCAACATCTTCAGCCACATAACACTGTTTAGATGAAAAATATATAAAATTGACAGCTGATGAATCACCCGAGAGCTACAGTCACATATTGTTGGTCTATCGCTTGTCTGATATCATCCGTAACTCGCAGTAATGCTGTTGTGATACTATGTCCTTTTTTAAAGCCAGATTGAAAAGGGTCAAGGAGGGAATTTTGGGTCAGGTATACAGTGATTTGTGCATGAATCTGACGTTCGAGTGCTTTTGCAAGGGGTGGCAGGATGGACACAGGGCAGTAATCTGATGAAGAATCCAAGGTATTGTTTTTCGGGATAGGCCTTATTAACGCGTCTTTCCAAACGTTAGGGAATACTCCATTGGTCAGGCAGTAGTTGAATATGATAGAGTACAGCACACGTTTAACATCATTTGCACTAACGGTGTGGAAAGAGAACTGGTCGTGCTCGGAACGGCATGCTAAGTTTGTGGGATTAGCCGGTAATGGAACTGGTCCGACTTTAGGCTGAGAAAAGTAATCATTTAGCGTATCTAGAGATATGGTGGGAATATGCTCTTCTACGGCTTTGCCTATGCCCAAAGATCGTAACTTCTTCCAGGTTTGGTTTAAATTATTATTTCCCGCTAACTGTCGAAAATAGTGGCATTTAATGTTTCTAATTAGCTGTTTAACTTTGTTTCTCAGTTTCCTGTATTGCTCAAAGTCATCTTTGTCACGTGTTCGTCTGAATTGTCTGTACCAACGGTCACGGCTGGCCATAACAGATCTTATCTCGGTCGTCACCTAGGGAGAAGGGGGGGGAGGGGGGGGGCGGGCAGAACAATCTTACCTGCTTCTCAGGAGCATGTTTGTCATAAAGTTCAACACTAATGAATTGAATCTGTTAACCTTTGAGTCAATGTCATAAAAATTATGTATCTCATCCCACGGTAAGTTATATGCGTCATTGCGTAGGTCATCTAATTCAATATGTTTTATGTCTCTTAAGATAACATAGCGTGCTTTATACTTCGGACCTTGGATAGAGTAACATAAATACAATAAGTTGTGAGTTGAAATCCCAGGAGCTGGGATCTGTCCGTGCTTAATGACTTTCTGGGGTTGATTTGAAATTATAAGGTCAATTAAAGTGTGCGATTTTTTGAGAAAAAACTTTTGTTTAATTGTTTTTTTACGTCCATTCTGAGTTCGTCTTGTAGGTCATATGGCATTTTGCTGATAGCAACTTCTGATTCGACTACGAGTTTGGAGGCTGTAAGGGCCTAGTTGAAACAGGGCCAGTTGTGCTTTGGACCTTTCGAAAGAATTCTTATATCGTCCTCATCTAAGTTGGTAGAGGAAAGGTTAATTACTGGTGGGTGGAATTGTTGTAGAGTGTCATTAGCGAGTTTAGGCTTGCTGTTAGGTTTTGTAGGGGAGTTACTGTGATTTTTCTTATTTTTAAGTGCTTCAAGTTTTCTCTCTAATGTTATCTGTTGTGCAATTCTTGTCTCACCCTTTACAGCTGTTTTTTGAATTGACGCTTATTGAATAAGTGATTTCAATCCCTAACTGCCAAATTTCACCTCAACCCAAATATTTTATAATGTTATGTTCATTTTTGAGAAGATTGTGTTTATTGAAATATAACCTATGTTTTGTACTACATTCGCGGCAGGCAACATTCAATGGAAGAGTGACTGAACTAATTTGAATCTCCAATGCCAATCATCTTGTACTTCCGCATGGTTTTGTTACAGTTTATATGTTTATATATTTTATTGTTCAAGTGATTATGTTATCTCATGTTTATACAAGTTCAACTCACCCTTCAGGACCACTTTGAAAACTAACATTGTACTTCGCGTCTTCATGGTCTCTCATTTAATCACACTAATGTAACACCTTGTAATATAAATGTCTACATGCTAGCCTATTTCCCACATTTTGGCTGAAGATGACGCCAAACAGCGTCGAAACTAGTTCCAAGTGTAAATATATGTTGTAAATAAACTATAACATTTATTTGTATTGAAAAGGTGGAGCCCTTTTAAGTTTCCTATCTTCAATTCTTGACCGAGGCGGGAATCGAAGCCATGACCGGGTGAGAGGCAGGCACGCTACACTTGGCCCATGGAGACCGGCATTTAGGTAATGATAGAGGACTATATGTGACTATAAGGTTTAGCAGAGAGTAAGTGAAAAGTAAATTGAAGTATGATATGGGCAGAGAATCAGACGGTAAGGCATGTTTAGGTCCAAGAACTTCCTTGAAGGAGATAGGAGGTTGAGGAATGTTGGTTCATTGAAACAAATTTCCACAAAATGTTCTCCAGAGACATCATCATAATATTCGTTATCACTAGTTTCATCTATCACCATATTCAGAGCAGCTTTAGTGCTATTAGACACAATTAAACGTCTCTTCTTTAGCTGCGGTGATTCCGCGGACGTGTCCGGTATAATTTCGTCGCTACTCTCTGAACTAAATTCCCAATTGCTATCCGATAAATCATCCGTGTTAACTTCACACTGTTCTAAATACTGCATTAATTTATTGTCATCAATACCTGCTGAAAAATTATCACGTGAACAACATGTCATTTTCCTGTCACAAATCCACTCACTGCAAGGAGCAATCTCTTACTGACCGGTTAGCGGTATTTGTAAACACAGGAAACGACTCTTGTGAAAGGTATAACACCCTCTTCAAACTGCCAAAGCAAGGCCAGGCACACAATAACGTGTAGCCCCTTTACTACAGGTTGTAACAAAAGTATGCACGTCACTATAGGTTGCCTCAAAATTATGTATATCACAGAATTTTAAGCGGGCCAATGCAGTCGGCTCTGGCAACTTCCGACTGGATTGTTAACGGCCGACCAGATCGGCTCTGGCAATTTAAAGGGCGGATGTTCGCACTACCGCCTGGCACCAAGAGAGTTAAACTCCGTTCAAGCATCTTGTTACTGTCTTAAGATATGTCCGTGAGTACAATGTCGCAGTAGTCTAGAACTGGTAAGATTAGGGATTTTACCAGTTGTATTTTAAGATGTTTTGGAAGTATAGTAGAGTAGCGTTTGAGAGGAAAAAGGGATTTCTGCACTTTACGGCATGTATTTGTCACTTGTTCACTCCAATTTAGTGTCTCAGTCATTATAACGCCTAAGTTTCTTACTGACGCACAATAGGGCATGACAGTATTATTTAAAATAATTGGGGGCACATGTCTACTTTTTAACAAGTTAAGGTTTCTTTTGGTACCAAATATAATAGCCTGAGTTTTGTTAGGATTTATTAACAAGCTGTTATTTTTCGCATAGTCATTCAATAGATTCACAATTAAGTATTTATTTATTTTCCACCTAGTCGATACAATGATTGCTTAAGGCAATTTTTAATGGTCAAAAGTGGTACATGTTTCGTATATTATCAACATCTTCAGCCACATAACACTGTTTAGATGAAAAATATATAAAATTGACAGCTGATGAATCACCCGAGAGCTACAGTCACATATCGTTGGTCTATCGCTTGTCTGATATCATCCGTAACTCGCAGTAATGCTGTTGTGGTACTATGTCCTTTTTTAAAGCCAGATTGAAAAGGGTCAAGGAGGGAATTTTGGGTCAGGTATACAGTGATTTGTGCATGAATCTGACGTTCGAGTGCTTTTGCAAGGGGTGGCAGGATGGACACAGGGCAGTAATCTGATGAAGAATCCAAGGTATTGTTTTTCGGGATAGGCCTTATTAACGCGTCTTTCCAAACGTTAGGGAATACTCCATTGGTCAGGCAGTAGTTGAATATGATAGAGTACAGCACACGTTTAACATCATTTGCACTAACGGTGTGGAAAGAGAACTGGTCGTGCTCGGAACGGCAAGCTAAGTTTGTGGGATTAGCCGGTAATGGAACTGGTCCGACTTTAGGCTGAGAAAAGTAATCATTTAGCGTATCTAGAGATATGGTGGGAATATGCTCTTCTACGGCTTTGCCTATGCCCAAAGATCGTAACTTCTTCCAGGTTTGGTTTAAATTATTATTTCCCGCTAACTGTCGAAAATAGTGACATTTAATGTTTCTAATTAGCTGTTTAACTTTGTTTCTCAGTTTCCTGTATTGCTCAAAGTCATCTTTGTCATGTGTTTGTCTGAATTGTCTGTACCAACGGTCACGGCTGGCCATAACAGATCTTATCTCGGTCGTCACCTAGGGAGAAGGGGGGGGAGGGGGGGGGCGGGCAGAACAATCTTACCTGCTTCTCAGGAGCATGTTTGTCATACAAGTTCAACACTAATGAATTGAATCTGTTAACCTTTGAGTCAATGTCATGAAAATTACGTATCTCATCCCACGGTAAGTTATATGCGTCATTGCGTAGGTCATCTAATTCAATATGTTTTATGTCTCTTAAGATAACATAGCGTGCTTTATACTTCGGACCTTGGATAGAGTAACATAAATACAATAAGTCGTGAGTTGAAATCCCAGGAGCTGGGATCTGTCCGTGCTTAATGACTTTCTGGGGTTGATTTGAAATTATAAGGTCAATTAAAGTGTGAGTCGAGTGGTCAGGGTAGTAGACGTGGTTCGTAGCATTAAGTGGTAGGATTTCCATGTTCAGGGCATGGAATATGTGACACAACTTATCCGATTCACTGGTTTGTTTTAACAAGTCAGTATTAAAATCCCCCATGACTACAACATCTTCGTAGACCGAGATAAGATCAGTTAAAGCTGCTTCGAATTCCTCCATTTGTCTAATATTAGGTGGCTTATATACAATTCCTATTAATATTTTCTTATTACAGTCAAGTTCAACAAACATATACTCAGGTCGCAGGAGAAGGCTTGGGTCTGAGGTGCAGATAATCTTGCATTTTAAATCATTCCTGTAGTAAAAGGCTACTCCACCACCTTGTCTGTCAGTACGGTCATGTCGTAAGAGTGAGTATCCGTCGAGATTTACAGCACAGGACGGCAAATCTCCACGTAACAAGCTTTCTGATATGCCATTACAATGCACCTTATTATTTTCAAAAATCGCCTGTAGTTCTTCTAGGTGAGCTGCAATGGATAGTGAATTCAGGTGACAACACGAGAGAGCTCTCGGGTGATTCATCAGCTGTCGCCTCAGTATGGATCCCATTGCCTCAGGGTATGGGAGGGGTGAGGATTGAGTTAAGAGGGGAGGCGAGGAATGCGGGTCGTTGACACAAGGGATAGATTCGTCTACCAACATAACAGGAACACTAATAGTAGGTACATGAAATAAGATGAGCTTACCTGAAAACAACACTGAATACATCCAGTGACTATTACATACACACACTCACTCACACACAAACGTAAACTACTGAAAACACACATAATAAAATTGAACATTCCACTCGTTCATCCTACACAGCTAAGGCATTTAGTTGCGCAATCATGCATATTTGAAACTTTCTGTTATCTTTCAAAACACATATTCTCCCGTCCTGAGTCCAACAGTTTCTTGGTCCCCAAAAGTCCCTAGCACGATTTAATATACTTTTCCTCACACTTGTGAGGGACTCTGTTAGAAGAAGTCTACTCCCCTTCAGCGCACGCTTAGCTCGCCACACACGATCTCGATCATGATAGTGCAGGAATTTAATTATAATTGGGCAATTTCTTTGCGCAACCACTTGTGCAGATGTCCGGCTTCGGCGCCCCAGCTGGTGACAGCGGTCGACGTCACTCATTGAGAGCTCAATCGAAAATTTATTTTTTGTTATATCCAGAGACTTCTTATACACATCTTCAGAGGGTTCTTCTGGGACGCCGTGTAGCAGTAGGCAATTTCGGCGACTATATTGCTCTGCCTCATCTAATGCCTCATCCTGTTTCCGAATTTTGTCCTCAATCGTGCTTAGTTGTTTCTTCAGGTCACCAATTGCACTTGTTACTTGCGACTTGAATGCCTGGAAATCGCCGTCCAGCGTTTGAAGCATAGTCGGAGGGTTGGCAGCACTTACAGCGGAGTCCAAGCGAGCTTGAGAGTCCTTCATCACCTCTTCAAATTCACTTATTTTCCTAGTTGATTCTTTCAGAGCCATGACGGGAGTGTAAAACTGAGGCTTGTCAATTTATGTTCCACAACTATGCACAGATCAAACGCTTACTGCAACTTATTATACGAATCGAGTAGGATGTTTACCATCAATTTTAAGATTATTAAGATTATTAAGGATTATTTAGGATTATTAAGGATGTTTACGGAGCGAAATTACTCACTCATCACACTAGTCGCCATGTTGATGTACAAAGGGCGTAAAAATGAAAGACTCCCTAGCCCTCGCAAACCTAATAGCGTCGGGGTTGGAAAAGAACAAGAGGTGACAACGGGAGGTCGGATAGGATAGATGAAAGTGAGGAGCCTGGCACAAGTAAGTGGTAGCATTGCTGGGACTCAGCTAAGGGCCCCATGGTCACCATCCCACGCTCCAAAGTTCAGAGCCCCTGGGGTCCCTATTAGTCGCCTCTTACTACAGGCAGGGGATACTGTGGGTGTTATTCTACCGCTCCCACCCTCAGGGGGAGACTGTCCAAGGAAATTGATCCATCATACAATATGGCAACATGCCACACTTCATTCAAAAGACTGGGATCAGTACTTCGTAAATGAACACCAGAATAAAACAGTGTTGAATGGATTAAAGCGGAACACAAAATAGGAAGGACAGACATGAAAACATGGTAGGTCAAGCACAATATCGCTATGGCAGTCATTTCTAGAGCATTGAGGATATACTTTATCTTAAAAGTTAAAGATTCATTCTGCCATGGGATCACAGCACAGGATAGATAGCTAGGTTCATCAAATCCAAAGAATTCAATGGCATTTTCTTTGATGGGTACAGACTATAATTATACTACTGTTGTATGCTGAGTGCTCATTCCAGAGGATGGTCTGAACCTCAATAGCTCCACCATCAGCTGCCATAGGTGGTCCAGGCATCAGTGAAGAAGCATACTAGAGAAATAAGGAGTGAGGAAGTTTCCTGTTGCTTTCCTCACTGAGCCAGAGGTTGCCATTACATCTCAGTCTGCCAAGCATACTGAAATGCCTGCACTAACCGACCCTATGTGCAACACTTTTACACTATTCATAACAGGGACTGACTGCATAAGGAATGGCAGCACTAGCATCACTCATACCTTGGTCACTTTCATCCTGTCAAAGCTAAGGATAAGACTGAGACGGGTCAATGAAGGAAAAAATTTGTTCTAGCCCACACCAGAAGACAGTGCACTGTAAACACTATATTGTACCATTCTGTTAATTATGAGAATGGATATTTAACGCTGATAAAATAATGCGCAGCAGGACGCTAATTGCAAAGGCGTGATGCTATACTAAGCACGGGAACTGAAGGGGATTCCCGAGGAAAGGCGTGGTCATGTGCGACGAAGAAAGAATATGTGAGGAAGAAAGAAAGAGAGATGGAATTTTGTCTGGGGGAGAGACCTGCCATCTTACCAGAGATTTTCAGCGGCAACAGACAGGCTCACCACATTACGGAAATTGAGTCGTAATTCTTATATTTGAAGGTTTCCCAGGAAAGTAAAAGGATGGAAATCATTGCCAGAATTTTACGAAGCCATAGGTACATCAAAGTCTATTAATATATAATCGAATAAATAACTACGTGGGAGGCCGACTACCGTGAGAAAATATTTCGAGGCCACATGCCAATCTCAAGTTGTTTCCCAGGACTTCCCAGAGCGTCGCGTGGGTTCCTGCATTCTATAAGAGCTGAGAATGGTGGGAGGAGGTATTCAGTCCATGATAAGATCGCTGTCCGTGCGCGTCGCGTCTCTGCTGATATTCGCGCCAGAAACCTTTGTCTAAGACAAAGATTGTGACTAATAAGTGTTGTGGCAATAACTTGATTCAGTAGCTTCGAGATTTGTAAAATTCCCGGAAGCAATTTAAGTGAATGACAATATGTAGACGTTTGCAGTGAGACCGCGAGTGTTTAAGTATTTGACGGAAAGAGTGCTACCTGTGTAGACTTTCATTATGAGGCGATGAGAGAGGAGTGGCGACGGGCGAAAGGAGTACCAATAACAATAAGCTGGGATAGTTGGTATTATTCTGGTCAGACGTAGAAGACTAGATTAGTGGAGCAGGAATAGTAAAGTCAGTTTCGAGATTCCAGATATCCAGTACTGATTCCCATGTCAAAGGGAATAAATAGATCGGGAGGTGGTGTGCTGTGAATAAACTAAGTATTTAATTTTAGTGAAGAGCGGTGAGGTGTGCAGGAGACGGGTGTTACGAACTGCCGTCCACGACCCCAAGAAGACGACCAACGGGCCACCCAGACGGAAGAAGACATCATGAACGTGATACACTGGAAGACAGGACCTAAGGGATCGATCCGGGACAACGCTGCCGCCATGACTGCTTAAGCATTCGCAGTCAACCCGGACGGTGAGGAAGATGTCTCCAAGATGATAGATAAGTGAACTATAATTAATATATATGTGTAGGGTCGGGGGGTTGTTATGCAGAAATACAGTGATTAATTTGTAAATATAGTAGGGAATATGATTACAGCCCATTAGGCCATTTATTGAGGTATTTTCTTTATATATTTTAGGGTAAGGCATATACATTTTATTCTTTTTCATAGAAAGCAAGGATCAAGGTAGCTTATGTGATAGTGTTGCTGTGTACATAGTCGTAGGGAAGCTTAATTACGAGCTTAGGTCAATGTTCCTTAGTGCCTGGCATCAGACGATATCTGCTTGTAAGTATGGGTTATTAATGATAGTGTACCATTTCTTTATATTGGGAAGGGAATCTGTCTGCATAATGTAAAGCATGCATGCGGCCTGGATTTAATTGTTTTACTTCATGTTTGCATTGAGTTTGATTAACTGTGAGTGTAATGAAACTACACCGTAGGCTATGTCACGAATATTTGCGACCCCTCATACTCTGCCAAGTAAGGGACTGAACCCTAGACTTGAGGGTAGCTGGAACTCGTCGCATGGGTTGACGGCGAGGTTGATGTGAATAACGGAATGTCATACTTCATATGTTATAATCGAGACCCAGGGCGGTCTGTCACGGGTGTTGGACAGTTAGAAAAATGTAGGTGATTCCTCACTCATTTATATGGCTATTTTCGTCATGTGTAGAAGAGGGTAGGAGCAGTGGCAAAAGTCTCTGCATGCTTGGAAACTAGGCTATGTTTTTATCTTCTTTTTGTTGTGAGGGTGTTTCACGGTCGAGTCTTGGAGGTCATTCCCCCAGCCTGCACGGCAGGGAGGCTCGACGCCATTTTTTAAAGAGACAGTAATGTGTGAGAATTCCTTTCTTGCGGGCGAGACAAGCTGCCACGGCAGTTTCATTCATTCATTCATTCATTCATTCATTCATTCATTCATTCATTCATTCATTCTTTCTTTCTTTCTTTCTTTCTTTCTTTATTTATTTATTTATTTATTTATTTTTGTTAATTGAGATGTCTTAGGTAGGAACTGGGCACTAAGGAAACTATCTTAATCAGTACATTTTGTAAATATAACATTTGTTTAATGGACCTTGGTTCACATCCATAAAATATATATTTCATGAGAGATTGAATAGATATGCCTGTAGTTGTAGATTCAAACTTACTATTTTGTTGTGTGTATTTCCCAAATAATGTACGGGGACCTTTTTGTGGCTTTATTTCTGCAGGACAATTTCTCACCCTGGCATCATATACTTTATTTGTAGGTACAGCGATGCTGTTCCATGTAAGGACACATTTGTTTCTTTGGTTCACTTATCGTCTCCCGCACGACATCAACCAGCTATTGTATATTTTTTCGATGTTTATCTTTGGATTTATGATGTGAGTCTTTGGGGCATCCATTTTAGCACTATTAGTGCAATCAATTGTAAAATAAAAAAGGAAAATATTGGTTTAAGAATACACAACTTAGGCTCAAAATGTTAGTAAATGCATTTGTGTTCCTCATTTCGTAAGCATACGTATAGAACAATTTTCTTTATTATCTCCCTACTCTCGTTCACAAGAACCCAGTAAACGACCTTTTCTGCCGACTGCAGTTGAGCTGGCGCATTCATAGATAACAGGTAAGAAGGCAAGATCAATTATGCAGTGTTGTTTATGCCCTATCGGGTACATTAAAATGTCTCCTAATAGCGTGTAGCAAGAGTATTGTGAGGGAGGATAATAATATCGACTGTAACATAGTAAATTGCTTTTAATTGTGTGTGACGAGTGTATAAGATGCAGACGCTACGAATATCCAAATTAGGATACAAAACGTGGCTGAATGAGAGTGGATTATTAGTTACGAGTTTTCTTTGATAAATGAGGAACTAGGACAGAGAAGCTGGAGTTTGACATTGAATCTGTCCGAATGTTAGTGCATATTTAGCAATGGTGAATATAGGTACAGGAAATTGAGGTCAAAAATAATGATAGGTTTTATTGATCATTGTGAGGATGATTTCTTTCAGATAAACCATTTTTACAAGATTACACCGTTACTTAGGTTAAATTAAACAACCTGTTATTTGCATTTGTTCAAAATTTGTCATTTTTGTGGTTCATATGTGAAGTGACAGAGCATAAGTTGATGGATAGAAATTTAATGAAACTTGGAGTTATGATGTCGTGCGGAGGAAGACCCCAGACTTCTCTCCTGAAGGGTTGGCGCATTCTCATTATAGTAAAATGTCGTTGACGTTAGAAGATATAAAGAGCCTATTGAAGGAGGAATTAGGACAAGTCAGGGCTCAGATGGCCGAGGTTAAAAAGGAGCAGAAAGTGGAATTAGAAAGGCAGATAGCTGCGATAAAGTCACAAGTTAATGATGTAAGTGAAAAACAGATGAGTAAAATTGAAGAACAGAAAGTAGAATTAGAAATGCAGATAGCGGCGATAAAATCATAGGTTACTGATGTAAGTGAAAAACAGATGATTAAAACTGAGGAACAATTAGTAGGGTTAGAAGAACGTACTAATGGTAAATTAGATCGGTTAATGGCGGATAATCAGTAGACTCAGATGCGGCTCGGGGAATTAGATGAGAAAATAGAAAGGGTCCGCATTTGCTGCCTGGAGAACACAGAGGAATTGAGGAGGCAGGTGTCAAACATGGAGAAGGAAACAGGAGAACAAATTACCACGTTGAAAGAAGTAGTGGGGACGCTAGAGGAAAGGACGCTTAATAATGAAGTTCTGGTAGAGAAGAAGTTGAAAGCATACGCTGTGGACATAGATGAAATAAAGAGGGAGATAGATGAAACTAGTTCTGGTCTGTGGAGAATTATCTAACTGACCGTACCTGTTCGCTACACAGCTAAGGAGTTTGAGCCTCCATGGACGTTAACATACTCTTGCTATCTACTGAATATGGACTCCATGAAAGTAATAGTATAGTAGTCTT
Source organism: Anabrus simplex (assembly GCF_040414725.1). Classification (NCBI taxonomy): domain Eukaryota; kingdom Metazoa; phylum Arthropoda; class Insecta; order Orthoptera; family Tettigoniidae; genus Anabrus; species Anabrus simplex. The sequence goes on along the minus strand of NC_090265.1, from coordinate 1,515,554,001 downwards.
GGTGATGTTTAATGCTGTTGTAGCAGAGGATAATTCTTTGTAAGAATAAATCAGTAACCCTATGACATTTCAGTGTTCTTATGAAGTAAAACATTACATAATGGTGCCGAAACCCGTTTATGGAACGATTAGCGGCTAGAAAAACGCGGACAGACAACGGTAAGCAGCATCACGCAACATCGCCGTATCAACAAGAAACCAGCTAACCCAAGTAAGATCTCTACTTACATTCAATTTCTTAAGCAACGGATATACATTTGAAGGAATATACGTAATTATATACATTACGAACAGACTCATTTGAAGTGTTACGAAACATCAGTGTACGTTTCAAAGTGCGTCGCAAAAACAGTGAATATTACAAGTGTGTAAAGCCTCTGTTGACAGGATCAGTACTATAGCCAACACTTAAGATTTAACTGTCGTAAAAACATAATACGGAAACCCGGACTGTTTACGAATGCAGTGTAACTTCAGGTTGCAGTGAAATACCAATTACAGTACAGATATAGGTTAAAGACAGGAATACGGTAATGTCCATGTACGTAGTGTGTGTTATTTTCGTTAACGGTATTCGTGCATAATTCAGTTCAGGGAAACATGGAGAATACGAATATTAACGCAGCTACTGCTCAGTTTACAGTTTCAAATGCAAACATTTTACAGACTGAAAGACGCATTCGAACAGCAACCAGATCGTCGGAAAATAGACTTGTTCAAAGACTACGAACAGCGATCGAAGATGGATATGATGACATCGAAATGGAAATATTAGCACAAAGATTACACGAACTACTACTAGATTTGAGCGAAATTCAGAAACGGATACAGGCGTTGCAGGAAGACGATGCGAACGAACGGGATGCAGAAGAGTGTGAAAACCGTCAAATAGAAGGCCGAAAACTAATTGCAATAGCAAACAAGAAGATCAAAGAAATTAGGTTTCCCCCTGGGAGAGAATGGTACAGACAGTGAAAAGCTGTTTGAAGAAAGCCTTAGGAAGCAGGCGGTTCGATGATGAAGAAATTTACACAGTTCTCGTCGGAATTGAAGCAACAATCAACAGTAGACCCTTGACGTATGTGGAAAACGATCCTCAGCATCGTGCGCTGACACCAGCACATTTTCTTATTGGTGATAACACAACAAGGCTACCAGACAGAAAGACCAATGTTGAAGATAGTAACAAAACAAAGGAAGAAATGAATCAGATGTGGATAGAAAAACAGTCTGCACTGAACACATTTTGGAAGCAGTGGAGGAACGAGTATCTATTGGATCTAAATAGTTTCCATGAAGTTCAGCAACGGAACCAGAATCGTCCACTTCTTCAACATGGAGATCTGGCGCTACTAAGCGACGATAAACTACCAAGGCAAATTTGGAAGATAGCTAGAATCTCCAAACTCATCATGGGACGAGATGGGAAGATCAGGTCCTGTGAGCTGACTGACAAAGAGGGGAGAGTATTTCGAAGACCCATTCAACTGGTACATCCATTGGAGTTGAGCAACCGTGATACGGCTCAAGGTGGGGAGTGTGGAGAATTATCTAACTGACCGTACCTGTTCGCTACACAGCTAAGGAGTTTGAGCCTCCATGGACGTTAACATACTCTTGCTATCTACTTAATATGGACTCCATGAAAGTAATAGTATAGTAGTCTTGGTGATGTTTGATGCTGTTGTAGCAGAGGATAATTCTTTGTAAGAATAAATCAGTAACCCTATGACATTTCAGTGTTCTTATGAAGTAAAACATTACATGGTCTGGTATTGTTGGAAAAGAAGATGGATTCTAAGATAGGAGCAATAAATGAGAAGGCAGCTGACAGGATGGAACGAATTGAAGAAAAGGCAAGAGCAAAAATGATTAGTCTTGAAACTCAAGTAGAACAAACCGAGACGCAAATGACCGCCAGGATGTCAGGTTTAGAACTTCAAGTAGGTCAAATGAAACAGCAACTAGAACAAAATAATTCTTACGAGTATGAGAGAGGAAAAGGAGAAGGGGTGCTGACATCATCAAACGAAATAAAGGCGCCGGTGGAAATTAAGGTAGAGGGCAGTTCCTTAAGTGAGTCAGCGGCGATTAACGAGTCTTTGAATGTACAGAAACCAATGATACGGAGCTCAATGCCGGAGAATGGTAATATCATTCCCGTATATAATATAGTGAGGTCAAATGAGGACAAACCTAAGAAGTTCTTAGCTAATGGCAAATGCACGCCCCGTTCGTTTCTCAGAGAAATCGAAGAGTATATGGAGGATTTTCGGGTACCTAAGGAGAAACGACTCCGAACTGTAGAGAAGTTCTTAGGAGGGACGGTGTCTCAGTGGATGACCGCATTCAAAAACACTTTTCAGTCTTATGAGGACTTTAAGGAGGCGTTTCTTAGTAAATATTGGAGCCTCTCGGTACAGCAGAATTTAAGACTGGAGCTATATGCTAGACGCTACGCTAGTACGCTACCCACGCGCTTCAACGATTTTTTCATTTCACAATTAATTAAGCTACAGGAACTAGATCACCCCCCTCCCGAGAAAGAAGTTATTACGACTATCATGAAGCAGTTACCGGTCGAGGTGCAAAGAATTCTGATCGCCGCCAATGTCAATACGGCTAGTGAGGTAGAAGCTACTTTGAGACAGTAAGATCAGACTTCGGCACAGAATCAGCCTCGTGTTCGGCATATAGAGGCGGTAAATACACTTGAGGCGATGCCCGAAGAACACTCACGGGGAAGGAACAATCGACAAGAAATTCAGGATTCAGGTACCCAGACTTCGAGTAGGATTAGAGAGGAAGGACAATACAGGCAACAAAGGGGATCGAATGGGGGACCCTGGTATAGGAACAACCAGCATAAATACAGAAACTACAAAGAAAGGGGAGAGAGGCCAGCATTAAGATACGATCCCGGACCGCAAGGTAGACAGTATCGGCTGAGATACGAGGGGAGAGGCGAGTGGAGAAAGCCTTACTCAAATGGGAACGAGGATCGAAGGCGAGACTTCCAACAACGAAGAAACGATTACAGACCTCGCGACTCGGAACGAGAAAGAGAACATAGGCAATATGTCAATCAGTTAGAGCAGGGACGTAACAATTCAGATGATTGGAGAAAGGCTATCCAGCAGATGAGTCAATCACATGATGGCGCTCAGAGTCGAGAACTCCAGCAACACATTAGCGAGAACAGAGGGTGTAACTTGAACCCACAAGCGCCCAAGTACAACCGAGGGTGTACCGGAGCTAAAAAAACTACAAGGTCCACAAATGGAGATAGCCTAAACACTGAGGGGAAGAACGGCGAAGAGGGATGGATGACGGTGACGGTAGACAGTTGGGTAATAAGGCCTGAGGATTTACTAGATGACCACATTAAAATTGATGTTAAGACGGTTAAAGAATTACCGGTAATATATGCTCGTATACATGGTTTAAAGACAAAAATTCTTATGGACACAGGCGCCTCAATTAGCGTTATTTCTCAAGCATTACTGGCAGAAATAAAGACTAGAGCACGGATCCCTTCTATTCCTATCACTAAGCTGAAAGTCAGAGGGATCGTACCAGATAAGACGACTGTATGCAAGGAACAGGTCTTAGTGGACATAGAAATAGGCAGGTCAGTCATATCTCACCCTTGCGTAGTGCTCACGAAAAAAGAATATAATTTGATCTTGGGAGCAGATTTTCTTTGTGAACATCAGGCGAATATTGACATGGGTAACAATGTTATTAGATTACACCTAAGCCCGATACCCGAAGAAGTTAAACTGAATGACGATGAGGATTACCACCCTGAAGAAAGAATCTGGTTAACTGCAGCAGAAGAAGGGAACATGGGCGAATATGAAGACATGCCAGCGTTAGAACTGGAGGATTACAAGGAAATTTTTCAGAGGTGTGAAATTATGGTAGCCGAATTAGAGGAGGAATCAGAGAGAGAAAACTTTGAGGCGATAAAGCCACCGAAAATAGCGGAAGCTAAAATTGGGGAAGAAGACAAGAAAAGATTACAAAGTATCTTAGAGCGGTATGCAACGGTTTTTGGTTCGAAACTTTCAATACCGTCTGAACGTAACGAATTGGGAACCGTATAAGCAGAAACCATATCCCATACCGGAAAAATTCTTTTCCCAAGTTAAAGGTATACTAGAGGACATGGAGAGAAATGGCATAATATCAAAGGCGGCCACACCTTTCCTGAACCCCATTTGTACGGTTCCTAAGGCCAACGGTTCGATCCGTTTGTGTTTGGATGCTCATGGATTAAATAGCCGATTAGTGCCAGAATATGAATGTGCCCTGGCAATAAAGGACTTATTGACAAAATTTGATGATATGGAGTACTTCAGTACATTCGATTTGACGTCTTCGTTCTTCCATATCGTCTTAGACCCAGAGACAAGCATGCTGACAAGTTTCATGTTCGATAACCAGACGTATCGCTTTAAACGGCTCCCATTTGGTGTGAAGACATCAAGTTCGGCTCTTATACGCGCTCTGGAAGCGAACCTGAGCCCAGAAGTAAAGGCGTTTACTCTCAAATATGTGGACGATTTAATAATAGGTTCAAAGACCCTGGATAAACACTTAACAAAGGTAGACATGTTACTGGAAGACCTCAATACGAGCAACTTTAAGATAAACTTCGAGAAGTCTCATTTCTGTCAGAGAAGCGTTTTATTCTTAGGCCATGTGGTGGATGGAACAGGTGTAAGGCCTAACCCTACGAAGATAGCCGCAATACAGAATTTTCCTACACCTAGCCGTGTGAAGCATATTAGACAGTTCCTGGGTTTATGTCTCTTTTTCGTGAATCATTGTCCAGGTTACACGGAAACTGTCGCTCCACTACAAGACCTATTGAAAGTAAATAATCGTTGGAACTGGGATAAGATACATGAACAGGCATTTCAGAATACTAAACGACTGCTGGCAAATTCTGTGAAGTTAGGATATCCCGATTACACCCGCAAGTTCGTAATACAGACAGATGCATCAGAAGTGGGAATAGGTGCTGTACTATATCAAGAAACCCCAGAGAAAGAAAACCCAATAACGTATCTCTCCTTCATGAGTCAAAAATTACGATCTCATGAATGTAAATATACTACGACTGAACTAGAGATGTTGTCGATAGTTACTGCTCTGAATTATTGGAGGAAATATGTTTATGGTTTTCCTGTCATAATCTGAACAGACCATAAGGCTCTCACTTTTGTATTAAAGACAAATCTGGCAAGCGGCCGAGTTACTAGATGGGCGCTTTATGTCCAGCAGTTTGATTTAACTTTTGAGCACTGCCTGGGGAAAATGAATGTACTGGCAGATGCGTTGAGCAGTAATCCGAATCCGGAAGAAGTTTCGATAAACTTGACAACATTGGAACAGGAAGATCAGGAAGTCTTAGACCAGCTGCGAAACATAGGGCAAGAGCAATTAGAAGACCCTGTCACTCGTCTCATGGTGAAGTATTTTAAGAAAGAATTACAACAAGGAACCCCAGAATACAGTGAGGCACAGAAGAAGGCTGCATCCTACCATTTCCTTAATGGCATGTTACACAAATTTGTGGACGAAGAACACACCCGGTTACGGATAGTGGTACCTTCTAATTTACAGACAGGTTTAATTTGGCTTACACACCATGCTACAGGACATGCCGGTATTGATAAGGTTACTGCGACACTACAAGAAACTTTCGTTTGGCCTAAGTTGAGAACAACAGTTCAGCAGTTACTTAAGACCTGCGATATATGCCAGCGGGTGAAACCAAACCCCTACCTATTAAAGCAAAAACCGAAACCGTTACTCCCTACGGAGCCAAGAAAACTTTTCGCAATAGATTGGTATGGGCCAATTCCCGCAGCGAGTAGAGGCTTGAAATACATATTAGTATGCATGGATGTTTTCAGTAAATATGTAACACTGTGTCCAGTACGGAAGGCAAATACCCGGACGGCGCTAAATCAGTTGAAAAACAAGATAATTCCTTCCATGGGGAAACCTGAGAGTTTATTATCGGACCACGGTGCGCAGTTCACTTCTGAGGCCTTTAAAAGGGAACTGGAACGCTTGGGAATCAAACACGTGCTATCCAGCATACGGCACCCTGAAGCTAACCCGAGTGAAAGAATAATGCGAGAGATCGCTAAGTACTGTCGTATCTACTGTCCGTGAGAACATTATAAGTGGTTGAGTGTGATACCTATTATCACCGAGTCCATCAATTCAACACAACACGAATCTACGTCACAAATTCCTTCAGTTTTACACTACAATGTCTACCCCTGTAGACCGTGGCAAGGTGTTATTCCGTGCCCCACCGACACAAGAATGTCACAAGAGATGTGTGTGAGGAAGGCTGCCGAACAGCCGAGGGCGCAGGCGGAACGCAGAATGAGGAGAACCAGAGGGAGGCGTTTTCACCGCCCATTACGAGTGAATGAATTAGTGCTCATTCGTCGCCCCACTCCCAGTCAGCCGTCAGCAAGATTTTATCACAAGTTCGCTGAACTATACGTCGGACCTTATCGTATAATTCAGTGTTACGATAATAACGCCTACCGTGTGAGGAGCTTGGACGGTAGGACTGAGAGGGTATTCAATGCGGCCAACCTCAAAATTTATATGCCTAGAGGACAAATGCCAATCGAGGACGGTATAGGGAATGAAGAGGTGGATGAAGAAGACGATGAAGGTGAAGAAGAGGAAGATGTAGGAGATGCGGACGAAGTACCGGAGATGCAAGACGGTGGAAATGAAACCCTTGACTACAACCTGAATGAAGAAGATATCAATGTGCTAAGGACAGAAGAAATTTCGCTACAGAATGGGGAAACAAAGGAGATCGTTGAGAGGAAATGTAGTGAGTGTATGGGACATCAAAGAAAATTCTTAGCTCAGTTAGATGTATACTGTACTATGGAGTTAGAAAGGAAGGTGAGGAATTATTGGAGCAAGCTCAAAAGACACCACAGGATGGCTCGGAATGAAAGAAAGGGCCACATGAGCGTTAGATATCAGACGCAAAGAAAAATACAAACAAATAATAGATTTTTTCATATTTTTCTTTGGTGTGTGGGGAAGCAAATGTACCATTCTGTTAATTATGAGAATGGATATTTAATGCTGATAAAATAATGCGCAGCAGGACGCTAACTGCAAAGGCGTGATGCTATACTAAGCGCGGGAACTGAAAGGGATTCCCGAGGCAAGGCGTGGTCATGTGGGACGAAGAAAGAATATGTGAGGGAGAAAGAAAGAGAGATGGGATTTTGTCTGGGGGTGAGATCTGCCATCTTACCAGAGATTTTCAGCGGCAACAGACAGGCTCACCACATTACGGAAATTGAGTCGTAATTCCTATATTTGAAGGTTTCCCAGGAAAGTAAAAGGATGGAAATCATTGCCAGAATTTTACGAAGCCATAGGTACATCAAAGTCTATTAATATATAATCGAATAAATAACCACGTGGGAGGCCGACTACCGTGAGAAAATATTTCGAGGCCACATGCCAATCTCAAGTTGTTTCCCGGGACTTCCCAGAGCGTCGCGTGGGTTCCTGCATTCTATAAGAGCTGAGAATGGTGGGAGGAGGTATTCAGTCCATGATAAGATCGCTGTCCGTGCGCGTCGCGTCTCTGCTGATATTCGCACCATAAACCTTTGTCTAAGACAAAGATTGTGACTAATAAGTGTTGTGGCGATAACTTGATTCAGTAGCTTCGAGATTTGTAAAATTCCTGGTAGCAATTTAAGTGAATGACAATATGTAGATGTTTGCAGTGAGACCGCGAGTGTTTAAGTATTTGACGCAAAGAGTGCTACCTGTGTAGACTTTCATTATGAGGCGATGAGAGAAGAGTGGCGACGGGCGAAAGGAGTACCAATAACAATAAGCTAGGATAGTTTGTATTATTCCGGTCAGACGTAGAAGACTAGATTAGTGGAGCAGGAATAATAAAGTCAGTTTCGAGATTCCAGATATCCAGTACTGATTCCCATGTCAAAGGGAATAAATAGATCGGGAGGTGGTGTGCTGTGAATAAACTAAGTATTTCCTTTTAGTGAAGAGCGGTGAGGTGTGCAGGAGATGGGTGTTACGAACTGCCGTCCACGACCCCAAGAAGACGACCAACGGGCCACCCAGATGGAAGAAGATATCATGAACGTGATACACTGGAAGACTGGACCTAAAGGATCGATCCGGGACAACGCTGCCGCCATGACTGCTTAAGCATTCGCAGTCAACCCGGACGGTGAGGAAGAGGTCTCCAAGATGATAGATAAGTGAACTATAATTAATATATATGTGTAGGGTCGGGGGGTTGTTATGCAGAAATATGGTGATTAATTTGTAAATATAGTAGGGAATATGATTATGGCCCATTAGGCCATTTATTGAGGTATTTTCTTTATATATTTTAGGGTAAGGCATATACATTTTATTCTATTTCATAGAAAGCAAGGATCAAGGTAGCTTATGTGATAGTGTTGCTGTGTACATAGTCGTAGGGAAGCTTAATTACGAGCTTAGGTCAATGTTTCTTAGTGCCTGGCATCAGACGATATCTGCTTGTAAGTATGGGTTATTAATGATAGTGTACCATTTCTTTATATTGGAAAGGGAATCTGTATGCATAATGTAAAGCACACATGCGGCCTGGATTTAATTGTTTACTTTATGTTTGTATTGAGTTTGATTAACTGTGAGTGTAATGAAACTACACCGTAGGCTATGTCACGAATATTTGCGACCCCTCAATACTCTGCCAAGTAAGGGACTGAACCCTAGACTTGAGGGTAGCTGGAACTCGTCGCATGGGTTGACGGCGAGGTTGATGTGAATAACGGAATGTTATACTTCATATGTTATAATCGAGACCCAGGGCGGTCTGTCACGGGTGTTGGACAGTTAGAAAAATGTAGGTGATTCCTCACTCATTTATATGGCTATTTTCGTCATGTGTAGAAGAGGGTAGGAGCAGTGGCAAAGGTCTCTGCATGCTTGGAAACTAGGCTATGTTTTTATCTTCTTTTCGTTGTGAGGGTGTTTCACGGTCGAGTCTTGGAGGTCATTCCCCCAGCCTGCACGGCAGGGAGGCTCGACGCCATTTTTTAAAGAGACAGTAATGTGTGAGAATTCCTTTCTTGTGGGCGAGACAAGCTGCCACGGCAGTTTCATTCATTCATTCATTCATTCATTCATTCATTCATTCATTCTTTCTTTCTTTCTTTCTTTTTTTTTTTTTAATTGAGATGTCTTAGGTAGGAACTGGGCACTAAGGAAACTAGCTTAATCAGTACATTTTGTAAATATAACGTTTGTTTAATGGACCTTGGTTCACATCCATAAAATATATATTTTATGCGAGATTGAATAGATATTCCTGTAGTTGTAGATTCAAACTTACTATTTTGTTGTGTGTATTTCCCAAATAATGTACGGGGACCTTTTTGTGGCTTTATTTCTGCAGGACAATTTCTCACCCTGGCATCATATACTTTATTTGTAGGTACAGCGATGCTGTTCCATGTAAGGACACATTTGTTTCTTTGGTTCACTTATCGTCTCCCGCACGACATCAACCAGCTATTGTATATTTTTTCGATGTTTATCTTTGGATTTATGATGTGAGCCTTTGGGGCATCCATTTTAGCACTATTAGTGCAATCAATTGTAAAATAAAAAAAGGAAAATATTGGTTTAAGAATACACAACTTAGGCTCAAAATGTTAGTAAATGCGTTTGTGTTCCTTATCTCGTAAGCATACGTATAGAACAATTTTCTTTATTATCTCCCTACTCTCGTTCACAAGAACCCAGTAAACGACCGTTCCTGCCGACTGCAGTTGAGCTGGCGCATTCATCAGATAACAGGTAAGAAGGTAAGATCGATTATGCAGTGTTGTTTATGCCCTATAGGGTACAATATGTTGCCAGCAAGGTCGTTATATACTACAAAAACTGATAAGTTTTTTGCTAGTGGTTTAATGTCACACTAGTACATTAAAGGTTTTCGACGATGCAAGGATGGGAAAGGGCTAGGATTTGGATGGTAGCACCCGTGGCCTTAATTACGGTACAGCCCTAGCATCTGCCTGGTGTGAAAATGAGAAACTATTTGAAACCATCTTCAGGGCTGCCGATGGCAGATTTCGAACCCACCATCTCCCAAATACAAGCTCACAGCTTCACCACCTTAATCACACGGCTATCTCACTTGGTCTAAAAGTGACTAAGTAAGTAAAAATTATATTATTTACACTGACTGACAGAGCAAATGCAACACCAAGAAGGAGTGGTCAGAACTTTATGCCAATTGCAGGGTAGACTGACGTCACTGAGGTATGATCATGATGTGAAATGCGCCGCTGAGCTGCGCATGTAGCGAACGATAAATGGGCCACGGCGTTGGCGAATGGCCCACTTCGTACCGTGATTTCTCAGCCGACAGTCATTGTAGAACGTGTTGTCGTGTGCCACAGGACACGTGTATAGCTAAGAATGCCAGGCCGCCGTCAACGGAGGCATTTCCAGCAGACAGACGACTTTACGAGGGTTATGGTGATCGGGCTGAGAAGGGCAGGTTGGTCGCTTCGTCGAATCGCAGCCGATACCCATAGGGATGTGTCCACGGTGCAGCGCCTGTGGCGAAGATGGTTGGCGCAGGGACATGTGGCACGTGCGAGGGGTCCAGGTGCAGCCCGAGTGACGTCAGCACGCGAGGATCGGCGCATCCGCCGCCAAGCGGTGGCAGCCCCGCACGCCACGTAAACCGCCATTCTTTAACATGTGCAAGACACCCTGGCTGTTCCAATATCGACCAGAACAATTTCCCGTCGATTGGTTGAAGGAGGCCTGCACTCCCGGCGTCCGCTCAGAAGACTACCATTGACTCCACAGCATAGACGTGCACGCCTGGCATGGTGCCGGGCTAGAGCGACTTGGATGAGGGAATGGCGGAACGTCGTGTTCTCCGATGAGTCACGCTTCAGTTCTGTCAATGATAGTCACCGCAGACGAGTGTGGCGTCGGCGTGGAGAAAGGTCAAATCCGGCAGTAACTGTGGAGCGCCCTACCGCTAGACAACGCGGCATCATGGTTTGGGGCGCTATTGCGTATGATTCCACGTCACCTCTAGTGCGTATTCAAGGCACGTTAAATGCCCACCGCTACGTGCAGCATGTGCTGCGGCCGGTGGCACTCCCGTACCTTCAGGGGTTGCCCAATGCTCTGTTTCAGCAGGATAATGCCCGCCCACACACTGCTCGCATCTCCCAACAGGCTCTACGAGGTGTACAGATGCTTCCGTGGCCAGCGTACTCTCCGGATCTCTCACCAATCGAACACGTGTGGGATCTCATTGGACGCCGTTTGCAAACTCTGCCCCAGCCTCGTACGGACGACCAACTGGGGCAAATGGTTGACAGAGAATGGAGAACCATCCCTCAGGACACCATCCGCACTCTTATTGACTCTGTACCTCGACGTGTTTCTGCGTGCATCGCCGCTCGCGGTGGTCCTACATCCTACTGAGTCGATGCCGTGCGCATTGTGTAACCTGCATATCGGTTTGAAATAAACATCAATTATTCGTCCGTGCTGTCTCTGTTTTTTCCCCAACTTTCATCCCTTTCGAACCACTCCTCCTTGGTGTTGCATTTGCTCTGTCAGTCAGTGTATATGACAATATGCTACCTGTAGTTCTATAGATTTGGCAAAAATTTCAAAATAAAGAAAGGATATACTGTATCTTCAGTTAATTAGACATTATGGTTTACTTTTAGTCAATACTTATATATAATCGTATCATGAATAAGGTGAAATGAAAAAAAAAAGTGTTTCACCTGAAATCTCTTCATGTCCTTTAGTCTCTCATTAGTCACAGAAAGGTCGGTCCAATAAAGATTCCAGTGTTCATCCTCACCAACTTCCTTCATTCCAAATTTTGTAGCAACATGACGCACCACTTCATACCTGCAGTTCACTGTACAGATTGATAGTCTGTGAAAGAGAAGTTCCGAAATAAAAGGTCTTTTATATCATGTTTGCTATGGTAACAAAATACTATATTCCTTAAAGACATGATACTCTATAGGCTTTTGGGCTTATGCCGTGTCAAGAAAATAAGGGGAAATTCTTAACGTTTCGCACGTGCCCTTGAATTTAAGAATGCATTACTGTTGTAGCTGTAATGGTATGTTCATTCGTCACCAGGTGGCTTGCTGTATGCTGGCACAGCGCACCAAGCAGGAGCTGACAACAACATTAAGCTCCAATTAAGATGTTCTAACAAATCGTGTGTGTGTGTGTGTGTGTGTGTGTGTGTGTGTGTGAAGTAACTAGAGGACCTAAACGTGCCCTGTGAAACGTTAAGAATTTCACCTTATTTTCTTGACATGGCATAAGCCCAAAAGCCTATAGAGTATCATGTCTTTAAGTACGGGCCATGAAAGCATTAATGACAATACTATATTCCTTGTTGGTTAGCTTTAATACCTTAGAATTTTCAACATATATGGGTTTTTCGGTTTTTGCCCTGTCAAGAAAACAAGGTGACCCTTTACGTTTTGAAGAGAACTTTGCTCCACGTCTTCAGAAGAAATTTTCGACTGTACACGAGGAAGACTTCTACAATAATGAGCATTTGAATTTAAGAATGCATTACTGTTGTAGCTGTATTGGTATGTTCATTCGTCACCAGGTGGCTCGCTGCATGCTGGCACAGCGCACCAAGCAGGTGCTGACAACAACATTAAGCTCCAATTAAGATGTGTGTGTGTGTGAGAAGTAACTAGAGGACCTAAACGAATCAGTGACGAATGTGGTAGAAGAAATACATAAACTTATAAAATAAAATGCAATGAAAGACACCAGGATATAATAGAACAGAGCTGCAGAAAGAAAGTATGTGGAAAAAACCAGAGAATGAATAATGATATGAGACCGCGTGGAAGGGGGGCCACAACCGGTGTACACACATATGAAAGTATGACACTTAACACATAGCTTGGAATGACCCATCTGGTGATGATGAATGTACGAATTTGGAAAATACCAAAACAAAATAACAATATAGAAAGGATAAGGAAGAGAACTACCTATGTAAATCATTAATGGCAGGCAACTACATATCATGTAATTGATAGCCAATGTCCCTGTTGAAATTGTTATGATTTTTACGTATTTCCACAGCTTCCCGCATAATCCTAGACCTTTAGTGTTTAGTGTGGATAAGCGCTCGAACATCTTAGAACACGACATCGTGACCCAAACAATAGGGTGCATTCAGCTATTGCTGACTTCTCTGGCTGGTTGAGACAGATATTTCTTTGGTGTTCCTTGATGCGAGTTCCAGTGGACCGACATGTTTCGCCAATGTATAGCTTATAACAAATGTAAGAAATTCATTTCACTCCACCTATTCAATACAATTCAAATGTTGATGTTGAGTTAAAACATTATTAAAATGAGAGTTGAGATATGTTTCACCCTTTCCTATGGGGCATCATCCATCATATCAGTACCTCAAATCCTACCAGGTGCCTGGTTGAAAATTGTTCTAAAATTTGCTGCATAACTGAATACATTAAAAAACTTACAAATCATATCGTTACCTTGTATCAAATTGATTAAAAATCTACTACACTAATGAATACAATAAACAAACTTCACTTAAAAAAGCCATCATATAAGTAAAATTGACAATATTGATGGCCTGGAGCCATGGTAAATGCTAAATATTGATGAGAGTTTAAAAATATTATTACAAAATTGTGGAAATGAGTATAAAACAATACAAATGTTAATGTGTGGAATGGTGAGGAAAAGCATTCCAATATTGTGCCAATTTCCGTAATGTTTGGTTTTGGAACGTCGTACTTGATGTAGTCTATTCAAAAATAGCGAACAAGTTATAAATTTCTTTTTTTTTTTTTAGTTTTTGACTAGCCCAGACTGATGTTGCATTCACGTCACAGTTCAACCCGAGCACTTATGTTGAGCAAATCTATTGTACACCAACCGAAAGAGTTCGCCAAAATGTCATTAGACCATCCACCTCCGTTGAGGAGGCGGTGGTGAATTTTTGTTTTAAGTGGAAGTACGTGGTAATCATCCTCTCTGAACATATTAGTGGAAAACAAATTTCAAATAAATACTAAATTATTTATTCAACAAAGGAATTTGAAAACGCAGTAGAAAATAAAACAAAAAATAATTTATTTAGGCCGAAAAATTACTAACGAATCAAAAGGGAATGTGCCTTTCCTGATTAACAGTACACTTGTAATTTATGTACCCTTGATTAGTCATTGTTGCACATAAAGCGGATGATGAGATCAGGAGTAGTTGCATCATCGGCTAGTATGCATTAGTGCGTTTACTGCAGGCCGAGGCTCTGCCTTAGGCCAGAGAGATCAGTGCACTCTGTGAGGATGTGGGCCACGGTGAAGTCGGCACCACAAGAACACACTGGGAGATCTTCCCTCTTTAGGAGATAAGAGTGGGTAGATCGTAAATGACCTATCCTCAGCCTACCCAATACTATGGCCTCTCTCCATGAAGGCCGGAAAGAGGAGCGCCACACGGTAGTTATCTTCTTAACTGCTCTTAGCTTGTTGGGAGTTCGGATAGCTAGCAACTCCGATTCCAAGGACGCCATGGTTCGACGTAGCTGAGAACAAATATCTTTAGCAGGTACATTGACAGGTCTTGAAGGTAAAAGTACGGCTTCCTTTGCAACTTCATCCGCATGTTCGTTTCCTGCAATTCCAACGTGGCTTGGAAGTCACATGAAAGTGATTCTGGTGCCAGCATCACTTAACCAGGCTAGAAGTTCATGAATCTGCTGTACCAGTGAGTGTTGCGAGAAACAGGCTTCAACAGACTGCAGAGAGCTTAACGAGTCAGTACACATAAGAAAGTGGCTTCTTTCATCACGTAGTGCAAACTGCAGAGCCTCTAAGATGGCATAAAACTCTGCAATGTACAGGCTACATACTAGGAAGCGAGATCTTCGTGCTCATATCGTCAGTGACGAAAGAGCAATCAACATTATCTCTGATTTTAGAACCATCCGTGAAGATAAGTCTCGCAGACGGATATTGGTGAAAGAAGTCCTGGAAATACCTCCGATAAACGGAGGAATTCGTGTTCACCTTGGGTCCATGGAGTAGTTCTAGACGTATATCCGGTCACGGAACCAACCACAGAGGTACCTCACTGAAAGTTTGTTCAAGACAACCACCGATATCGGTATTCAGATCACGACACAAGCTATCAATTCAAAACCCAACCGGCCGTATGGCTTTCGGCCGGTTTTGGTACCTCTGGTGGTATTGGGTACTAAAGATGCATTGATAGCCTGGATGTAGCAGCATTTCACAAATTTTGGCAGCGTACGTGAGCAGTAACTGCTGCCTCCTTATCCATAAAGGTGGAACTCCCGCTTCAGTGAGTAGGCTGGGAATGGGGCTAGTACGGAGAGCTCCCGTTGCCAGCCTAACTCCACTATGGTGAATACTGTCTAAAAGGCTCAGCGCAGATTTTGATGCTGAGCCATAAGCCGCACTACCATAGTCAATTCGGGAGAGGACTGTTGCCATGTAAAATCGTAACAGCACCGCACGGTCAGCCCCCCACGAAGTGCCGCTGAGAAACTTAAGCTATTAAGTCTCTTCATGCAGGCAACCTTCAACTGACGGATGTGGGGCTGCCACGTAAGTCTCTTATCAAAATGGAGACCCAGGAATCTGCAGGTGTCAACCACTGGTAAGACACTGTTTCACAAGCGGAGCTCTGGGTCGGGATGCACAGGCCGACGTTGACAGAAGTGTACAACTGAGGTTTTCGCTGCTGAAAATCGAAAACCATGTTGCAGGGCCCATCTGTCTACTCGGTTAATAGCTTGCTCTAGCTGTCTTTCAGCAAACGCCACCCTTCCAGAGCTGTAATGTAGAGCTAAGTCATCTACATATAGCGATGGAACGACTGCGGGCCCAGCAGTGGCAACTATGCCGTTGATGGCGATTGCGAACAGCGTGACACTCAGTACAGATCCCTGAGGTACTCCATTTTCCTGAACGTAATATTGAGAAAATGCATTCCCTACTTGGACTCGAAAGAGCCGGAGGGACATGAAGTTCTCAATAAACGTTGGCTAATTTACCCAAAATCCCCACTGGTGGAGAGTGGAGAGAATTCCGTATCGCCAGGTGGTATCGTAAGCTTTCCCCAGGTCAGAAAACATGGTGACTAGGTGTTCCTTCCGGAGAAAGGCCTCCTGAATGGCACTCTCCAGTCTGACCAGATGATCAGTGGCAGGCCGATGAGAGCGAAACCCACACTGTTAGTT
The DNA here is from genome assembly GCF_040414725.1 of Anabrus simplex. Classification (NCBI taxonomy): domain Eukaryota; kingdom Metazoa; phylum Arthropoda; class Insecta; order Orthoptera; family Tettigoniidae; genus Anabrus; species Anabrus simplex. The sequence goes on along the minus strand of NC_090265.1, from coordinate 1,515,537,626 downwards.
AGTCAAGAGACCTACCTTTTCCATAGCCCACACAAGACGCCAGTTAACCGTCCTTTCAAATAGCTTACAAAGGCCATTTGTAAGGCATATTGGCCTATAACTATCCAGGAGTATTGGATCTTTACCTGGCTTGGGAATTGGTATCACAATTCCCTCACGCCATTGAGATGGAAACACTCCTTCACTCCATATTTTGAACAGGGTGAGGTTACCCTTGAGACATCTGTCACCCAAATGCTTTTATGGATTTTATCCAGTCTAGGAGCCGTATTCCTGCATAGCGCGAGAGCACTCCGCACCTCCCATTTGGTGAAGGGCACGTTGTAGGGATGCGAAGCACTAGAGGCAAAAGAGAGATGGTGTGCCTCTGCTTTGCGCTTAATTGGAAGAAATGCAGTCGTATCTCCTAGAGCTGGACGTATCCGTGAAATGTGATGCGATGTGATCAGCAATGACTGAAGGAATAGTAACTATGTCTCCATTAATGGAGATTCCCGGTACTGAGGGCACATTCTGTACTCCAACAATACGGCAGAGTTTTGTCCTCACTTGTGATGACGGAGTAAGAGCTGTGATGGATGACACATACTTTTCCCACATAGCTTTCTTACTTTCTTGAATCAAAAAATGGGCCTTCGCGCTCTGACACTTAAATGTGATATGACTGGCCATCGTAGGATTCCGATGTTAATGCTTAAAAGCCCATCAGAGATCACATATGGCTGCTGCAATTTCGTCCGTCCACCATGGGACCTGTTTCCGGTGACAAATACTGGACAAGGAAGGAATTGTGTCCTCTGCAGCAGCCAAAATTCCAGTAGTATTGGAAGAAATGTGGTCATCAACAGACTCCAGCATATCATCAGCCATCACTGCACATTTCGTAAATTCTGGCCAAATTGCCCGCTGAAGTAACCAGCACTTGGGTACTTCGGACTGTCTTTGATTCAAGAGAGATTGAATTATCGGGAAGTGGTCACTATCACAGAGGTCATTGTGTACTTGCCACCATAGCAGGGGAACTAGCGCACGGCTGCACAAAGTGACATCCAGGTGTGAATGTGCCATGTGCGCTGCTGAAATGTGTCGGTTTCCCTGTATTAGGCACGCAAAGATCAAACAGGTTGATCATTCGCTCGAGTATCCTCCCCCTAGCACAGGAAGATGGAGAACCCCATAGTATGTTACGGGCGTTCACGACTCCCAGCACGAGGAAAGGAGGAGGCAACTGAGCAATCAAATCTTGCAGTGCATGGATTTCAAGGTTATAATCTGGTGGAAAATACATGTTGCAAACCATTGTCATTACTGGCAATGGAGTGCGAACTGCAACTGCATCTAGCTGAGTACGGAGCAGTACTTCTTCGCTGAAGACACAAGAGCGAACTAGGGTACAAACGCACTTAGTTGCCGCGCCATCCAGAGCTACTCTGTCTTTGGAATAAAGATGATATCCTTTCATAGTCGTGTAGTGTCCAGGTCTCAAACGAGATTCCTGTAGACAGACTATGGAGACCGCAATGACGGATATCAATTGACGTAACTCAGCTAGGCAACAATGATAACTACTGCAGTTCCACTGCAATAGTGCCATTGTGTAGACAGGTAAAGCTTCAAATTCAGAGCAATTTCTTGCACTTCGTTCAGTCCATTACCTGCCAGGTTTCGCCGTCTTTGTCGCTATCGTTTTTGTCACAATCACCATCCATGACAATGAGTGGTTCAGTCTCCATTGTCTCCTCAGAAGGAGTAGGCGCGGTGACTAGACCCTCTGCGGATGGTGATCTCATTGATCGGGAACAGTGGGCCTTCTTTCTGGGAGAACTAGGTTCTCCAGAAAGTGATTGAACAAGAGGGCGTCGGAGCCTCTCGCTCTCACCCACCGTTTCTCTCTTTTTTGGAGGAGAGCCAGCAGATGGCCTGCCGGATTTCTTCGGGGACCCTGTGACCCTCGATTGAATTGGAGAAGGCTTCTTCTCCAATTTCTTAAGGGAGCTCTGTGGCTTCACCTTCTCCTTTATGGTCTGGGCAGTGGAAGGAGGGTTGGACTTTCCAGCCCTATTTGGGGAAGTCTTTCCCCCCGAACTGTTGGGGGAGGACTTCCCAGCCGAACGTTCTTGGGAAGCACCCTTCCTACGCAACGTCGGCAATAACGCACTTTTCGATCCTTGTGCTGTTAAGACTCCAGTTTCTTTAGCGACTATCTTTTGTTGCTGGCTGGACTTATCGATGCATTTTCAGTGCTGGTGTTCTGTACAAGACTCTATGGAGTGGTCAGCACATTTGCAACCTTTTCAGCGAACGAGATGGAGAACTCCGGAGCAGCCATAGACTTGAACTTCCTCTGGGCTTATCGAGCGTTTTTATCTCCTGGATCTTCTTCTCCTGCTTGAATGTGGGGCACTCCTTGAAGATTGGAGCATGCGCACGCGGGCAGTTGACGCACACAGGTGGTGGTGTGCAGTCAACCCCAGCATGCTCGCACTTCCCACACATATTGCAGGTCGTCGTAGTGGGGTGTGGTCAAACTTCTGACAGTTATAACACCTCATTGGTGCTGGAATATACGGACGAACAGTCAGACAATACATTGCTACCTTTATTCGTTCAGGTACAGTCTCAGTGTCGAAGGTACGGATGAAAGCATCCATAACCCGTATCGAGTAGCTTATCACCCACACGCCTCTTCAACCTCTTCACATCAGTTACACCCCTACCTGCTAGGTACCGGATCATCATATCATCGGAAGACGTAACCAAATCCCTGTGGAATATAACTCCCTTGCAGGAGTTAAGGGTTTGGTGCTTCTCGATTTTCACCTCTACCTTTCTGAATAACTTGGCTTTAAGTAGCCGTCTGGACTGTTCAGCTGTAGATGTCTTGATAGGCACAGATCCATTGCGGAGCTTGCGCATCTCATTGATTTCACTAGCAACAATTTCTTCGATTGAATTGTATATCATAAAAGGGCATTCATCAAGGAAACTTTTAACATCGACCCTGGAAGCAACCAGGAATCGAGGAAGATGTTCGTCACTTATATAGTCTACTGGAACTGGAGTATAGCGCTTACGTTTCTTACCCATTTTGACACTGTTTCTTGAAGGGTGCTCATGGCAGAGTACTTTTTATGCTTTAAGGCATTATAATGTTCCAAGTATCTAGTTCTAAAACTACGGCCAGTTTGTCCCGATATATGAAGGATTCCGGCCACAATTATTCTACAATTGATCAGGACCTCCACATTATAAAATATGTAAATAAAAGCAGCTTAATGACTGAATTGGAAAATACATACATTTTCTTGGATCAACATTTTAATAATAATTTGAATGATGTCCCTGAGAATAGCCCATTAATTGAACAAGTCCCCAATTTACTCACTAATCTTAATAAAAATCATAACAATTTCACAAAAATCTTCAATTAATAACCTTTAAATACCCCTCCAGTCGTCATAACAGATTCCACCTTACCCCCTCCCCATAATACAACTCCGCCACCAGCTTCCAGTACTCTCATTGTTGCGCCTACCCCTCCCAACTTACTCTCCGCCTAGGCAAGCACACAGATACAACACACGCAGCAATGGGCATCAATTTAACAGCCCCCTTGAACGGCTAATGTCTCCGGTCAACGCTCATCCAACATAACAGGTAAGCGATCTTAGTCTCCAATTTTGAACACTCTATTTTCAAGGCCCGAGTATATCTGTTTCCTCTTTCCATTTCCAGATTTCAGTTCACGCACTTGGCATCTTATTTTTTTCTGTTTTGGTCTTGAACTCCCAGCAAAAATGAAGCGGCTTCAGGCGTGATCAATCCTGTTTGAAGTGTTACTACTCTATGTCTGCTACAATATGTGATTTCTCTCGCGCATTCTCACGTATCTATACAAAAGTGAGATTTAATTATTTCTTCACTTAAAAGAATATAACCATCAAGTTTTGTTATGTATGAACATTCTTATTAACTGACTGGCAGCGTTGAGTTTGATTATTACACTGCCAGCTCTGTGTTGTACGTTATGTTTTTAACCTCTGGCAACACGATTACGTGTTTTTTCTAACTCAGCCATGATGAACACTCTTATATATTTTCACTCTTGTTTTTATGTTTGAACATTCTGATTGACTGACTGGTAACAATGATATCCTAATGATTTTAATTATTTCACTACCAGCTCTGTATTGTAGCCTACTTTCTGTTCTTATCCTCTGTCTCAACTCGATTGTGTTTTTTCTCTTAGCCATGTTGTAACATTCCATGTTTTTTCATTCTAGTTTTAAGCCTATTTTCATTTTCTAAACATAAACGTTGATTCTTAGGGTGCCATATATGTTAAGGACACTAGGTTGAGGACCCTGACCTAACTTTAGGCTAAGATTTATTTTTGGCTGATGATGCTTACTACTGTTAAGTGAAACATGTCCCATTTACAACGCCTGTTGTAATGTTTATTTCCTAAATATAAGGAAAGATAAGTATTGGAAAGGTGGTGTTAACTATTATTCTTGTTTTAATGTTCATATCTGATGTCCAATACGGTCTACAATGAGATTTATTACTTGTAACTCTCAGGATATAGCGTAAGCTGCTGTCGCCTAGAAACAGTTTGTCCATCAAGTCGATTCAATCTCAGTGCGGCTTTGCAATTTAATAAAATTACTCATAATAATAAAACTGCCTATCCTACTTCATTCAAACTACTTCATAATCCTTCTCAGATGTAATAAGAACAAACTGTGAAAATTTCAGAGAAATTGGTCCAGTAGTTTTTGAATCTATTAATTTCAAATATACCAACATCCAATTTTATATATATAGAAGATAAACATATTAAGAACGTGCCTGATCATTTTCTTCAACATTATTAATTTCTCAGTTATCACTAGCCACGATGTCGCTGTCTTCCTTGGGAGCAACAGGTTTATAATTTTTTTTGTGTCAGAGTCAGAGTGATACATCTTCAGAGAATGAGAGAGAATGTATAAACAGCAGACAGGTCCTAAATACTTTCAAAGTTGCTTTTTCGCTAAATAGCAAACGGTATTTTCTGCGAGATCAATCAATACTGATCTGCATTTAGGGCAGTCGCCCAGGTGGCAGATTCCCTATCTGTTGCTTTCCTAGCCTTTTCCGAAATGATTTCAAAGAAATTGGAAATTTATTGAACATGTCCCTTGGTAAGTTATTCCAATCCCTAACTCCCCTTCTTATAAATGAATATTTGCCCCAGTTTGTCCTCTTGAATTCCAACTTTATCTTCATATTGTGATCTTTCCTACTTTTATAAACACCATTCAAACTTATTCGTCTACTAATGTCATTCCACGCCATCTCTCCGCTGACAGCTCGGAACATACCACTTAGTCAAGCAGCTCTTCTTCTTTCTCTCAATTCTTCCCAACCCAAACATTGCAACATTTTTGTAACGCTACTCTTTTGTCGGAAATCACTCAGAACAAATCGAGCTGCTTTTCTTTGGATTTTTTCCAGTTCTTGAATAAGGTAATCCTGGTAAGGGTCCCATACACTGGAACCATACTCTAGTTGGGGTCTTACCAGAGACTTATATGCCCTCTCCTTTACATCCTTACTACAACCCCTAAACACCCTCATATCCATGTGCAGAGATCGGTACCCTTTATTTACAATCCCATTTATGTGATTACCACAATGAAGATCTTTCCTTATATTAACACCTAGATACTTACAATGATCCCCAAAAGGAACTTTCACCCCATCAACGCAGTAATTAAAACTGAGAGGACTTTTCCTATTTGTGAAACTCACAACCTGACTTTTAACCCCGCTTGCTGTCCATCTCACAACATTTTCGAGGTCACGTTGCAGTTGCTCACAATCTTGTAACTTATTTATCACTCTATAGAGAATAACATCATCCGCAAAAAGCCTTACCTCCGATTCCACTCCTTTACTCATATCATTTATATATATAAGAAAAAATAAAGGTCCGATAACACTGCCCTGAGGAACTCCCCTCTCAACTATTACAGGGTCAGACAAAGCTTCACCTACTCTAACTCTCTGAGATCTATTTTCTAGAAATATAGCAACCCATTCAGTCACTCTTTTGTCTAGTCCAATTGCACTCATTTTTGCCAGTAGTCTCCCATGATCCACCCTATCAAATGCTTTAGACAGGTCATTCGCGATACAGTCCATTTGACCTCCAGAATCCAAGATATCTGCTATATCTTGCTGGAATCCTACAAGTTGAGCTTCAGTGGAATAATCTTTCCTAAAACCAAATTGCCTTCTATCGAACCAGTTATTAATTTCACAAACATGTCTAATATAATCAGAAAGAATGCCTTCCTAAAGCTTACATACAATGCATGTCAAACTTACTGGCCTGTAATTTTCAGCTTTATATCTATCACCCTTTCCTTTATACACAGGGGCTACTATAGCAACTTCCCATTCATCTGGTATAGCTCCTCCGACCAAACAATAATCAAATAAGTACTTCAGATATGGTACTATATCCCAACCCATTGTCTTTAGTATATCCCCAGAAATCCTATCAATTCCAGCCACTTTTCTAGTTTTCAACTTTTGTATCTTATTGTACATGTCATTGTTATCATATGTAAATTTTATTACTTCTTTGGCCTTAGTCTCCTCCTCTATCTCAACATTATCCTTCAAACCAACAATCTTCATATTCTGCTGACTGAGTACTTCTGCCTTTTGAAGATCTTCACATACACACTCCCTTTGTTCATTAATTATTCCTGGAATGTCCTTCTTGGAACCTGTTTCTGCCTTAAAATACCTATACATACCCTTCCATTTTTCACTAAAATGTGTACGACTGCCAATTATGCTTGCCATCATGTTATCCTTAGCTGCCTTCTTTGCTAGATTCAATTTTCTAGTAAGTTCCTTCAATTTCTCTTTACTTCCACAGCCATTTCTAACTCTATTTTTTTCCAGTCTGCACCTCCTTCTTAGTCTCTTTATTTCTCTATTATAATAAGGTGGGTTTGTACCATTCCTTACCACCCTTAAAGGTACGAACCTGTTTTCGCATTCCTCAACAATTTCTTTAAACCCATCCCAGAGTCTGTTTACATTTTTATAGTTACTTTTTAAAAACTGCCTCATGCCTGCTTTATCAGCCATATGGTACTGCCTAACAGTCCTACTTTTAAGACCTTCCTTTCTATCACATTTATTTTTAACTACCACAAAAACAGCTTCATGATCACTAATACCATCTATTACTTCAGTTTCCCTATAGAGCTCATCTGGTTTTATCAGCACCACATCCAGGATATTTTTCCCCCTGGCTGGTTCCATCACTTTCTGAATCAGCTGTCCTTCCCATATTAACTTATTTGCCATTTGTTGGTCATGCTTCCTGTCGTTCGCATTTCCTTCCCAATTTACATCTGGCAAATTCAGATCTCCCGCTACAATCACATTCCTTTCCATGTCGTTTCCCACATAGCTGACTATCCTATCAAATAATTCCGAATCCGCATCAGTGCTACCCTTTCCCGATCTGTACACTCCAAATATATCAAGTTGCCTATTATCTTTAGATATGAGCCTTACACCTAGAATTTCATGTGTCTCATCTTTAACTTTTTCGTAGCTTACAAATTCTTCTTTCACCAGAATGAACACTCCCCCTCCCACCATTCCTATCCTATCTCTACGATACACACTCCAGTGCCGTGAGAAAATTTCTGCATCCATGATATCATTTCTCAGCCATGATTCAACTCCTATTACAATATCTGGTAAATATATATATCTATTAAATTACTTAATTCTATTCCTTTCTTTACAATACTTCTACAGTTCAACACTAACAATTTTATGTCATCCCTACTTGATTTCCAGTTCCCTGTTCCCTTATCACCTCTCCCTAGGCCATCCCGTTTCCCTGAATGTACCTCCCTATTACCCTTCCAAACAAATTTCCTAACTTTTATGTACCACTGCGGTTTAAATGAAGGCCATCTGAGCGCAGATCCCTATCTCCTACCCACCCATTAGGATCTAGAAATTTTACTCCCAGTTTCCCACATACCCACTCCATAGTCTCATTTAAATCCCCAATCACCCTCCAGTCAGTCCTGAGTTTCACTAAAACTTTGTGTAAACTTGCCGAAAAAATGCACACATAGTATGAAGTATACTTGTCTAATAATTACTGCACTGTTCATCCATAAAAACAAGGTAGTTAACAATAAACAAGAATGGCATTCTCAAACATATGAGCGCGCACACAGGTGAACTTAACCCTGTCAATGTTTCTCCCATATAATGAGTGGAACTAACAAAGCTACGCAGCTGATTCAATGGCATATGGAAGGGTTCACTCAAAAGATACTGAGAGAGGAGGCCTGAAGAGCACATTATAAATAACTGAAATACACATTTCAATTTTGCCTGGGTAATTTTTTCACATATGCACATATTTATGGGTTAAAAACACTCTAGCCTTTTAAGTACAGTGAGTGAACTACTCTAATCACAGATTGTTACTCCAGACAATGTATTTGTCAACAAAATAGTAAAAGATAAATACTTAAAGAGAAAAGGTGTTAAACTGCATATTATAGCTATAGATTTACTGAAAGCTTGTGATTCTGTAGGCAGAGGGGTGGTCGTTCCAGAGCTGGCTAAAACAGCGGTGTCAATTGAAATGATTATTGTGTATTTGGAGGTTAAATGTATGATTAAAGTGAAAGAAGAATTAAAAGTGGGGGAAATTAATGTATTCACAAAGATGCGCACAAAATGCTGTCAGTTTTCCCCCCATTTTTTTCACAAATTATATTTACATCTTCTACATACACACACTAATAAGCTGCCATCAATGAAACAAAACACTACTACGGAAGAATAAGAGGAATAAGACTGCCATCTTGAAATATTTGACTGCTACAGTAGCATGTCGGCAGAATCACAACACGAGTTCACAAAAACAACTCCAACTAACCAACCGTCAAGACTGTCTCTTTACATATGTTGCCTAGCCAGGCTTCTAGAAGGATATGACACAACATCTTGTAAATACTAGAGTGTCCAATAGCATAGTTACAATGTACGAAACGTTCTACATAGTTCTCATACATAGCGTTGTTCTGAATATAGCGGTGTGTTTCACAATGTTACATCGGATTATATATCATATATACAGGTAATAATAAATTATATATTATTATGTGTTCTTACATTAAATAAACTCATATTAATATATATATATTAATATATATTATATATATTAATATATATATATATATATATATATATATATATATATATATATATATTGCACCCGCCCACCTCCTGAGTCCCAGACTAGCATTTATCTCAGGGGTGATCAGTTCGAAAACGAATAAAAGTTTTATATCAAAAAAATATATATCGGCGCATCAAATGAACACAGGGATGAACGGGGCATGAAAATTTAAGGTTACGGGGGACGACTCATTCATGGATACAAAATTCTGACTCCACAATAGGAATGGGAAGTGACAACTTAAATTCCATGGGCATACTAGACTAACTACAATGAAAAGATATGGAAGCTGTTTCCTATTGAAATTGCAATGAGGAGCAATTTATTCACTTATTTTGCATACTACACATGTTGACAAATTTACATTGGGACACTTTTAATCCTGAAAAATAAATGACATAATACTTGGATTTTACCTCACTACTCTGGTAGTGTAAAACATCTGGTGAATTCGTCCCAATTGGTTACTGGGGATCGAATCCACATCCGTATGATTGGACGTTTCACCGCTGGAGATATTCTTTCGGCGACGAAGGCACGACAGTAACTTTTTACTGTCGTCTCCTCGTTCCGTTTGGACATGAGACACTTCCGGTATGTACATTCTGGTGAGCCGGACACCCACCGTAGAAAATGTTATCGCCTTGAAAAAACGGGAATTTATAATACGGACAAACTCTAGCCTATTATTTCCAGATTCACAAACACACCAGGTAGAGTTCATTAACTCAAAAGCTACTTTAATATTTACACTTGTCAATACGACAAGACGTACGGAAAGGTTCATTACTCTGCTCTGACCCTGCAAACATGTGCCGTCCGTGGGTTATTTACGTATCTACCGCTATCTCCCCGTGAAAACCCAACATGTGGTTCGGAGCAGTTCGACACAGGATGACTGTCCCTAGCATATCCTCCTATTATTATTAGATAATATCATTACCATTCTCTGTCTGATCATTAGCATATACTTTGACTATCATCAATTAATTTTATTATATCATTAATTTCAATTATAATCCGGTATTTGATTATTATCATTTGTCATCCGGGATGATTATATGCCAACCCTTGCCGACGTTTCAAACGAAGGTTAGTTCTTCCTCCTAAATTATCCGCACAATATAATGATCAGCTTCCTCATAAATATTTTTATTATTATTATTATTATTATTATTATTATTATTATTATTATTATTATTATTAGTGGAAATCGTGATTATCGTAACCCGTAATCATCCTCGCTATAATACTTCAACTTCTCGCTCTTATTAATTTCATCAAAAAAAATAAGTTTAAAAAAAAAGTACCTTCATTGGTTATTCTTCTTCTCCTTCTTCAAATATTTTATTTATTATTATTATTAGTTAAAAATCTCAAATCTTTCATTTCATCTCCCAACATCATTATTATGTCCAAAATATAAAAAAATTATTCTTCAAAAAAAGTACTTTTCTTAATATTTATTATTATTATTATTATTAAAAAAACTTAAATTCGCCTGTTACACGGTAGTTCACTCTTAATATGTTTAACGCATAACCCCTTTTACAATTCCGATTTATCTTGGCACTAAGCACTCGATTTAAGACAAGATTCACTTGGAGTATGATTATTGTTATTATTATTATTAAAAATGGAAAGATGATATTTTAATATCCACTCTTTAGAATTTAGTCACATATGTTAAATCCCGTTATGAACCACTAAGATCTGCTTTATATTAGTCGGGACCACACGGTATTCGGGACCGTACCTTCAACTTCGTACTGCCGTTAATTTTATATGGGGACACCTGTCCTCCCAAGACACCTCTCACAACCTATGGCACATCGCGGCTGGGCAAATACCTCCAATGCCGGCGATTGCTAAACTATTCCTTCAAATTTGAAGTCCATTTCCTTTCATCGGAACTCTTCAAACATTTAATTCATAAATTAATCCTCGGTGCGTGGATTCTACCACTAAGAACACCGGCATATGCATTTATATCATCTTAGGCCTTGAGATTCATCTATTTCATCATTACAAACAATACGGCTCAACTTATTTCACGCCGGATATTCGTCCCTCATGACTTCCAACTCTAAATATGGGCTCAAATCATTCTGGGCTTTTAACATATCGTGACCATTCTAATTCACGTGCCTATATCGCTTTTAAACAAAATTTTAATGGTTAAATTAAAGTCCAAAAACGTAAAATCAAAAATTTACGTAAAATCAAACTGACTACGCGAATGAAAGTCTTTAACGCTACATGTCATCTCCACTTTGATTATTATATTTGCACTGGCTAACTCGCGAAGCACTGTCATTATTATTATTATACTTTAACTTGCACACACCCAAATATTATTATTATTATTATTATTTTACTTTCCTTTGTCGACTCACAAACATGATTATTATTAGTATTTTAATGACCTTCCGTACGCAACACAAATCTTCCATACTCTGGCTCTTTCATAATCTGGCTGTCTAATAGAAATTATTCCTAATTAAAATACAAATGATCACCGCAGTGAATGAAATTCAAATAAATGGGTTAGCACAAAAAAAGAATTTAACACTTGAAATGAACTTAATTCAAAGTATTACAAACAGCATGCATTAATTGAAAGAAATATATCCCATATTTACATTATATACAACAAACAAATGCTCAAATTAATTAATCTAACCCATTATTACGTTAATATAAATTAGTTCGTCCGTCTAACAAAAAAATAAAATCATGGACTCGGGAAGCGGACCATGTTAAGTAACCATAATTAATTTACACTGAACCCCGTTTAGTCGCGATAACATCCCCTAAATATCAAAATTGTGTACTCATTCCTGTGTAGAATTCCATTGTCTCGTAGCGGAGGAGATATAGGCTTTACGGCCCCATGGTGATTTACTCGTTCATCATGTCGCACAATACAAATTTTACACAATAAAACACTTCTGGGTGATTACCCATGATTAATACCTTATTACACTATTTTACACAAAAATATTAATAACAAAAAAAACACTTATAGGTGCTCCTAGACCCATGACACTCGCACAATATACTCTTCATATACGCCCGAAACACACGTCGTGACACATTACGGCGAAATGTCGTTCATTTGAACCGGCGCGTATCGCGTCTTCAACCGGCACTTCCTGGTTTATTTTCAAGCCGTCTTGATCATCGCCTAGCTCCTATAATTCCCTGCTCGGATAGTTATTCACCGTCTATCTTGAGGTGTTTACTTCAGGCTCCGCACTCTGCCTTCCAAAGGTACTATCGGCGTTCCGTTAGTTAGTTATTATTTAAACACATGACATTCATTAATTTCAACATACAATTGTACTGATTATACACACTCGGTACTATGGATAATTTCACTGTTCGTATTCATTCTCCTAATAATTCACGTACTTTCAGCTCTAATTGACTTCGAATACGTCCCGAGGTACTGACTTACAGAGTCAACATGTCAGAGTCTCAACTACTTCATTACGACTGACACGACTGGTGACCGATAACGACTGGTGACTGGTAAGAACTGAGTACTGGTAGGAACTGCTGTGATGTGAGGTCCGCTACTGGACTTTTATGGACGATATGATTTCCCGCCGGGGTCATCCGCGGTCAACTTTTGGAGAGGGGGGTTGGTTATCCTAAATCGGCAGATGCAGGTGGAGTTGGATTTCTTGCTTTATCCTACTTAATACACTGGTGATACACATTCATGTGTCGTATTCTGAACTCATATCGTTCGGTGATCATGGAAATATCACTTAATTTCTGTCCTCCACCTTTCGCGCGCTAACTCGGCGTCCCTGATGGCGTGCCCATCTCGACCAATGGCGAGATAGCGTGGGTCATTTCCACGAATTCATTACTTTAATTTATTACGATTACCATTATTCAACATGGGAACGATATCACAAAAATCCCCTCTATTCAATCATGTGGTTGGAATAATTTAATTATTGTTATCGGAGAAGCTAACTGGAGTTCACTCTGAGTTTTTCTTATGTTGGTTCATCTGCGGCCTACGATAAATTTTCTCATTGGTCAACACCGCTTTGGTTAGTTTTAAATCTCTCCCTGTTAAACGTGGCCACACCAAATGCCTCGGGCGTGAAAATACCCGGTACGTCATATTCTCGGTATTGGCGATACACCTGCTCGGCCTTGGTCCGAAATATATACTCTTTCACTTCCTTGTAGTAATTATTCTGTTGTTGTGAGCTCTAGATTTTAATCCTCTTATCTTTTGACCAGGAAACCTTCTTCCCCTTAATGACAAGCTTACCGTGGCGCCGGACTGTCGCGATCATGTTGAAATTTTCCCGTCCACACAAAACTGACACTGTATTTATTTAATATTCCAATATATCTGTATTTCTCATATCAAAATCAAATCATGAAACTAGGGGATATCTCATCAGGGTACATTTTCCTGTTGCTCGGTAAAAAAAAATCTTGTGATAATCATGAGATTTTTTTATATATCCGCATCATACTTTCATCATGATTTGATTACTGCTTTCGTTCCTTTTTGATGGTGACTGATCTCGTCCCGCAGATTCTGGTTATTGAGTCTCAATTCTTCATTCTCTCGTTGAATCAGGTGGATCCTGTTAACGAACTCTTGGACATCACTGTCGATCTCTCCGCATTCTGGGCATGGTCTTGCTTCTATTTGCCTATGGATCAGTTGGACTTCTTCATCTCTTCCATCTTCTTCTTCATCATCCTCTTCTTCGTCCTCATCTTCTTCTTGGTCATCCTCTGCCTCGTTTCGTGCATCCTCAGCCTCTCTCTGATCTGCCGGTGTATGGTACAGCTTTAAATTGGCGGCGTTATACACGTTTTCAGTGCTACCATCCAAGCTCTGGACCTTATATGAATTATTCTCATAAGTATGTATGATTTTGTAAGGCCCCACAAATAACTGGCAAAACTTGTGGTACACCTTGCGTTCAGGATTAGAAACTGCAGGTTTCTTAACTAGAACCAATTCGCCAACTCTCAATGGACGGTGGAATCGCTTATTCCTGAGTCTCCTTAATCTGCGCTCGGCTTGTGCTTCCAAGTGTTCTCGCGTTTTCCTGACACAGATTTCGTTTGAATCCCGGGGATCTGTGGGACATGCAACCGCGTCGTGCCATGGCCTGGTCGGATATCTATTGAAATGTATCACTTCAGGAATTTGACCCGTCGCTTCGTGGATCGTGGTGTTAATGCACTCAGCTATGATAGGCACCACGTCAATCCAACGCCAGTGTGCTTCTGAACAATAGATTCGGCAGAATTTAGCGATCTCTCTCATAATCCTTTCTGAAGGGTTTGATTCGGGATGGCGAATCGAACTTAGCACGTGTTTAATGTCTAGCTGTTGCAACTGATTCGCAAATGCAGCGGAAGTGAACTGACTGCCATGATCAGTAAGGATGAACTTGGGCTTCCCCATTCTCGGAATTATGTGTGATGTTATTCCTCTCAAAACGGTTTTGGAATTAGCTTTCTGCAGTGGATATAGTGCTACAAATTTTGAAAATACGTCTAAACTGACGAGAATGAACTGGTTTCCCCTGCGGGCTTTTGGTAACGGCCCATATAGGTCCATTGCGAAGGTTTCCCGTGGCTCTGTGGGTAGCAAAGGGCGTGGAGATTGCTTGAGTAGGTACGGGTTCGGTTTTATCCTCTGACAGATATCACAAGTCCGTAATACATCTCGAACCGTTTGATTCATTTTGGCCCACACGAAAGTCTCCTGAAGAGTTGCCAAGACCTTCCCAATACCTCCATGTCCAATGACACGATGTACATGGTTTACTAACGGCATTTGCATCTCTGACGGTACTACGATCCGAAGTTTCGTGTGATCATCATCCACAAACTTGTGTAGGATTCCGTTTATGTAATGGTAATTAGCTGACAACTTGTTCGCCCTCGCGAACTGTGGACTATCTGGTGGCAATTTCTTAGTGAAGAAATCGACCATCATGTTGTCGAAACCGTCTCTCTTCTGTATTTGCCTTCTAAATATTGCTTGGTCTCCTGATGTAGCTCCTCCATAGTTTGTATCGTCGCCTCTATGTATGGTTTCCCATCGTCTCGGTCCCAAACACTACATGGCTTGTCATCCTTTCGGTCATGATTTTGGATTGCCTCCTTCCATTTCCTCTTCTTCAGCTCATCGAGGTACTGCTGGGTTTCTGGGTGTCGATCGTCCCCATTTCTACGGTATTCCTCCGTGTAAGGCCTTCGGTTATTCTGATTTCTTCGGTGGTACGGCTGAGTTTCGCTCCTTCCATTCCGATGTCCACGGTATCCCCTTTCGTCATGGAATTTAACATGCTTCGTTTGCCAGTTGCCTTCCGCAAATCCTCCTCCGTGATTCCATTGTCGGGGTCTCCATCCTGGATCATACATCCTCTTGGGTTCTGGATCGGTACTCGTTCCTTGACTTCTAGTACAGATGGTTATAGTTTCCGTCTGCCTCTCGACGTTATTTATCTGTTGCTCTCTAGGCCTGGGTTGCCTCTGGTTAGAGTGATACGTGGTCTGATCTAATTGACGTAACAAAGCTTCCGCTTGCACTGCAGTCTGAATATTCGACGCAATCATCATCCGCTGGACCTCAAATGGTAACTGCTTCCCGATAGCGCTAATGAGTTCTGTCTCACTGACCGGATTATCTAATTCCCGCATCTTATGAAATTGGGATACGAAATACTCTGAATATTTAGTTGGGGACGATGTTGAATAACGTCTAGAATACAACTCCAACCTAAGATCTTGCTGTTCTTGGATACTCCAGAATTTTTGCAAAAACGCCTGTCGGAATCCCATGAAATCCTCGAATGTGTATAAGAAGGCCCTGAACCACATTGCAGGTGCTCCGTCCAAAAACTTTTCTACAGTTCGTAATTGCCGCTCCGCCGGAATTTTATTTTCACTAATATAGTTAGTGATCTCGCGGATGAAGCCTTTAGGGGTTATATGTCCTCGAGCGTCGTATCTAGGTGGTTTGTCGTCTGGCATTTTGATGACGTGGACCACAGATGTCGGAAGGGCATTTGATGATGATGACGATCCGTCTCCTACTTCAAACTTAAGTCCGGTCGTATCGGCCTGTGACATGCCTTCCTTTTTATGAAAGCCCTGATTGTCTGGGGTCTCGAACTCTCGGTACTGGAGATGGAAGTCCTGAAGTGACCCTGGCTGTTCTAACCTGGCCTTGACCTGTTCCAGATCCTTTCTAATTTCTTCCAGCCTTTCGGTATTACTGTCGGGCATTTGCTTGGACACTGAATTCTGCCCCGTGTGGACCTTAAATTGTTCCACTATTCTGACCTCTGTGTCAGCGATCGTCTGGCTTTGTTCCGCTAACCCATCAGTCTTTCTGAACAATGCTATATTTGCCTCCTCACACTGTGTGAGTCTACGGCTACGATCTTCCGAATTCGTCTTTATATCCTGAATTTCATTTCTGAGACCGGCTACTAGTACTAGGGTACGAACAGTTTCACCTCGTAACTCATCGATTCCCTTTTCGTGCCTGTCCAAAGTATTTGCAGTATATGCACCTTTACTTTCCACGTGGCTTCGGATGATATCGTTTTCCTTGCGACATTCACCCCTCACCTCTTCGATGTGCGCCTTTAAATCTTCGCGGTCGACCAACCTCTGAGCTGAAATCTCCTGAATACTGGCCTTTAATTTCTCCTTAATTTCATTATGTTCTAGTAACGCCTCATCCCTGAATCGGTCAACCTTTTCATTGACACTAATAATACAAGAGTCGATATGCCCTTTCAATTCGTCTTTAGCGAAATGACACGCCTCCTGGACTTGGGTCATTCGGTCCCGTAATTCCTGTCCTAGTGATATACTGGCGGCATGAACCTCAGCTATTTGTTCTGTGAGTTTTATTTTATTAAATTCACACGCGGCCTGTACCATATCGACTTTATTTTCCAAAGAAACACTAGCGGCCTGCACCTTGTCCACTTTCATTTCTAACGAACTATTAGCGGCATGTATTTGTTCCGTCAGTTCCTGTCTAGTAGAAACACTAGCGGCCTGAACTATAGATGTCAGTTCCTTTTTAGTAGAAACACTAGCGGCCTGCATCTGTTCCGTGAGTTCTTGTTTATTTAGAACCATAACTCGCATTAAGTCTTCCAAAGTGAGAGCTTTCACCTCTCCCTGTCCTTCTAACTGTTCACCTTGGGGACGCTCCCCACCTTCGTCTGACATTATATCAAATGAGAAAAGAGGGCCGATCAGCCTCTCATCCTATCGCACACGATTACGACAATTTTGGGTCTAGGCCCTATCATACGGTTATATCCTTGTTAATATTTTCTAGAATTTTTAAATTTCCAAATTCAAAACCAAACAATATTTTTCGCTTTCACATAGCGAATAATTTATATAACGTAATTCAAATTTTCATATTAATTGATATCACGTGCTCATTATGAGTGAAATTCATATCATTAGTCACTCCCGAATATGACAACAACAACAACAATCGATAATACCATGACGAAAACCTTGAAGTCACCTGTCTTGAAATAATTTAAATTTAACTTACACAGTTCCATTATCTTTTTATTAATACTTGAATCTGGTTCTCAGTCACATTTTTACCAAATACAGTATTCCTAATAAATTTTGCCTATATAAAATTCCTGCCCATGGATAGTTACATTTATGTGGAGTCTCACTAAATCACAATAAATTTTAATTTCATAGAATAGGGAATTATTAATTTAATGAGTCTCTATAGCAATAAAATACTATTGTATAATTATCAAGTCTAGCCCCGTTCGAAACTAACCTTACTTTAATATGAAATACTACTTGACATATCAAAAACCACTATTCAACCGTGATGCGGTCAAAATTTAATTAAATATCCCGATTGGGTTTACATTTAAGTTAAACAACTGGGCCTCTTTATAATGAAATCGGGCACTGAGCTGCTCGCTAATGATATCGTCGCTAATACAACAAAAAGTTCAGATTTTTTTTTTTTTTTTTTTTTTGCGAAAAAAAAATATAAAGTCACCCGTTGCTCAAACATGATGCAATAGGCCCTTTTACGTTGGGCGCCATTATGCACCCGCCCACCTCCTGAGTCCCAGACTAGCATTTATCTCAGGGGTGATCAGTTCGAAAACGAATAAAAGTTTTATATCAAAAAAATATATATCGGCGCATCAAATGAATACAGGGATGAACGGGGCATGAAAATTTAAGGTTACGGGGGACGACTCATTCATGGATACAAAATTCTGACTCCACAATAGGAATGGGAAGTGACAACTTAAATTCCATGGGCATACTAGACTAACTACAATGAAAAGATATGGAAGCTGTTTCCTATTGAAATTGCAATGAGGAGCAATTTATTCACTTATTTTGCATACTACACATGTTGACAAATTTACATTGGGACACTTTTAATCCTGAAAAATAAATGACATAATACTTGGATTTTACCTCACTACTCTGGTAGTGTAAAACATCTGGTGAATTCGTCCCAATTGGTTACTGGGGATCGAATCCACATCCGTATGATTGGACGTTTCACCGCTGGAGATATTCTTTCGGCGACGAAGGCACGACAGTAACTTTTTACTGTCGTCTCCTCGTTCCGTTTGGACATGAGACACTTCCGGTATGTACATTCTGGTGAGCCGGACACCCACCGTAGAAAATGTTATCGCCTTGAAAAAACGGGAATTTATAATACGGACAAACTCTAGCCTATTATTTCCAGATTCACAAACACACCAGGTAGAGTTCATTAACTCAAAAGCTACTTTAATATTTACACTTGTCAATACGACAAGACGTACGGAAAGGTTCATTACTCTGCTCTGACCCTGCAAACATGTGCCGTCCGTGGGTTATTTACGTATCTACCGCTATCTCCCCGTGAAAACCCAACATGTGGTTCGGAGCAGTTCGACACAGGATGACTGTCCCTAGCATATCCTCCTATTATTATTAGATAATATCATTACCATTCTCTGTCTGATCATTAGCATATACTTTGACTATCATCAATTAATTTTATTATATCATTAATTTCAATTATAATCCGGTATTTGATTATTATCATTTGTCATCCGGGATGATTATATGCCAACCCTTGCCGACGTTTCAAACGAAGGTTAGTTCTTCCTCCTAAATTATCCGCACAATATAATGATCAGCTTCCTCATAAATATTTTTATTATTATTATTATTATTATTATTATTATTATTATTATTATTATTATTATTATTAGTGGAAATCGTGATTATCGTAACCCGTAATCATCCTCGCTATAATACTTCAACTTCTCGCTCTTATTAATTTCATCAAAAAAAATAAGTTTAAAAAAAAAGTACCTTCATTGGTTATTCTTCTTCTCCTTCTTCAAATATTTTATTTATTATTATTATTAGTTAAAAATCTCAAATCTTTCATTTCATCTCCCAACATCATTATTATGTCCAAAATATAAAAAAATTATTCTTCAAAAAAAGTACTTTTCTTAATATTTATTATTATTATTATTATTAAAAAAACTTAAATTCGCCTGTTACACGGTAGTTCACTCTTAATATGTTTAACGCATAACCCCTTTTACAATTCCGATTTATCTTGGCACTAAGCACTCGATTTAAGACAAGATTCACTTGGAGTATGATTATTGTTATTATTATTATTAAAAATGGAAAGATGATATTTTAATATCCACTCTTTAGAATTTAGTCACATATGTTAAATCCCGTTATGAACCACTAAGATCTGCTTTATATTAGTCGGGACCACACGGTATTCGGGACCGTACCTTCAACTTCGTACTGCCGTTAATTTTATATGGGGACACCTGTCCTCCCAAGACACCTCTCACAACCTATGGCACATCGCGGCTGGGCAAATACCTCCAATGCCGGCGATTGCTAAACTATTCCTTCAAATTTGAAGTCCATTTCCTTTCATCGGAACTCTTCAAACATTTAATTCATAAATTAATCCTCGGTGCGTGGATTCTACCACTAAGAACACCGGCATATGCATTTATATCATCTTAGGCCTTGAGATTCATCTATTTCATCATTACAAACAATACGGCTCAACTTATTTCACGCCGGATATTCGTCCCTCATGACTTCCAACTCTAAATATGGGCTCAAATCATTCTGGGCTTTTAACATATCGTGACCATTCTAATTCACGTGCCTATATCGCTTTTAAACAAAATTTTAATGGTTAAATTAAAGTCCAAAAACGTAAAATCAAAAATTTACGTAAAATCAAACTGACTACGCGAATGAAAGTCTTTAACGCTACATGTCATCTCCACTTTGATTATTATATTTGCACTGGCTAACTCGCGAAGCACTGTCATTATTATTATTATACTTTAACTTGCACACACCCAAATATTATTATTATTATTATTATTATTTTACTTTCCTTTGTCGACTCACAAACATGATTATTATTAGTATTTTAATGACCTTCCGTACGCAACACAAATCTTCCATACTCTGGCTCTTTCATAATCTGGCTGTCTAATAGAAATTATTCCTAATTAAAATACAAATGATCACCGCAGTGAATGAAATTCAAATAAATGGGTTAGCACAAAAAAAGAATTTAACACTTGAAATGAACTTAATTCAAAGTATTACAAACAGCATGCATTAATTGAAAGAAATATATCCCATATTTACATTATATACAACAAACAAATGCTCAAATTAATTAATCTAACCCATTATTACGTTAATATAAATTAGTTCGTCCGTCTAACAAAAAAATAAAATCATGGACTCGGGAAGCGGACCATGTTAAGTAACCATAATTAATTTACACTGAACCCCGTTTAGTCGCGATAACATCCCCTAAATATCAAAATTGTGTACTCATTCCTGTGTAGAATTCCATTGTCTCGTAGCGGAGGAGATATAGGCTTTACGGCCCCATGGTGATTTACTCGTTCATCATGTCGCACAATACAAATTTTACACAATAAAACACTTCTGGGTGATTACCCATGATTAATACCTTATTACACTATTTTACACAAAAATATTAATAACAAAAAAAACACTTATAGGTGCTCCTAGACCCATGACACTCGCACAATATACTCTTCATATACGCCCGAAACACACGTCGTGACACATTACGGCGAAATGTCGTTCATTTGAACCGGCGCGTATCGCGTCTTCAACCGGCACTTCCTGGTTTATTTTCAAGCCGTCTTGATCATCGCCTAGCTCCTATAATTCCCTGCTCGGATAGTTATTCACCGTCTATCTTGAGGTGTTTACTTCAGGCTCCGCACTCTGCCTTCCAAAGGTACTATCGGCGTTCCGTTAGTTAGTTATTATTTAAACACATGACATTCATTAATTTCAACATACAATTGTACTGATTATACACACTCGGTACTATGGATAATTTCACTGTTCGTATTCATTCTCCTAATAATTCACGTACTTTCAGCTCTAATTGACTTCGAATACGTCCCGAGGTACTGACTTACAGAGTCAACATGTCAGAGTCTCAACTACTTCATTACGACTGACACGACTGGTGACCGATAACGACTGGTGACTGGTAAGAACTGAGTACTGGTAGGAACTGCTGTGATGTGAGGTCCGCTACTGGACTTTTATGGACGATATGATTTCCCGCCGGGGTCATCCGCGGTCAACTTTTGGAGAGGGGGGTTGGTTATCCTAAATCGGCAGATGCAGGTGGAGTTGGATTTCTTGCTTTATCCTACTTAATACACTGGTGATACACATTCATGTGTCGTATTCTGAACTCATATCGTTCGGTGATCATGGAAATATCACTTAATTTCTGTCCTCCACCTTTCGCGCGCTAACTCGGCGTCCCTGATGGCGTGCCCATCTCGACCAATGGCGAGATAGCGTGGGTCATTTCCACGAATTCATTACTTTAATTTATTACGATTACCATTATTCAACATGGGAACGATATCACAAAAATCCCCTCTATTCAATCATGTGGTTGGAATAATTTAATTATTGTTATCGGAGAAGCTAACTGGAGTTCACTCTGAGTTTTTCTTATGTTGGTTCATCTGCGGCCTACGATAAATTTTCTCATTGGTCAACACCGCTTTGGTTAGTTTTAAATCTCTCCCTGTTAAACGTGGCCACACCAAATGCCTCGGGCGTGAAAATACCCGGTACGTCATATTCTCGGTATTGGCGATACACCTGCTCGGCCTTGGTCCGAAATATATACTCTTTCACTTCCTTGTAGTAATTATTCTGTTGTTGTGAGCTCTAGATTTTAATCCTCTTATCTTTTGACCAGGAAACCTTCTTCCCCTTAATGACAAGCTTACCGTGGCGCCGGACTGTCGCGATCATGTTGAAATTTTCCCGTCCACACAAAACTGACACTGTATTTATTTAATATTCCAATATATCTGTATTTCTCATATCAAAATCAAATCATGAAACTAGGGGATATCTCATCAGGGTACAATATATATATATACACACAGTAGATGTTTCATGACATAACCTCACAAATAATACGATCATGATTTGTAGTCCGGACATAGCTAAGTAAATGATGATGATGATGATGATGATGATGATGATAATAATAATAATAATAATAATAATAATAATAATAATAATAATAATACAAGCACAATTTTGGGATTATTTACTCATGGGTTAAAGAATATCATTTCCAAGTCATATCAGTCTATTACACTTGCGTTAATATCCCCCCTATAACTTGAAACAATTTCAACAATCTATCACACTTGGTGACTTTGCCTTGGTCGTAGATTGTATCTTCTCTCTTCCTCAATGTCGCTGGCTATGCTCTCCTCCTCTTGACCAGATTGTGACGTGCCAGGGGTTGGTGTTGCCTTGCTGCCAGCCTCTTCCTTGATGATAGTCAATGCGTTCTCCTCATGACCAGATTGTACTGTGTACTGTGTCATTAGTAGCCTCTCCTCCGGGTGGACCCGTGGCATTATCAGGCTTACTCTGTATACGCAGTGGTTGGGTGACTCACCACAACTCCGATGCGTTGACCTTGACAGGAGCATTGGTCTTTAGTAAGTAGACCCCATTGCCCAGCTTCTTATCCACCTCGACGAGACCAACCCACTCAGGTGCAAGACCTGCGTGAAACCCTCCAATCTTATTACTGACTGGATGGTTACGTCACTAGTACTTGTTCGCCTGGTAGGAAAATCTGGGTCACTTCAACATCTTGAGCCTTGGCCTGGGTAAGGGATCTCCTCTCAGCCAAAGCTTGCTTCTCGCTGATCTCCTACTGCTGCTTATGCTGCCACTCTGCTAGGGAAACAGCTGCATCAACTTCAATAGAAGTGGGTGGTAGAAGAATCTCCCAATCCCCAGTGCCACATAGCTGGCGACCAAGGAACAGTCCCACTAGGGAATAGCCAGTGACACGGTTGATGCATTGTTGCAGGGCAAAGAGTGACTGCGGTATCTGACAGTCCCACTGTCGATGTTCATTGTCTATTACGTGGACCCGTACCATCCTTTTTATTTCCTAGTTGCGTCATTCTGTTGGGTTGGCCCTTGGGTTGTAGATAACAGAGGTCCAGTGCTCCACACCCTATTCAGTCATTATTACTACCACTTCCTTGACATGAACTGACTCCCGTTGTCTGGCAGAATGCACAATGGATAACCATAGCAGCTGAAGATGGTGATGCGTCGTGGCTTCTGGTATCGGAAAGGCCTCAATCCATCTTGTGAAGAGGTCGGTGATTACTAGAACTACTGTTTTACCCCTTGTTGTTCTAGGGTAAGGACCCATAAAGCCCGCATGTCGACCCAGAAGAATCTTCGTTGGATAGACTGATACACTATGTCTCTTCACCTCCTGGATGGCTGGCTTCAGTGCTGTCATGGAACTTCGAGGATGTCCATTTTGTGCTGTCTAGGGATCACCACTACTGCAGGCGTGTCGGAGAGGTGCGATCTGTACATTAAGAGTCCTCTGTCAACCTGGAAGTTCTTATAGCACATCTTGAATTCCCTCGGGACGAGTTGACAATCGGTGTTCTGTCTAATCCACTGTGTCATGGTCCTACAGGGCTTGTCACGTTCTTGCCATTGATTAATTACTCCCAGATCAAGTTCCTTCTTGATGGTCATCAGGACAGGTTCCTTGGGCTCACTCTGGTGTTTTCGTGGGAACTCCCTCTCGACAATGGTGCTCCTAGATTTCGGTTCCATCGGCGGGTGCCTAGATAAACTGTCTGCTCCCATATTCATCGATCCCAAGATGTGACACACATCAAAATCAAATTGTGCAATTAACAGAGTCCATTACATCAATTTAGATTTTGAGCCAGAGACCGAGTTCAACCATTTGAAAGCTGCGTTATCAATGTAGAACTGGAACTTCCTTCCCTCCAAGTAGCCTCTGAATTTGCCCATGGCCCACACCACAGCTAAGGCTTCCTTCTTGGCAATGCAGTAGCATTGTTCGGCGGGAGATAGCTTTCTGCTGGCATACCTGATGATGTGCCTTCCGCCATCACTCCCCTTCTGGAATAACACTGCTCCTAGGCCAGAGTCACGGGCATCCGTCTGCAGGCACATCTTCCATTGAGGGTCAGGATGGGCTAGACCGGGAGCGTTGCATATCGCAGCCTTAATGCCTTCGAATACAGCCTCATCCTTGCAGGTCCATTGGAATGGGCGGTTGTTATGGAGTAGATCGGTGACTGGTATT
Organism: Anabrus simplex; assembly: GCF_040414725.1. Lineage (NCBI taxonomy): Eukaryota > Metazoa > Arthropoda > Insecta > Orthoptera > Tettigoniidae > Anabrus > Anabrus simplex. Next base: position 1,515,512,559 of record NC_090265.1, on the reverse strand, counting down.
GCCTTCTTTTCAAAGAGTGGCACAATGCTGCTATACCATCCACACAACCAAGGAAATGACGTACTTGTCACTTGGTCCGCAGTGTTGAGCTTCTTCGATAGCTCGATTCTTCTCCGGTTACCTTTCTAAGTCTTTGGATGTTCTACGCAGAAGTAGGCAAAGTGGCACTTTTCCAGTTGGCAAGTCAGTCCATGAATCTTCAGTAGTTCGAGACCTATCCTCAGATGTACAAGATATTCATGAAAATTCTTACTGTGAATTAAAATATTATCGAAATACACTTGGCAGAAATCTCCAACATATCCTGACAATACCTTATCCATCAGTCGCATGAAGGTTAGAGGAGCATTCTTCAATAATAATAATAATAATAATATTTTATTGCAGCCAATGGCCAAAATATATTTACATTAATACACAACATTAGTCATCTCTGCAGAAGGCTATCATCGATTCGCGCCGACAAGTACAAATCATGGCATGATATCGTTCACAGCTCTTACCACAACGTTCACATACACAGTCCGTGTCTGGTTGATGGAATTTCTTTGTTTTACACAGCTTATAATGAAATCTGTGTATTGCAAAGCATGTAATCAAGTGTCTGAGCTCATATCCTCCTGCTTGCCAGTCTTTGTAAACCATTGCGTCCGTCGAGTAAAATTGCTCCATATGTCTCTCTTCTTTGCTCATAATTTCTCTATGAACTGTAGATATGTTGGTGTAGTTGGTAGCGGTAGGTGACAACGGACATCTTCTACATAGAAAGGTTCGCGAGTTAACTCGTATACAAGCCTTGAAGGCGTATACTTCGAGACACATAGTACCTTTTTCAGAAACGTAGCTTTCACTTTTTCTAATTGCTCGAACTGTTTCATTTTGAGATGCGGCCATACAATTTCTAATCCATAGGTGATCACTGGTGACACTTTGAGGTCAAATAGTTGCAGGGCTGTTTTGATAGATAACTTATTCAAATTCTGTATGTCGTTGATGGCTCTGATTGCTGCATTTGTCCTGTCATTGATGTGGGTAGACAAAACATTACCACTAGTTTGTAGTGCGACCCCCAAATACTTGAAGTTCGAAACATTCTTTAGAGGTCTCCCATGTATATGAAACTCTGATGCTTTACCTCCTTTCCTAAATGTCATTGTTACTGCCTTTTCCTCATTTAACTGAAGTTCATTCTCTTCTGTCCATTTCACCAGCGCGTCAAGTGTCTCTTGCAGTTTCTCGCTGGACCTCGAGGCAATCACGATATCGTCTGCATACATATATATGCTTGTTTCTTCAGGGATTACTTCTGTAATGTCCGCTGTAGCAATTATAAATAGTAGTGGGCTTAGTGGATCCCCTTGTAGTACACCGGTGGTTTGTTGAATTGGGTTGGACTTCGTAACAAATTTCTATGCAGTTTGAGGCCAGTATGTTCTGAATTTGTCGTTTGAGACTTGCATTGCTTCTCATTAATCTGTCTAGTTTCTCCATTATAATTTTTCGGCTGATAGAGTCGAAAGCTTTGGAGAATGTAGGATGCTAAAAGGTTAGTTTTTTCCACCTATTCAATACATATAAATTTTGTAAATTAGGAATTTATTATTGATTCCACTTGAGACATGTTTCGCCCTTCATTGAGGGCATCATCAGTCAAAATATCACCTCAAGGTAAAAAATCAGGTAACTGGTTAGTAGTTGACATGTACAAATTAATACATATTATTAATACAATTACAAAAATTAAGTATGGGAAATAGTTGTACAAAAGTGATGGTTGAACATATAGGTTTATAGATGAAAAGTCAGCACCAATGCCTAAAATTAACATAGTAGAGTTCGGCAGTGGTGCTCTGGAGAAACAGTTGACGCAATCATAGGAAAATAAAAAGTTAAAAAATATTTACATTAAAACAATTAAGGGAGAAAAGGTGTAGTGTTCGGCATCAATGTTTGTAACCAAAAATTAATGTTAAAGGTTGGTAACTATACAGTATTTACATTGTTCAATTGAACAGTTGAGATAAAGTTTTAAAAATATTTAGTATTTACATTGTTCAATTGAACAGTTGAGATAAAGTTTTAAAAATATTTACATTATAACATTCAGCGTAAATGTTTGTAATAAAAACTAATGTCAATAGTTGGTAACTATATAGTAATTACATTATCTAATTGAATAGTTGAGAATTTACAATTATATACATAATTACACAAGAGCAGGAAATTTTTTTTTTTAGTACCAAGTGCGTCCTGATGTTTTAGAGGTTGGAAGAAGGAATTAGTATTGACATTTCAGAAATATGTAGAGCAGTTTATTTTAGTTAAAATCGCCGGGGGTAGGGAAATATTTCATAGCCAAATGAGGTGTTATAGGCATCAAGCTGGAAGTTTTTCAGTTGCAGCGCCGAGATCGGTACGGAGACTGGTCAGTGTGGATGGAGATTCATGGGTATTCCGTGCGTTTGGACGGCAACAATGGTGACAGTTATTAGTGGGTAATTGCTGGTTATGTGGGTAATTGCTAATTAGGAAAATGTTGCGGGTTGAAACTTTCGCTTATTCTTTTAGTTGACTTCTGTAGCATCGAATGTGATGTGAAGACATCGGTGTGAAATGCCGGTGAGACAAATTGATATTGTTCCGTGGAATAAAGTATGGCGGACTTCGGGATGAAGTTATTGTTCTTTTCTGGTCTGGTGAGATAGAATAGAGTTGCTTGTGTTGTGAACTGCTGTGGAGAGATTAGAATGTATATGGCAACTGCAGAGTCAGAGCGTTAAAGCTGGGGTGAGGCATCTTCTCATTCTGACTGCGAAGAGGAGCCGTAGTGGCACGCCATATTTGTGCCGATGTGCGCTGGGTTCCGGAGTGTTGTTGAAAGTTGTATTGTATGCAGTGGAAGTTATCTGTAATTGAGATGTTAATAGTATTGGTTAGTGTGTAAGAAAGGTTTATGGTAAGTAATGAAGAGTGAATGTTATGTTACATACCTGATGTGTCGCTGAGAGGTAATTGATGATGAGTATTGGTGGACTAAGAAGGAGGCTCAGTCGGTAATACGCACATGCGGTTAGCAATGGCGGCGGGAGGGGTGGAGAGCTTTGGGGGGGTGAGGGGCATGGGCGGAGTCATGCGCAAAGGTGAGCTGTCAGAATAGAGGAAGGTAGAGTGGAGGGGCGGGCTTGTTGTGTATTGGGAGTGCAGGTTGATGTAGTGTTGGTTTATAAAAAGAGGGGGGGGGGGGTATCAGGAACCGAAAGTTACGCGGATAATATTGATGCCTATTTGTTAATGTGGTCAATGTTATTTGCTTGTGTTGGGTGTTGTATTGCTTTTGAAGGTTGAGTGGTTATTATTTCTCGTGTTGTATCGGTGGGATCGTGGTGGAGGGGGAGGTGCTTGGGTGGGAGGATGTGTGGGCTTGCTGTCGTTGTGTGTGGGGGAATTGGTCGGAAATGGGGAGGTGGGGGGTAGGGGGGTGATTGTCGACGTGCTGGGTGAGTTAGTTATTGTGGTATTGAAGATTTTAGACAAGTTGTTGCCTTGAAAATTTATTTTTTGTAGTAAGGTGGGAATTTGTTCATAAAGGGGTTTTTTAAATCTATTATCTCGTTGAGGTTTTTATCTTTGTTGAAGTGTTGGTCTAGATAGATGTATAGGTTCTCAAACTCAGTCATTAGTTTGCCTTTCTCGACTTTTTTTTAGGATTGTTAAGTCTTGTTCTATTGTGGTGAAGTGGTGGCCAGTGTCCCTCATGTGGGTGCTCATTGCGGAAAATTTATTATGTTTTTGGGCATTGTAGTGTTCTAAATAACGGGTTTGGAAGCTTCGGCCAGTTTGTCCAATGTACGAGGAGTTGCATTGTGAACAGGCGAGTCTGTGAATACCTGAGCCCGTGTAGTGGTTTCTTCTTGGGTTGACAGAGTTCTGGTTGAAAAATATGTTCTGGTTCGTGTTCTGCATTTTGAAAGCAATGTTGACTTCGTGCTTTTTTAGGGGGTTGGCTATCTGGTGGATGGCTGGATTAGTGTATGTGAAAGTTGCGTATTTGTGTTTATTGGGTTTTGTTGGGGAAAGATTAGTTGTTAATTTTAGTTTTACTTTGTTGATGATCTTGTTGATCATGTTGGTGTTGAAGCCATTGAACTTGGCAATATCTGTTATGTAATCAAGTTCTTTTTTCAGATTGGTAGGTGAAAGGGGAATTTTTAAAGCTCTGTATATTAAACTGTAGTAAGGGGCTTGTTTATGGGAGTTTGGGTGTAAGGAATTATTGTTTATAGTTAGTGGGGTGAAGGAGGGTTTTCTGTGTATTCGAAACTCAAATGCGTTGTCCATTCGTGTGATGTTGATGTCTAAAAAATTGATGGAGCCGTTGTCCTCATCTTCTTTTGTGAATTTTATGTTGTTGTCTAAAGTGTTTAGGAATGTGAGGATGTTGTCGCTGTTGTTGCACTGTTTGTCGATGATTACTAGTGTGTCGTCGACATAGCGGAGCCAAAGATGAATACCCTTGATGGAATTCATAATTTTATTATGTTCTAAGTTGTCCATATAGATGTTTGCTAGAATGCCAGAAATAGGGTCTCCCATAGCTAAGCCCTTTTGATGGTAAATCTTGTTGTTGAACATGAAGTAATTATTGTTCAAAATAAAGGTTAATATTTTAATGAACTCATCAATTTCTATTTTGCTTAGTCCACTATGTTTGGAGAGGTTATTTTTTATGATGTTGATGGTTTTGAGAACTGGGATGTTCGGATACATGTTGGTGATGTCAAAGGAACATAGAATGTGGTTTGGTTGCAGTGTAAATTTATTCAGGGTTTGACATAGGTCAATTGAGTTCTTAATGGGGTTTTTGTTGTTGAATTTGTAGTGTTTTTTGAGAAAGTAGTGTAGAAATCTTGAAGTTTTGTATGTTGGACTGCCTCTACTGTTGATAATTGGTCGGATGGGGATGTCTTTTTTGTGGGTTTTGGGTAAGAACTTGGCTGTGGGTAAAGTTGGATTCATGTTGACTAGTTTAAAGATTTCATGGTCATTTAAGAGGAAAGTTGAATTTTTGAGAAGGGTTTTCAAGTTGCGTTGTACTTTTGGTATAGGATCCTTGTTGATGGTGGTGTAGGTTGTGTCGGAAAAGAATTCTTCAGTTTTTTTGATGCAGTCCTGTTTGTTCATGAGTACAGTTGTGTTACCTTTGTCGGCTTTCGTTACTATAACGTTATTGGTGTTTATTTTGGTCTTTAAAGTATGGATTTGTTTTGAGAGGGTAGTGTTTTTGTTGGTTTTTAACTCATTAACTAGGGAGGGCAGTTTCTTTTTTATTTCGTGTCTGACGTCATTTTGTTTCTCTGTGGTGATCTGTTTACTAATGTTGGATTCTACTTCTGCAATAGTGGTGGTTAGGTCATCGATAGTATTGGGGTTAGGCCAATTGTGTTTTAGGCCTCTGTTTAGGAGGTTCATTTCTATGTCAGAGAAGGTGGTGTCAGACAAATTGATGGTAGTAGGGGTGTTGTTTGAAGTAAAGGATGTTATTTAGAACACTACAATGCCCAAAAACATAATAAATTTTCCGCAATGAGCACCCACATGAGGGACACTGGCCACCACTTCACCACAATAGAACAAGACTTAACAATCCTAAAAAAAGTCGAGAAAGGCAAACTAATGACTGAGTTTGAGAACCTATACATCTATCTAGACCAACACTTCAACAAAGATAAAAACCTCAACGAGATAATAGATTTTAAAAAAACCCTTTATGAACAAATTCCCACCTTACTACAAAAAATAAATTTTCAAGGCAACAACTTGTCTAAAATCTTCAATTCCACAATAACTAACTCACCCAGCACGTCGACAATCACCCCCCTACCCCCCACCTCCCCATTTCTGACCAATTCCCGCACACACAACGACAGCAAGCCCATACATCCTCCCACCCAAGCACCTCCCCCTCCACCATGACCCCACCGATACAACACGAGAAATAATAACCACTCGACCTTCAAAAGCAATACAACACCCAACACAAGCAAATAACATTGACCACATTAACAAATAGGCATCAATATTATCCGCGTAACTTTCGGTTCCTTATACCCCCCCCCCTCTTTTTATAAACCAACACTACATCAACCTGCACTCCCAATACACAACAAGCCCGCCCCTCCACTCTACCTTCCTCTATTCTGACAGCTCACCTTTGCGCATGACTCCGCCCATGCCCCTCCCCCCCCCAAAGCTCTCCACCCCTCCCGCCGCCATTGCTAACCGCATGTGCGTATTACCGACTGAGCCTCCTTCTTAGTCCACCAATACTCATCATCAATTACCTCTCAGCGACACATCAGGTATGTAACATAACATTCACTCTTCATTACTTACCATAAACCTTTCTTACACACTAACCAATACTATTAACATCTCAATTACAGATAACTTCCACTGCATACAATACAACTTTCAACAACACGCCGGAACCCAGCGCACATCGGCACAAATATGGCGTGCCACTACGGCTCCTCTTCGCAGTCAGAATGAGAAGATGCCTCACCCCAGCTTTAACGCTCTGACTCTGCAGTTGCCATATACATTCTAATCTCTCCACAGCAGTTCACAACACAAGCAACTCTATTCTATCTCACCAGACCAGAAAAGAACAATAACTTCATCCCGAAGTCCGCCATACTTTATTCCACGGAACAATATCAATTTGTCTCACTGGCATTTCACACCGATGTCTTCACATCACATTCGATGCTACAGAAGTCAACTAAAAGAATAAGCGAAAGTTTCAACCCGCAACATTTTCCTAATTAGCAATTACCCACATAACCAGCAATTACCCACTAATAACTGTCACCATTGTTGCCGTCCAAACGCACGGAATACCCATGAATCTCCATCCACACTGACCAGTCTCCGTACCGATCTCGGCGCTGCAACTGAAAAACTTCCAGCTTGATGCCTATAACACCTCATTTGGCTATGAAATATTTCCCTACCCCCGGTGATTTTAACTAAAATAAACTGCTCTACATATTTCTGAAATGTCAATACTAATTCCTTCTTCCAACCTCTAAAACATCAGGACGCACTTGGTACTAAAAAAAAATTTCCTGCTCTTGTGTAATTATGTATATAATTGTAAATTCTCAACTATTCAATTAGATAATGTAATTACTATATAGTTACCAACTATTGACATTAGTTTTTATTACAAACATTTACGCTGAATGTTATAATGTAAATATTTTTAAAACTTTATCTCAACTGTTCAATTGAACAATGTAAATACTAAATATTTTTAAAACTTTATCTCAACTGTTCAATTGAACAATGTAAATACTGTATAGTTACCAACCTTTAACATTAATTTTTGGTTACAAACATTGACGCCGAACACTACACCTTTTCTCCCTTAATTGTTTTAATGTAAATATTTTTTAACTTTTTATTTTCCTATGATTGCGTCAACTGTTTCTCCAGAGCACCACTGCCGAACTCTACTATGTTAATTTTAGGCATTGGTGCTGACTTTTCATCTATAAACCTATATGTTCAACCATCACTTTTGTACAACTATTTCCCATACTTAATTTTTGTAATTGTATTAATAATATGTATTAATTTGTACATGTCAACTACTAACCAGTTACCTGATTTTTTACCTTGAGGTGATATTTTGACTGATGATGCCCTCAATGAAGGGCGAAACATGTCTCAAGTGGAATCAATAATAAATTCCTAATTTACAAAATTTATATGTATTGAATAGGTGGAAAAAACTAACCTTTTTGCATCCTACATTCAGTATCTTCAATACGGATAGCAATGATTTTTATCACTTGCAACAGCTTTGAAGAAGTCGATGAAAATGGTATACAGCTTGCCTCCCGCTCTAGTTGTACCTGGTTCAATATCATCCAGTAGACACTTGATGGCCTCAATTGTGTTCCTCCCTCTTCTAAAACCGAATTGTTCTTCTGGTAGTTTGGAATCGACTTCTCTAGTCAGGCATTGACATAAGAGTTTTGTTAGGATCTTTAGCATCGTACATTTGAGAGTGACGCCTCTATAAGCGTTTGGATCTTCAGTGCTTCCCTTTCGTTTATATATCATTTTGACTGTGGACTTTCTCCAGCTGCTTGGAATCGTTCCTTACTTAAGGCATTGGTTCAAGACATATGTTATTGCTTCTTTTAGTGTCGGGAAAGCAATTTTGATGTGTTCATTGTAGAAATTATCCGGACCGCAAGCCTTATTATTCTTAGAGCTGTTTATAGCATCTTCGACTTCCTTGAACGTAAACCGTTCAGTGTCTAGGTCTTTTTCTCCCGTGGGTGTTTGAGCTAGAATACTGCAAGGACGTGTGTCTCTTGTACTTGATACGTGGCCCACATGATTCTCCCAAACCTCAACAGGAATATTTCACGGATATTTTGGGCGTCTTGGGTTAAGAGCTTTATACGGGTATTCTTCAATCCAAAAGGCATTACTGTAAACTGGTACAATCCTCTCGGTGTCATGAAGGTGGTCAGTGGTCTAGAACTTTCCTTGACCTCCACTTTCCAATATCTGGAGTTGAGTTCCAGTGTGCTGAACATCCTAGATCCACTTATTTGTTTCAGCAAGTCTTTCAGGTCAGGCATGGGGTAGTCATCACTAACGGTCTTCTCATTCAACTTACGGAAGTCCACTCACAGTCGATACTACCCATTCATCTTTTTCAGTAGGATGATAGGTGAAGCCCAACAGGATGTATAGAGGGTTCGATGAGACCTTGCCCTTCCATCTCTTGAATCTTCTTAATGATGAAGTTGCACTTATCCAGATTGATTGGATATGTGCATTGCCTGATGGGTGAGGACATGCTGCATTCAATGGTGTGCGTTTAATGTGGTAGTCCATCCTATTTTATTGGTGATGACTTCCGGAAAGTCCTTTAAGGCGCATCTCAGCTCTTCTTCTTCTTCACTTGATTGAAGATGCATTAACTGCATATCTTCCAGGTCTACGTTGACTTCTGCATCCTTCCAAGTCCGGAGATTTCCATCGTGCCAGGCGACCCTCAGACATCTGGCTTTTCCCAAAATGACTTCTGAGCTGCAAAGTCTAGGCTCACCTTGTATTCTACCAGAAAGTCATGACCTAATATGATGTCAGGTATTAGGTTCTGAATCACTGCAATGCCAATTAAAATAGGTAGGTCCTTGAATCTAGCAGTTATGTTAGTTTGTCCTTGGATGGTATAGGTTACACCATCCGCTGCTCCCTCTACCCTTCCAAGATGGAGAGACTTCAGTGGCGGTAGTAATCTGGCAACAGTCCCACTGACAAATGAGTGGCTCGCTTGGCTACCGAGTACGGCTGAAAAGCTCTCATTGCCTATCCTCAAGATGACAGCTGGGCGAGGTTGGTTTGTTCTGCTCACCATCTGACCAATCCCTCTCCTGCTTGTCTGTCAGGTCTTGAGGCACCTCCTGTTCCTGGTCCCACCCACCCCTTAATCCAGAATGGACCGGACCTATTTTCTCTGACGCCACGGTTGGGCACTTGTTCTTCAGGTGTCCCATTCTTACACACTGACAACACTTCCTAACTGAGCTGGTGTCTTCCGCAGCTTTGCTCTTGTGTTCCTCCTCCAACTGAGCAATGATTCTACATAGATCATCAAAGAATCTCGGTTGTGATACTTTCACTAGGGGTCGAATCTTATCGTGGAGTAGCTCCATGATGTCTGGTAAGATTTCGTTCTCGCTTGCTTCCGGGTGCAGCCGCTTGAAGAGCTGGTACTTCTGGAGGACGAACGCGCTAACTCTCATACCGGTGGTTTGTGCTCAGTCAGTAGCTTCCTTTTCACAGAGCTCTTCACCCCTTCAGAATTAAACTTAGCAAGGAATTCACTCTTGAAGTCCATCCAATTTAAATTTAAGCCCTTCAAGTTATTCCACCAAGTAGCGGCTTGCCCCTTTAACTGCGGCGTGATGAGTTGAACGAAAATGTCTTCCAGTAGATTAGTCTTCCTAGTAGACTGACCAATCCCTCGATAAAACTAGTTGGGTTCTCTTCCAGTCGCCTGTGGAATTCCAGAAGGCTCTCCATAATCACCTTCGAGTTCTCCAGAGATGCCAACTATTACGATTCAATCGTAATAGCTACGAATTACCCATCATAATTATGCCTTTATGAATGACACACCACAAATTACGATTTTTGTTGATTTTTAAATGTAAGTGTATGAAGTGTTCAAAAGGATACACAAGGAACTGCCATTACAGCTTGAATTTTCAGAATATTCTTTCTGGATTTCTCAGTAATAATTTATACCCCTGCCCTTCCTGTCCCTCGTTTCAGAATATTTCGAGTTTTCACGTACCAAACGCAGTGTGTGCTTCAAGTACTGGAAAAATAGGCACCTGTGAAGTGGTATATCTTGTGGAGTTATTGTCTTTGTTCGTCACATGATGAGACTTCCATGCAAGTATGCGAGTTTGTTAGTCTTTGTTTTGGCAGCAAAGTGGTGACAAACTCCATTTCATTGTGAATACTGTGTGACTATGGAAGTATTTATTGCAATTTTGGTTGCCAAATTCTAGGATATACACTAATTGTGTGTTACAAAATGTGAAAATGTTGAAATAATGAAGCGATTTCTTGTGCAGGAAAATATGTGCAGTGACAGTAACTGGTGACACTAAGAGAAACCAAAAATAGTTCAAAAATGTAGGGAGGAATACTCGAAAGAATGGCCCTGTTTACTGTGTTCATCAAAATCTCATTCACACGTGTTTTTTAGTATGTGTAGCCATGATTTTTCAGTTGCAAATGGAGGACGAGACGAATGTCATAAACATATGGCTAGCAAAATTCATACGGATACAGTTAAGCTGAGGGACACAAACAAGAATTTAACCATTTTTGCTAAATCCTTGGAAGATGAAAGCTCAGTAACAAACACGGAGTTGTTGTTTACGACTTTTCTTGTTGAACACAACTTGACTTTAGCCTGCAGTGACCATGCGGGACGTTTGTTCAAGAAAATGTTTCCTGATTCGAAAACAGCTTCACAGTACGGTTGTGCGAGAACAAAAACGGGAGCACTAGTTAAAACTTTGGCTTCTCCAGGTGAGGGAAAGGTAACAGAGTTAATGAAGTCCCAGCCCTTTGCCCTGGCAACAGAGGGTGAGTAACGATATGAATGATAAAAAGCTCTACCCATTGGTTGTGACGCTTTACGATGGGGAATGTACACAAATTTCAATGATAATTCTTACAATTCAGGAACCCAACGTCAATACAGGCAAAGGAATATTCAATGTTTTGGATGATGAACTGAAGAAGAGGGGGATTCCGTGAGATAACTGCGTAGGCTTTGCATGTGATAATGCAAGTACTTTGACTGGTGTTTCCAAAGCTGTGAGCTCCTTTATTTGTAAACAAAATTCTAATATTAGTGTGCAAGGCTGTGCTTGTCACCTTATGCACTTAGCTGCTCAAAAGGGGTGCAGTGCTCTTGTAAATGTTAATACTGAACAGTTTTTAATTTATATTTATTACTATTTTGTGAAGAGTTCAAAGAGGCAAAATACTTTAAAGGTATGCCAGGAAGTCTTTGATGAAAAGATTAAATATATAGTGTGTATCAAGGGTCTTAGAACAGTGGAACCCTTTAAAAATGCTCTTCTGTGAATCAGATTCTGACAAGGCCAACTCAAAATTTCTGAAAGTTAAGGAGCAATTTGAAAATCCATCTACTGTGCTTTACATTTTGTTTCTCAGATCTGTTCTTCCACTTTTCAACTCCTTAAATGTATTCCTCCAACAAGAGACACCACTTATTCATAAACTTCATTCAATGTTAAATGAATTTTTCAGTGACCTTATTGTTCGCTTTGTGAGGGCATCCTCTGTTCCAGAGTCCGATAGTAATTTGCTTGATGTGAAATTTAGTTCTGCTAAATTACAGAAAAGTTAAAGTGAGTTGGTCATCGGGGCAAACACAAGGGCTTACATAAGGGCAGTTTCTCTACATGAAACTACATTGAAAAAGTTTCAATCCGATGTGAGACTGTTCTATACAAAATGTGCAAGTACATTGTCAACAAATGGCCAATTAGGGATACATTTCTCGAGTAAACTGAAGTTGCTGATGTTTTCCAGAGGAAATCCAAGAGTTTTTTATCAATAGATTTTATGATTGACCGGTTTCCTAAACTTCTGTTTTCAGAAGAAATTGATTCTTTGGAAACCGAGTTTAGTCGTTTCTAATTTGATGTATTCTCTTTTGACAGGGATGAAAGGGCCAACAGATTTTGGTTTGAAATATATAAGGAAGTACCCTTCACTGAGTAAGCTAATGATGGTTATTTTTATTGTACCCCATAGCAATGCTCCAGTGGAATGAGTTTTTAGTTTGATGAGGAAGAACAACATTGAATTCCATGCTAATACGAACACCGAACTGTTCAGTGCTCTGTTAGTGAAAAGGATGCACATGATATCATAAGTAAAAGCCTGTCACCAATGTACGTTTACCAAACAGGAACTACAAGCTACTGAGGGGGCAACTACAGTACTCAACAAAAGAAATGGTCCTTCAACCTCCACTCAGATATGTAGGCCTACTGCAGATCACTTGTTACTCTAGCAGGTAAGAATCACACACTGTTTATATGCCAGTCTTTTAATATGTTACATCTGGTTGAACTGTATGCTGTTCATTGTTTTTCAATGATGTGTAAGTTAGTGAGATCTCGAAAAAAAAAAAACTCTACGGCTGCCCCCCCCCCCCCCCCCCCCAGTGCCCTAACGGCTGCATTACTACCAATTACCTTTCTTGAAAGTTGGCATTTCTCGTCCTGTATTGCCCATTAGGTTTGAGGGTTTAGAGGCGTGGCATTAGGTCCAGTTTGAGTTAATCTATCTTCTATCACGTGAAAGGTACTTTCTCTTATAGTCTGTACATCTCCCTTGATGATCAAAGACTGGTTTTCCAAAATTCCTTCAACAGCAGAAATACAGGTTTCAAAAGTTCCCTTGTTGGTAGAAATTCTCCCCTCTACCTGTTGTTTTATGCAGGAAATCTGGATTTTCACTTCCTTCTTGAGTTTCGAGATGCCCCCTTCCAGCTGGCTTACCCTAATATCAATCTGCTCAACCTGTCCCAGTTTTGACCTGATGTCCGATATCTGCTGTGTTAATTGATTGGTGACGTCACTGATTTGGGATGACATTTTATCATCTACGGCTGAAATTTTTGATTCTAGGCATTGTTCTACTCTGTAATCATGCATGTACACTTGTGATATTTGTCTGGTTAAAACTGTATTGGCTTGAGAAATTTCGTCTGAAAGTTTGTTATTCTGTTCTGTTAAGGTGGAATTAACTTGTGAATCAACATCTTAGATTTTGTCATTGAGTGCCTGCATCATGGTCATTATTTTTATTAACCTCATCTTCTAATGACGAGCCCGGATCTTCGTCCACCTCGATAAAAAACCTTTTTGGGATCTTCGCCTTTTTTTACGAGATACTCTTGTAAAACATAGGATATAGACTTCATGGTTCTGATCCATATTGAATTGTAATCACAATAATAATTATTAAATTAATGTTGTAATGGTCCACCTTTCAATACTATATAAGCAATATTTTGATTTACATTAACTAGGGACTAGTTTCAGCCTGAGCTGGCCATCTTCAGCCTTAATACAAAACATCTAATAACTAAACAAATATACATACACACAACTGACATAAAACAAATGAACGAATATATAAAATTGATATTAAAAACTGGGATGAAATTAAGAGAATAAACTAGGCTCTAAATTCTTAGCATCTTGAGTATGCTCATCATCGAGACTCCTTCACGCACTATTATTCACAGAATTGTTAGTTCCATCACTGCTAATCATTCCAATTTCAATTGTAAATTGGGAACTGGTAAATGTTGACCCTGTAGTCAATCACATCTACTTGAGTGGTGTTAGCCGTATGCAAGTCACTGAACGCTGCTGTAAACAATCACCAGCTGACGCAGAACTGCTAGATGGTGTTTCAACATCAATCAACCTAATAAAAGGAAATGCTCTCATAGTGCTTGTTCGTAACCACGTTTTCAATAGTTTCTTCTTGCCGTTCATTGGAAGTTTACTCTTTGCGAGTTCATGTTGTTGTATCACTTGCATTTTTCTAATTCGTACTTACATGCGTATTCACTCGAAAATTATTCTTACATCCTGTCATGGTCACCAGTTAATGTATTCACAAAGACGCACACAAAGTGCTATCAACTGTGTACCCTATTTTATTCACAATTTATATTTATATCTTCTACATACACGCACTAATGAGCTGCCATCATGAAACAAAACACTACTATGGAAGAATAAAAATAATAACACTGCCATCTCGAAACATTTGACTGATACAATAGCATGTCGGCAGAATCACAACAACAGTTCACAAAAACAACTCCAACTAACCAACCATCAAGACCGCCTCTTTATATATGTTGCAGGGCCAGGCTTCTAGAAGGATATAACACAACATATCTTGTTGAAAATTCTAGAGTGTCCAATAGCATAGCTACAATCTAAAAAAGGTTCTACGTAGTTCCCATCATACATAGCGCTGTTCTGGATATTACGGTGTGTTGCATAATGTTACGTTGGATTATACATCATATATACGGGTAATAATGTCTGGCTCCAAGGCTAAATTTTTAGCGTGCTGGCCTTTGGACACAGGAGTCCCGTGTCTGATTCCCGGCGGGGTCGGGAATTTTAACCATCATTGGTTCATTTCTCTGGCACGGGGGCTAGGTGTTTGTGTCATCTGCATCATCATTTTATCCTCATCAGGACGCACAGGTCGCCTACGGGCGTCAGATCAAAAGACCTTCATCTGGCGAGCTGAACTTGTCCTCGGACACTCCCAGCACTAAAACCATATGCCATTTCATTCACAGGTAATAATAAAACATACTATTAATTATGTGTTATTACATTCAATAAACTCATATTAAACTTTTCCGGTCCAACGTCAAGCTCACCTCGACATTATGTTTCGTTCTACATGAGAAGTTATTTATTGAAGTTCTTTGACCTGATTGAGGTCGATCGATATCCCTGGAGTTTCTAGAGCAACTTTTTGTGCACAAAAGAAGCCATTCTGTTATCTCCATGGATATAATACGAGATATATGTAGCCGTGTGTCATCATGGTTACCCGCGGCCTGTCAGCTGTGTTTACAGTGAGTAGTGCTGCACACGTGTTGTACTAGGCATGTTTATCTGTGAAAGCGAATTGTCTCGGTTGAATTTGCGATATAAAATTGGCAAATATGAATGAAGAAGAAATACGTATGCACATTTATTTAGACAGCAGTGACGATGATTATTTATTTGAATTAGACGAAGAGTTTAGAGAACTGTCAAGTGAAGATAAAAGTGTAGTGAATGATCCTGGACCATTATATGCTGATTCCGAAGATTCATAAGAGGGAGTTCCAGTGACTACTACAAAAGCAAGAAGACATGCGAATGGGCCGAGGTGGAGGAGGGGATATGGCACACGGCAATTATGATGCTTCTCAGGTCAGGGTTGATAATTTCAGTAAAAGTGATGCTGAACATACTTCCACACATAAAAATGGGAATGCAAACGGCAATAGTGTTTACCGGAATGTAACTTTTCACGATAGTGAGCCACCTAGACTAAGTTATTCATCAGATCAGAAAAGTAGAGGACCGCAGGTTCTGAATAGCTGCATCACTCCACTTCAGTTTATTACGTTGTATGTTGTTTTTTACTCCTGCACTGACGACGAAAATTATTATGGAAACTAATTTCTATGCAATAGATTGTACGGTAATAATCATAATTATAATATAATTATAATTACTAATCAAAATTCTGAGTTTAATCTGACTAGGTGTAAATGTGCAAAATTAATTTAAACCAGATTGTTGGAACATGTGCCAGAAAATTGGACTGCAAAGGGTTAATAGGGTTAATATATAGTTCTATATATACAGCAGATGTTTCATGACATAACAAATAATAGATCAAGATTTGTACCAAATAAAGTCTGGACAAAATTACGTAAATAATAATATTAATACTAAATGGATGTAAACAATTCACAGCCATACCTCACAAGTAATAATAATAATAATTCAAGCTCAATATTGGCATTATTTACCCAGGGGTTAAAGAATAATTGTTTGCAAGTTATATTATATTGGTGATGAACTACGGGATCAACTTTTACCAGTTCCCATTTACTATTGAATTATTAATGATTAGATGTTTTGTGTATATACATTAATACTTGAAATATTCTCAATGATGAGCATACTCAAGAAGTTAGAACCTAGTTTATTTTCAAATTTAATCATAATTTCATCCCAGTTTTTTAATGTCAATTTGTATATATTTGTTTTATGTCAATTGTGTGCATGTACATTTGTTTAGTTATTAGATGTTTTACATTAAGGCTGAAGGTGGTCAGCCCTGGCCGAAACTAGTCCCTAATTAATTAATGTAATTTAGAATATTACATATTTTAGAATATTACATATTATAGTACTGTATTTAAAGGTGGACCATTACTACATTAATTTAATAATTATATTGTACATCATTGTTAGATTGGGTCAGCATGTCCAGACAGGTGATTTGGGCATATAATGCGGATGGAGCCAACAAGGACAGCATATGTTAACTTGGAGAGACATGGGGCAGGAAAACGGATGGTGGGAAGATTAAGAACCCACTGGATGGACATTGTAGATCGGGGAAGGACACTGGAGGATGTCATTAAAGACGCTTGTCAACAGTACCTGGGAAACTGCAACTGTAAAATGATGATGATGATAATGATGATGATGATGACGATGATGATGATATCTAATAATGTGTTTCCTTACAGGTATCGCAAGTTTGCAAGTCCTCAATCACTTCATCATGTCCTACAACTAACGTAAGGCTTCATTTTTTGAAGGGATACTGCTCTCTGCACATTAATTGTTGGTACTATGGCATGACTTGCACAAGTTGCCTGCATGCCTCTATTATCATTAGACAGATGGCCATACGATGCATGTAATTATGCACTAAAAACATTTAAAATATGCACTAAAAGCATTAAAATTTGGCACTTACAAGTGAAGTCTTTGAGATTTTACACTCCGATTCTTCCCAAGGTTTGTATGCGGGTAGCTAAGCTAGTGTACATTCTAAAAGTGAAAAAAATATGTGGCCAGATTATTATTTAATGCAGTTTATTTGAAGTTGAAAGTTGTGAAAATACATGAAGAGATGAGATCAGGTAAGGTTGAGAGGGATGAGTCATAGTCACAGTGTTGGGTGTTATCTGACCACTGACCATGACAGGATGATAATTTAGCCACAATGAGCCAATAATACAATTCAACAATTGCATGGAAGACACAATGTGAACAAAAACATCCACTGGTTCGATAGGTGATTGTGAAAATGAATAATATTAATTGCGTTATATCTGGCAACACAGCATACAATGTTTTTAAACATAATCATATATTCTCAACTAGCAACTAGGTCATGAAACTTGTAGATTGCACAGTGTAATTATAATCAGTGTAAAACATCACCAATGTTATTCGTGACACTCATCTCTCCATGTGCTACATGTCTGAGCAGAAGAATAATGTTAGGTACTCAACAATTGACACTGTTGCTAGTCAAGCCCAACCGTACCAGTGGGATGTTTTTTTTTGTTTATGTTGTGTATATGTATAAATTATCAGTCTGTCGTGGTCAGCCAAAATTTAACTCTATTACCGAAACTCATCCTTTTTTAACCTTATCTCAGCCATGAGTTACTGCACGGTATGTCTCTGTGCGTATTTTCACCCCTTTCAATGTTAAAAAATTGCATTAACTATGCAGTCAAATATGGCTTTCACTTCTGAAATGTACACTAGCTCAACTACCAGCATGCAAACTTTGAACAAAATCAGAGTGTAACACCTCAAAAACTATTAAAATTTATAAGTCACCCATTTTTAAAGCTCTTAGCATAGCTTTAAATGATAATGATTCATTGCACTATAAAATAAGAATAAAGGTCCAGGAGATACAGAATGAGATATTCAAATAATGATAGCCATATATTTGCTGCAAAAAAGATTACTTTTGTTTAATCATAGATTTACAACAATGTTTTCAAGAACTTTTGCTATACTTCAAATGACAGTAAATCGTACAAGTTTTCAGTTGTGAAGGAATAGAGTCTTTAGTAAATACAAGCCTGGATGTTGAACACGAATGTTCAACACCACAATTTGTAATTGGGGCAAACTTAAAAAAAAAACGGAAATCTTGGTAGTTCCCCAATATTTAAGCCGGAGTCCCTCGCCCCTTCAATACAGATGCCACTTTCTGAATGTAGAACAGCCCTGAATTTGTATGTATGAAATATGTGAAATATGGTGCAAGATAAGCAATTAGGCCACATGCAAAATAAAATAAATTCATTTTCCCAAAAGTTGCAAAATATGCAAAATAAAATTGAAGATCTGAAATAAATTAGGCTCTAAGCACCAAAGTTACACATTTTGAGATACTGTGTGAAACAGAATCTACAGGCCAAGCCTAACAATGTATAAAGGCTCGAACTGCCACAAATGATGGTGTAACAATATCTATCAACAGATGGCATGCTCTATGCTCCATGCCAGTGCCTTCTATACTTTAACCCTATCGCTACCAGTGTTGCTCCTAAGCAACGTGTATTTCAAGGACACCTCACCAGTTTTTATTTAGAGTGGTCCCTTCAATCCCATTGTTGCCATAAAGCTACAGGTATGTGTTTTCATAAAATGACTACAAATGCCACTTACAGCACTGATCTAGGTGGCAGTGTGTGCGTTTAGTATGTGAAGTGAATCAGCTGGCTGTGATCTAGTTACGCCAGTGTTACAAAATCACTTTTCAGAACAATTAATTGTGAGTTAACTTTTTATATTAGTGTATTTGTCAACTTAATGTACTGTTGTAAGATTATGTACCGCGATAAACTGAAATAAATATCATAGCTTGTGAATATATCTGATTAGAAAATGGTGTTGCTCTCAAGCTACATTGGGATTAAGTATAAACAAATCATTCTAACCTAACTTTTACCAACCGGATTGTAATTCCATTCTATACTTGTTTTATGCCAATACCCAACATGAAACCGACACAAATAAGGAACGAAAAGGACGTTCTTGATATTCTTGAACAGTTATCAGATGGAATTAATTCTGAAATAGATGAATTGTCAGAGTGTGAGGACTCGGAAGATGAAACAGCCGTATTTCTTCGAGCATAGTTGTGGCTCTCACAAATGAGCTTCCTGAACACAAGAACTTCAAAGTTTACTTCGATAACTGGTTTCTTCTCTTCAACTTGCCATAGCACTGAAAGAAAGGGGGATTATTCTGTGTGGGCACACTACGTAATGACAGGATGGGCAAGTGTCCCCTGATGTCTGAAGCTGAACTGAAACGCTCTGGAAGAGTCAGCTACGACTGGCGTGTGGAAAAGAACAGTAATGTGGCACTTACAAGATGGTATAAGAGAAAAAAGTGAATTTTATATCAGCTAATGCTGCAATTGATCCAGTAGGGGAATGTAAGAGGTGGAATGCATCACAAAAGGTAACCATGGAAATAGATTGCCCCAGTGTTACAAAAGAGTATAACTTCTTCATTGGAGGGGTAGATTAGGCTGGTATGCTTCAGGAATTGTACAGAATTGACTTGAGATCAGTGAAGTGGTACACTAGAATTATATACTGGTGTATTAGTGTTGCCTTTGTGAATGGATGGTTGTTGTACCGTAGACATCGGGTTCAACGACATAAAAAATGTCAATATTCGCTGGCAAAATTCCAGGCAAATATTGCAAGTGCGCTTACGAGATCAGGGAAAGGGAAAGGTACAAAACGTCGCTCCAGTGAAGCACCCAAAGAACCCACTAAAAGGCGAACATTTGCAGTCCGCCCAGATGATGACCGTCGGTACACGGGTATGAACACTGGCCGGGATACTCTGGTAAAGGTAGACGCAAATTTTGCCCAGGTCGATTCACTCAAGTAGTATGTGCAAAATTTAATGTAAACTTGTGCCTAACTGCAGCAATGGCAAACTGCCTCACACCTCGTCTTGCCAAGTATGCCTCATTTTGGTACTGTCATTGTTTTTTGTGGTTTTCGTATAGCTGCACAGCCTTTAGTGGTGCTGTTTGAGGATCCAACCAGCCTCTGGGCTGATGACCTAACAGCCAGCAAAAAATTGCTTCACTCTGTTCCATACGAAGTAGGCCTTTCTTGTGTACTGTATTTGTTTTTGGAATGATAGTTCTTGTAAAGGAAAGTTGTTAAAGTAATGTGACGTTTCTCCCATCATCCAGTGTTCTAAAACATGTTCTTTTTATATTTTAATGTCTCTTGTACACTTTAATCTTAATTATGATATTGTAATGTTTCTAGTACTGTGTAATGTCTTAATAAAGTAGAGTAGAATATTTAAAATTTCAGTTTATTTTGTCTTCGAATTACCACTGAGCCCCAATGTAGCTCTGAAGCAACATGTTCAAAAATCCAAGTCTAGGAGGGAATTTTTTTGAAAATGGCAAAAATGCATTTGAATGTGACCTAATAGTATGGAACAGCACAAATACAAATTGTATTAAAATTATTTTTACTCTTGGGGTTCAAAGGGTTAAACTCATTTTCCTCCAAACTTAGAGCCTTCTTTATTTCAAGTCATCAATTGCTCTTATTTATATTTCTTTCAAAATACAAGGATATACAGAATGACCTAAAAGTTCATTAACATTTGACGAGGCAATACTTCACTGAACATTGGAGATATCATCATCATCATCAGTTTTCCACTCCAGTTGCCCGGGTGTGGTTTATGAGCACTCTCCACTTCTGTCTGTCCGTGTACCACTCTTCTCTCAAGACGACATCCCAGATGATTCCTCTTGTTCCTATGTCCTCTTTCACTTGGTCCAGCCACCTCTTCCTAGGTCTTCCTACCGGTCGTTTTCCGGCCACGACTGTGTGTAGCCATTGTTTTGCTGTCCTTCCATCGTCCATTCGTTTGACATGGCCAAACCATTTCAAACGGGCCCTTGTCACTTTTTCATTCAGGGATGGGTACACACCAGCTTGCTGGAGATATAGAGGTAATAATTGACACACGTGTTTGCCATGACATGGGGTTTTATTGGCAGGAAAATAAAGTACACCAAATGCCCAACAGATGCCACTCCATATGATACACAAGCAATAATTAGCATAACAATCATGGTTTAGCAAAGATGATGGTCTGTGTAACACATGCTCAACATGATGGCAGTCATTCATCAACAATATCTGTAGTCGAGGGACAATGTTGTGAACAGCACTGTACAGCAGATCCGTAGGTATAGTGAAAAATGGCTGTTGGATGTTGTCTTTTAGCATCACTAAAGAGGTCAAATGATCGCGGTAGACTTGCATAAGCCCACAACTAATAATCACACGGATTGAGGTTGGGGGACCGAGGAGGCCAAGCATGACATGCCACGATTGCAGGCTCATCTGATGCCCTCTCTCACAACAGCTCTTTTTATAGCATACACGGGCCTCATGCAGCATCACTGATGTGTTGCTGTTCAGTGCCATCTGTTTGTGCACTCGTTGTTGGTGTCAATAATCAAGCATGTGTGGCCATTTGTACCTGAGGTGTTGCTGTCCAGTGCCATCAGTTGGTCATTTTGTGTACTTCATTTTGGTGTTAATAAGAAACCATGTCATGCCAATTATGTGTGTCAAATATTACCTATCTACCTCCAATATTCCATGAAGTATTGCCTTGTCAAATGATAATTGACATTTGGGTCAACCTGTATAAATTTTTCTTAAAATATTTATTCAAAAGAAACACATATTTATATGCAAAACCTCTGTCATTATCACCCTTAAACTGTTAGAACTATTAATGGATGATGAGTTCATTTGAGAGGAAAGGTCAATAGAATATACATAAAAGGTATGATCAATTGAAAAATTAATCTAGCTGTGGTGTCAAGGAAGATTCATGTCCTTCCATTTTGTCTGGTACTGTAGTTAAAGACAAATAACCACTTTGCACTACAGTATCAGTACCTACTTAAAATTTCACTGTCAAAGCACTGATAACATACGAACAAAGCTGAAACCTCCATTTAAGTTTATAAAGTACTACTGCTATGTTCCATACCTTTTTGAACCTTCCCATCTCAATATGACTAGCCTGGAGTAGTTCTATAGTGTTATTATGTTCCACACAAAATTACCTATATGTGACACGCACATCAGGAAACCAACATTGTCACACTTAGGAATAAGTACACCATAATTTTGATACATATGGATATAAGCTTTTTGCAGATGATGTTATTCTCTACAGAGTAATAAATAAGTTACAAGATTGTGAGCACCTGCAAAATGACCTCGATAATGTTGTGAGATGGACAGTAGGCAATGGTATGATGATAAACGGGGTTAGAAGTCAGGTTGTGAGTTTCACAAATAGGAAAAGTCCTCTCAGTCTTAATTACTGCATTGATAGGGAGAAAGTTCCTTTTGGGGATCATTGTAAGTACTTAGGTCTTAATATAAGGAAAGAACTTCATTGCGGTAATCACATGAATATGACTGAAAATAAAGGGTACAGATCTCTGTACATGGTTATGAGGGTGTTGAGGGGTTGTAGTAGGGATGTAAAGGAGAGAGCATACTGTAAGTCTATGGTAAGATCCCAACTAGAGTATGGTTCCAGTGAATGGGGCACTCACCAGGATTACTTGATTCAAGAACTGGAGAAAATCCAAAGAAAAGCAGCTCGATTTGTTCTGGGTGATTTCCAACCAAAGAGTAGCGTTACAAAAATGTTGCAAAGTTTGGTCTGGGAAGACTTGGGAGGAAGGAGACGAGCTGCTCAACTAAGTGGTATATCTTACTAAGTTTGCAAAAGGAGTATTTCATTACCCCACCTATTCAACACAATCAATTCCACGGTTATGTGGTTAAATGAACATAGAAATTACTAGATTTAAAGGGACATGTTTCGCCCTTCTTTAATTGGGCATCATCAGCCTTATTTAATCTTAAAACAAGCTTTGGTTTGAGGACATTATCACATATAAATATTGAACTGTTGATTTCTTAAAAGTATTGACACTGTGGAATAGTTATTATACAAAATTAAGATATTGAGATATAACATATACAACACATGTTAAAATTACTTTAAACAATTTAAAATTCTCATCTAAAAAGAAAAGAAGTTTGTGCGATATTAATTCTAAAAATAACACATGTCTGACACTGAGATGGATCCTCTTCATAAAATGTCTGAACATACGAATTGCTTGGGGATCAGAATATCGAACCCAAGACTTCAGTAGATAAGAGGGGTATGACAAAATGCAAAAGCTGAGGCTGAATTCTGTTTTTTTAATGAAAAACACAGGAGCTAAAATTACTTGGCCAGAAAGAAGGCAAACGGGTTAAAATTATCTTATCACGTTGAGTAAATAAAAATCATCATATGATGACTGAAGCAAGAAAACATTGATATGTAGGTTAAAGTCGCTGCTGAGACGAATTTATCATAGTATTTGATGGGTTTATTTGATAGTCTTATGAAATTGTGGTCCCTCTTGAAGTTGTAGACATCCAAGGAAAAGAACGTGGTAACTCTGTAATGAAACAAAAAGCGAGCTTGATGGTGTGTGATTAGATCGTGTGTGAAACCCTAAGAGTTAATCGCTATGTAAAACGGGTACTTACTCTTTTGGCATAAACTATGTCCGTCTTAATGTATCAGCAGCGTTAGTCTGTTTGGAGTTCCTACTCCTAGTGTTGTATCGATGTGATAGGGGTGGTGGGGAATGTTGAGGGGAAGCGGAGGTAGGCGGAGCATTGCATGCCGATGTTAATGTGGAAGGGGGTTATTTGGAGGAGTAAGTGTAGACTTAGTATTTGGTGACAAGAGAGGAGTTTTTAATTCAAAGGATTTGAATACTCGTGGGACTCCATTATGGTCTGGGTTGACCGTTTTTAATAACTTAGGTGTTAAAGTATATAGGGGACTTCTGACTTCCATGTCGTCGTTAAGATTACGATGTTTGTTATATGTCTTGTCCAGAAAAATATATATATATATTGTCTAATTCATTTAAAAGTTTACCTTTGATTGTATTCCTGATTATTGTGAGATCCTTTTCAATAGAAGTGAAACGGTGACCAATTTCCTTCATATGCATGCTCATTGCTGAATAGTTATTGTCTTTTTTGCATTAACACGTTAAGTGCCAAGCCGATTTTAGCACACTATTCCCCTGGTGCCAGGGATGTTTTTTGAATAGTATTCTGCTGGTGCCAAAGCAATTGTACACGTTGTAGGCTGTTTATATAATCTTGGGATGTATTTATATGATGTACTAAGTAAACATCTCACCATACCAAGGTCATATGTGACGCCATATGGTGTCACATCAATTCTTACGAAAGACAAAATATAGCGTGACGCCATATAGTGTCACAGAATTTTTTTGACATGAAATTTGCAATACGAATTTCAAATACAGGAGATTTATTTGCTAATTAAAAATTTAGGCAATATTTATGAAAACCTAGTAAAATGCAAAATAGATACTTATATTAAATATTGTTGTGAACAGTTTTCTGGTAACCCGGAACAATGAAAATATGAGTCTCGGCAAGATTGGCAGGCAGTGACACTCGCAGTGCATCATAAGCATTAGACTTTAAACAACAATTAACCTTCAGTCACTCTTTGTTGTGAAATGATTCAAAGCACTTCAGACAAAGGAAAGGTGTGTCAGGACAGGTTGTGCAGACAGCTGACACCCTTTTTGCGGCAGAAGCAGCAGCACTTTCTGCCCATGACCTTGTAGTTGCTGATAGCAGCTTCGACACCGACCTCGAGCTTTCCTGCAATATTGAAAGGAAGAAATAAAAAATAATTTTATAATTAGGATTGACATCCTGCGGAAGTGCAGTAATGTTGAACTTGATAACACTTACCTGGTACATTTCTGTCCTTCCGTCTTGTTGGCTTCCGCAAGGTAGTGGTTCTCTCTCTTAGGAGTACGTCTAACAGGGTCGTTAGTTGGACAAAATAGAGTGTTGACCACGTTCCTTCGAAACTCCGCAAGAGACATTTTCCGATGTCCAGTAACCCGCGTCTTATTGTACAGAAGCAGTGCATTTACAACGGCAGTACCAAAAAGAATGTCATCTGCAACTTTGTCGAGCCATCAGATGGTTTTCCTCATTGCGGTGTGATACGAAGAAAGTGTGTCTGCAATATCTATTCCTCCTTTCATTTTATTGTACGTTATTACGATTTTCGGTTTAACCACATCTTCGTGTTTCCTGTTCCTTTTGCCCGTAGCAATTACTTCATTAGAATATTTGGTTGAGATAATCAGCACGTCCCTCTGATCTCTCCACTTCATCACTGTCAATCCATTTCCATTCTCCATTGCAATGAGTTCTCCCTTCTTAAGCTTTGCATTTACAACATCCTTTGGTAAACCTTTTCGATTTTTCCTAAGTGTGCCAATAAAATGTGTCTTACGATCCAGTAGCACCTTAGCTAACTCAATTGATGAGTAATAATTGTCGGTGCAGAGAAAGCGGCCACTGTCCAGATATGGGTCCATAAGTTGCATTACAACTTGAGTAGCCATGCTCAGTGTATTCTGAGCATTCAAGGTACCTTTACCAGCGTATACTTTAGTTTTGTAGGTGTAGCCCGTGTTGTCGCACAGCTTAAATTGTTTAACACCGTACCTGTGTGCCTTACCAGGCATAAATTGCCGGAATGATAAACGACCCCTCCACGGAATCATTGATTCATCAACTATGAGGTTTTCACCTGGAGTTTTGACACTCTTGAAGTTCATATGCATTATATCTAACAGTGGCTGAATCTTGTGCAACTTTCCAGCTGAAGCATCGTTGGGACCAAAGTGCCAGAATCGAAGTAGTAACTGAAAATGATTTCCTGACATTGCCTTACCAGCTACACTATTTCCATATACAGAAAACTGGCTCCAGTAATTTGATAATGAAGGCATTCTTACAAGACCCATCCACAATCTCAAACCTATAAAAACTTTAATTTCCTCCTTTGTAGTATCTATCCACTCCTTCAAACGACTAGACCGCTTAATATGCATAGAGGCTAGTGTTTGATTTGCACTGATATTAGTTTGTAGTACCATCATATCAAGAACTTCGTCTGTTAGGAACAGTCGGTAAAACTCATATGGTGTGGCTGTAGAAGTATCAATTTGAAGATTTAGATGCTCTTGGCTGGTAAGTGGAATATCTTTCTGTGCCCCTACACAAGGACCCCAGGCATCATTGTTCACATAATTGGCTACACCATTACCTGCACCGTCCCCACCTATAATATCATTATCAGTATCGCCATTGTCTTCCGCATCACTCCATACATCCCTCATGCTGTCACTGTCACTGCACTCATCATCACCAGCGTTATATTCACTGCTATCAACACTTACATCTTCCTCTCCATCAGAATCCATCAGTAATTCACAAATATCCATTTCACTAATTCTCTTCTTTGCAAGCCGCTTACCATTTCTACTAAGATTATTACCAATATCTTCCATTTTTTATATTTTTGCACAACTATACAAACTGAGTGATAATACGTACGTAAACAAGGAGTAAACAATGCCTGGCGCGCTTTCACCTGTGACAATGACCACTGGCCAGTCAGTGACTTCGGAAGAATACTGTGGCCCCACATGGTGGCACACAGTAAAAATACATAGCTGGAATAGACCCTGAAGTTCGCTCTTCAAGTAGAACCAATTTTACGCGCATAGATGTCACAGCTGATTATCTATGGCGCATCGCCTGAAACTCTAGTGTGCCGCCATATTCTTCAATTATAATAAAATTAATAATAACAACAATAGATATTCAGGTTCAGGAGTCTACAGATTAATGTGTTCTCAGTGAGGATTTCCGTATATTGGACAGACTGAGCGAAGCTTCTACATACGACACATGGAATACTTTAATGCAGAAAAAATATTCGGCAATGAGCACACACATGAAGGAAACTGGTCACCGTTTCACTTCTATTGTAAAGGATCTCACAATAATCAGGAATACAAGCAAAGGTAAACTTTCAAATGAATTATAGAATATATATATATATATATATATATATATATATATTTCTGTGGACAAGACATATAACAAAGATTGTAATCTTAACGACAACACGGAAGTCAGAAGTCCCCTTTAACACCTAAGTTATTAAAAAACGGTCAACCCAAACCATAACAGAGTCCCATGAGTATTCAAATCCTTTGAGTTAAAAACTCTCCTCTTATCGCCAAATACTAAGCCTACACTAGCTCCTCCAAACAACCCCACTTCCACATTAACATCGGCATGCAATGCTCTGCCTACCTCCGCTTCCCCTCAACATTCCCCTGCTGCTGATACATTAAGACAGACATAATTTACGGCAAAAGAGTAAGTACCCGTTTTACATAGCGATTAACTCTTAGGGTTTCATACACGATCTAATTGCACACCATCAAGCTCGTTTTTTGTTTCATTACAGAGTAACCATGTTCTGTTCCTTGGATGTCTACAACTTCAAGAGGGACCACAATTTCATAAGACTGTCAAATAAACCCATCAAATATTAACGATAAGTTTGTCTCAGCAGCGACTTTAACCAACATATCAATGTTTTCTTGCTTCAGTCATCATATGATGCTGTTTATTTACTCAACATGATAAGATAATTTTAACCTGTTTGCCTTCTTTCTGGCCAAGTAATTTTAGCTCCTGTGTTTTTCATAAAAAACAGAATTCAGCCTCAGCTTTTGCGTTTTGTCATACCATTCTTATCTACTGAAGTCTTGGGTTCAATATTCCGATCCCCAAGTGATGCGTATGTTCAAACTTTTTATGAAGAGGATCCATCTTAGTGTCGGACATGTGTTATTTTTAGAATTAATATCACACAAACTTGTTTTCTTTTTAGATGAAAATTTTAAATTGTTTAAAGTAATTTTAACATGTGTTGTATATGTTATGTCTCAATATCTTTATTTTGTATAATAATAACTATTCCACAGTGTCAATACTTTTAAGAAATCAACAGTTCAATATTTATAAGTGATAATGTCCTCAAACCAAAGCTTGTTTTAGGATTAAATAAGGCTGATGATGCCCAATTAAAGAAGGGTGAAACATGTCCCTTTAAATCTAGCAATTTCTATGTTCATTTAACCACATAACCGTGGAATTGATTGTGTTGAATAGGTGGGGTAATGAAATACAACTTTTGCAAACTTAAAAGATAGCTGTTTTCAATATGGACCAAAGATGAGATTGATGGTTTGTAATAAGTGGTTTGTTCCGAACTGTCAGTGGAGAGATGGCGTGGAATGACATCAGTAGGTGAATAAGTTTGAGTGGTGTCTTTAAAAGTAGGAATGATCACTTTATGAAGATAAGTTGGAATTCAAGAGGACAAATTGTGGCAAATAAACATTTATAGGAAGAGGAGTTAGGGATTGGAATAACTTACCAAGGGAGATGTTCAATAAATTACAATTTCTTTGCATTTTTTTAAGAAAAGGCTAGGAAAACAACAGATAAGGAATCTTCCACCTGGGCGACTACCCTATATGTAGATCAGAAGTGACCGATTGATTGAACCTGATAGTAAAAGCATTTAGTAGAGTTTAGAGCGCTAATAATTGGAAGCTACTTTTTTTCTTAAGAATGTGTTTAATAAAGCCAAGCCAAGCCAAGCCATCTCTGCACAATCCACGAAGGTTCTTGCACGACTGGAAGGTAAAGACTCCTGCTAATCATAACCTCAACATGATATATGTATGTATTGCACCTGTCCCGTGCTCTACAGGGCACCCTTAAATTAACTTAGTTTCACAAATAAATATTTGAATGGAATTCTTTGGATGGGAAACTTCAGAAGTCACTTCCTGGGCGTGGAAGTCCCATTTTCCCTACATTCATTGTTTCAACGGCTAAGCTCAAGAGCATACGGGTCAATGATCTGTTCACTAAAAGAAAAATTGGACACTAAATATAACTATATTGAAAGTAGGGTAATGTATGATATGAGAGGAATACTTTGACTACTAAAAGGAGAAGATTTTTGCTCCCAATAAAAACAAAGCTTTAATTATCTAATAGAGTCACAGGGTAAATAACATACATGAGATAATGCCATCTTGTTACATGAAAATAACATCAATTAGTTGAAATGAAATGAAATGGCGTATGGCTTTTAGTGCCAGGAGTGTCTGAGGACAAGTTCGGCTCACCAGGTGCAAGTCTTTTGATTTGACACCCGTAGGGACCTGCACGTCATGATGAGGATGAAATGAGGATGAAGACGGCACATACGCCCAGCCCCCGTGCCAGTGAAATTAACCATACATGCATACATACATTATCATTATAGACTGTTATGCCTTTCAGCGTTCAGTCTGCAAGCCTCTGTGAATTTACTAAACGTCGCCACAACCCTCGATTTTCAACTAGTGGTGTGGCCTCATTTAGTTCTATACCTCTTACCTTTAAATCGTTAGAAACTGAGTCTAACAATCGTTGTCTTGGTCTATCTCTACTTCTCTTACTCTCCATAGCAGAGTCCATTATTCTCCTAGGTAACCTATCCTCATCCATTCGCCTCACATGACCCCACCTTCGAAGCTGGTTTATACGTACAGCTTCATCCATCGAGTTCATTCCTAAATTAGCCTTTATCTCCTCATTCCGAGTACCCTCCTGTCATTGTTCCCACCTGTTTGTGCCATCAATCATTCTTGCTACTTTCATGTCTGTTACTTCTAACCTATGAATAAAATATCCTGAGTCCACCCAGCTTTCGCTCCCGTAAAGCAAAGTCGGTCTGAAAACAGACCGGTTTAAAGATAGTTTTGTCTGGGAGCTGACTTCCTTCTTACAGAATACTGTTGATCGCAACTGCGAGCTCACTGCATTAGCTTTACGACACCTTGATTCAATCTCACTTACTATATTACCATCCTGTGAGAACACACAACCTAAATACTTGAAATTATCAACCTGTTCTAGCTTTGTATCACCAATCTGATATTCAATTCTGTTGAATTTCTTACCTACTGACATCAATTTAGTCTTCGAAAGGCTAATTTTCATACCATACCCATTGCACCTATTTTCATTTCCAAGATATTACACTGCAGGCTTTCAGGACAATCTGCCATTAAGACCAAGTCGTCAGCATAGGCCAGGCTGCTTATTACATTTCCACCTAACTGAATCCCTCCCTGCCATTTTATACTTTTCAGCAGATGATCCATATAAACTACGAACAGCAAAGGTGAAAGATTACAGCCTTGTCTAACCCCTGTAAGTACCCTGAACCAAGAACTCATTCTACCATCAATTCTCACTGAAGCCCAATTGTCAACATAAATGCCTTTGATTGATTTTAATAATCTACCTTTAATTCCATAGTCCCCCAGTATAGCGAATATCTTTTTCCTCGGTACCCTGTCATATGCTTTCTCTAGATCTACGAAACATAAACACGACTGCCTATTCCTCTCCTAGCATTTTTCCATTACCTGGCGCATACTGAAAATCTGATCCTGACAGCCTCTCTGTGGTCTGAAACCACACTGGGTTTCATCCAACTTCCTCTCAGCGACTGTTCGCACCCTCCCTTCCAAGATGCTAGTGAATATTTTGCCTGGTATAGTAATCAATGAGATACCTCGATAGTTGTTGCAATCCTTCCTGTTCCCTTGCTTATAGATAGGTGCAATTACTGCTTTTGTCCAATATGAAGGTACCTTACCAACACTCCATGCTAATTTTACTACTCTATGAAGCCATTTCATCCCTGCCTTCCCACTGTACTTCACCATTTCAGGTCTAATTTCATCTACAGTGGAACCTCGATTATCCGTTCCCGGAAAATACGTTTTCCCGGAATATGCGTTCAAATTACGCGGTCCCGCGAGCATCGTAATTAAATCACGTTGTAAAAGTCCCGCATTATCCGTTCCTCGAAGAAACTATTTCCCGGATCAACCGTCCAGAAATTCCAGTCCCATCAATGCTAAATCCTCTATCAATCGTTTTTTAATAAACTGTATCTCACGAAAGGACAGCTATGGAATATTTATGGATCACTGCGATAATTAAAGCAAGTAGGGCCTACTGTACCGGTACTGGAAAAGCAGTCGGCGGTGAACTTGCATAAGGGACCATCTTAGCATCGCATTCGGGTGGTATTGTTTAGAGAATCTCGGAAAATCATAAAGCAGAGAGTGGCCACAACAATTGCAAGGAGACACGGCGCATTTCGACAGCTCTGCTTGAAGACAGAACGAGTTTCGTCAAATGTTCGCACTTATAAAACGTCCATATTATGTCCAGGGTTAGATGTTTATATTTTGACATTTTTTCGATCGTACTGCCGAAGAGGTTTTCAGCACTTTGCTCAGGGCACTGCAGAGTAACTGGGCTTTCAGGCAGGAATCGAAACTGTTCCTTCTTAACACAAATTCAGTATTTTTGATATTATCGTACATAATTATGTTAGCGAGACCAAAACGGACGTTGCACCTTACATTTTAAAAAAAGAAAGCCATGGGAGGTCTTGGGATTGCCTATTACTGTTTAGGTTCTAATAAGACTGGGAATTTTACGTTTTCGTGTTAAAATACCGGTACCAAAAACCGCAGTCGTTTTATTTACGCACGTTACATTTTAAATGGTTGGTATCATTTCAAACTCGTACTGACATGAGCAGTGAGCGCGCTTTCCAGATGACCTCAAGGTCACGAATAACCGTAATTTCTGAAGTTTTGATATTTCTTTTATCTTTCCAATTTGATTGGATTTGTGACGCGCATAATTGAATTTAATGCATTCGAGAACTTTTAAGAATCGATACATACATTCGAAACCATGTTTTCGAGTTCAACATAACCTTTAAAAGTCGATGTAGGCCTAATTTGCGCGGTACGAGATTTCCAGAAACTGACTACGAACAGTATACCGGGGACCAACGAGTTCGCGCTGGTTCCCGGTGGCGAGTGGACGTGACTATCGGTGCTAGCGTATTACTTGGTATAATGTGCGAGTAGGTTCGGTTTTGGTAAGGTGTTCAAGTTTCGTCGCTTCCTTGGGAGTGGTGTGGGAGTCTTGTGAGTAATTATATGTATTAATTTCCCAACTCCCTCCGACCCTTATGGCGGAGTCGAGTGGGGGACTGAGTATGGAGGAGGAGTCAATTGAGGTAGATAGTCGTGAGTTCTCTTTGGATAACACCCTCGTGTTAAATGACCCACCCCCACCTGATAGTAACCGTGCTCCCTCTCCTAAAGTTGATGTGTATTCTCTGAAACCTGACACACAGACATATGATGAGAAACATACGGGACCCTACTTAGTATTTGTGGAGGCCATTGCTGACGGTAAGAAATTGGGCAGCATCCATCCCATGGCTTTGGGAAAAAAAATTTATGATCGTAAATTTGAAGGTGTTACTCAACTTGCTCGGCGAGGTCGCCATAGAATCCAAATTGAGTTTACTTCACGAACAAAAGCTAACGATTTTCTCACCAACCCTATCTTAAAGGAAAAAACCTTAAAGCGTTTATTCCTTCCGCGTCACTCTATAAGATAGGTGTTATTCGAGGGGTAGATAAAGATTTATCGGTCGAGGAACTTTGTAAGGTTGCTGAATCAACCGCCCCCTTAGTCGAAGCACAGAGAATGAACCGACGCTCCGTTCAGGATGGCCGCGTCAGTTACATTCCCACTGGTACCATTAGACTCACGTTTCGCAGCCAGACTCTCCCTGCTTTCATTTCCATCTACCGGGTTCGTACCCAGGTCGAACCATTTGTTTTCCAGCCAACGATTTGCCGGCGATGCCAACGATACGGCCACACCAGAAAAAACTGTAGGGCTCAACAACCTCGATGCGCTAATTGCGCACATGAACATGAAACCACAGAATGTAAGAATTCTCCCCGACTTTGTCTCAATTGTTCCGGAGAACATTCCGTAGGTTCCCTTCTGTTGGAATGTTGAAGTTTTCTCATAAAAAATAAAATGTCATGTATCATATCTTGTACATATTTTAGGAATACACATTGAGGTTATGTGTTGGTAATTCATATTAATTTAGTCAAGTGGTTTATCTTCATTTGTTATAGTCTTTGGACATTTTGCATTGCTATGTGCGTGTGTGTGTCAGTCAGTTGTAGTCAACAGCTCGTAATAAATGGATGTGTCATGAAGCTGGTGTTTCAATGGTGTAAGTTTTGCCCTAAACGCGGTGTAAGCGAGCAGAAATGAAGATATTTTCAACAGGTTATGGGCCCAGAGCTCCAGAGTGCCAAAACGCCGCAGTAAATTTCGGTCAATATAAGTGGAAATTGAACAACGTGAATTAACGTCGGACGAAGCAAGTTGTGACACTATTGACGGTAAAAATGGCGACCTCGTGGACCGGTGAAGAAACACAGAATAGGAATGTGGCCAAGCTTACAGTGGAGAACTATTTTTCGTGGGCATTAAAAGTGAAACAAGAGCTGCTGTTGAAAGATGTATGGGAATCAGTAATAGGGTATGAAGATACGCCAGGTTGTCAACTGCCTCAGACGGAAACGAGACGACGAGCGTGAAACAATGTGATCGCGTTAGCGGTTATTTTCAAATATGTCGGAGAAGATTTTGAAAGTGACATTGCAGATATTGAATCAGCGAAAAGGGCATGGGAAAAACTGGACGAGTTGTGCAATGACGGAGGGCTAGTGAATGGTGCTATGACCTTGAAACAGTTAACTCATTTTGTGAAGCCGAAGGACATGAGTGTTTAAGAATACTTCGCAAAAATAAATCAACTTTGGAGGAGAACTAGTAAAGCCGGATACGAATTCACAGATCAACAAGTTGCAGGAATGATCATCGGAAATCTTACAGAGGAATATGCAGCTTGTATACCTTCCTTGGAAGCTGATTTGGCGAAACTGACCATCTCGAAGGTGAAGGCGAGATTACTCACGGAGGAAAGCAGAAGGAAACTTCAGCAAAATGGAGGAAAGGCTTATGACACTGGAAAACGTGAGGAGGATGAAGCTCAAGCCATGGTTGTTCAACAGAAGCGAGATATCAAGAAAGAAGACGTGGGACGAGGAAAATATAGTTGCTACAATTGCGGTAAACAGGGACATGTATCTAAATATTGTCGCAGTACCCAAAAGTGCTTCAATTGTGGTAAGTCAGGACATTATTCAAAAGTATGTCCAACAATGAAGAGTGATGAACCATCGCAGGAGAGTAAATCAGTGAATGCGAGTGGAAAACTGGTAAGCTCAGAAATTATACATGTAGTAGATAAGGCGATGAGCATGGTCGTTTCTGTGGGAGCTGAGAAAATTAAAGATTGGTTGTTCGATTCAGGTGCGTCCCATCATATGTGTCCAACAAAGGAGATGTTTACAGACATGTTAACAAATGTAACCGGGAATGTAGAAATAGGAGATAACAGTAAGCTGGATATTAAAGGTATAGGTAAGGTAAAAGTAAAAATGTCCACAGGATGGACAATTACATTTACAGACGTGTTGTATGTACCAAACTTAGGTGCAAATTTAATATCAGTTGGTAAGTTAACCAGCAAAGGTTTCAAAGTAGGATTTGCAGGTGAGAAAGCAGTGGTTGTAGATAAGAATGGAGATGAAACATTGTTTGTTGCAAACAGGAGGAATGATGTGTATGTAGTACAAATAGAGGGGAGAAATGATATTGTAGCTGTGAGTGACTGTGATCAAATGATAGATCAAGAATGTAATAACAATGTAGTATTTAAAAGTGTTGGGCAGGTTAGGTTGTGGCATGAGAGATACGGACATGCACATTCTGAAGCCTTGTTTAAATTGCCTATGTTAGAATTGAAAAGGAGTAATGACATTAATACTTGTTCTGTATGCATTCAGGGGAAACTAACTAACAAGGGAGTACCTAAGTCTTGTGAGCGTAAGGTAGAAAAACCACTTGATGTTGTGCACACTGATGTAATTGGAAAAATTAGTCCACCATCACTTGGAAAAGCTCAATATGTTGTGACCATGATTGATGAATACTCCAGATTTAATGTGGCTGTATGTATGAAAAATAAGGATGAAGTATTAGAGGTGTTTAATAGGTATCAGGCAAATGCAGAAAAGTTACATGGTGTAGGAATTAAGGTGGTGCAATCTGACAATGGTACAGAGTATACATGTAGCAGGTTTGAAGCACAATTGCAAAAATGTGGTATTACTCATAGGAGGTCAGTACCGTACACTCCACAACAAAATGGATTAGCAGAGAGGCAGAATAGAACGATGTTTGATACTGTTAGATGTCTATTGATCCAGTCAGGGTTACCAAAGGAATTCTGGGGAGAAGCGGTAATGACAGCAGTGTACTTGAGAAATAGGTGCCCATCCTCAGCAATAAATTTTCAGATACCGTATGAACTGTGGTTCAATAGGAAGTTGGATCAGGAAGAAATAGGTAGATTGAAAGTATTTGGATGTCAGGCATGGGCTGTGAGGGCAGACAGCAGGAAGTTAGATCCCAGAGCAGAGCCATGCGTTATGATAGGGTACGAGACAGGTACTAAAGATGGATATAGGTTATGGAGTCTTGAAAGGGAAAGAGTAATAGTGAGGAGAAGTGTCGTATTTGAGGAACAGATATTTCCCTTTAAGGTGAAAAGTCCTGGAATTGATATCAAGGAAAAGATAAATGTACCAAAGGCAGAGGGTAGTGAAACATACTTTGACATACTGTGCACTGAAGATCCAGAGATAAAATTAGGGACTGAGTTAGACACAGAGGACGGAGAGGAAACATTGGCTGTTGAGCCAACGACCGGAGAGGAACAACTAGAGGTTGAGTCTGTAGCAATACAAGAGCCAGGTAATAGTCTGAGAAGGTCAATAAGACAGAGGAAAGGTAAGACTTGTGCAGATTGTAAGGCAGTGATGGAAGTTAGGCATGCAAATATAGTAGAACCTAGAACAGTTGAGGAGGCTATGTCAAGCCAAGAGTCTGGTAACTGGATGGAGGCCATGAAAGTGGAGATCAATGAGATGAGAAAGAAGGATGTTTGGGAAATTGTAAAAAGACCAGAAAATGTCAAGATAATTAGTTCTAAGTGGGTGTTTTCATTGAAATATGACAGTGAGGGTAACATTCAGAAATATAAAGCCAGGTTGGTTGCCCAAGGTTTTAAGAGACAGATGAACCTTAGTTTTGATGAAACATTTAGTCCTGTTATAAAGAGGAAAACAATGAGACTGTTAATAGGTATTGCAGTACGTAGAGGCTGGACTGTAGAACATCTAGATGTAACTAGTGCTTACTTAAATAGTGAAATCAGTTGTACTGTATACATGGAGCAACCAGAATTGTTTGTAGAAAAGGATGTCCAAAACTATGTATGTAAATTGAAGAAAAGCATCTATGGACTACCTAATTCGAGTAAAGACTGGAATGCTTGTGTAGATGCTATAATTAGAAGACTAGATTTTAAGAGATGTATCAAAGAACCATGTGTGTATGTAAAGGAGTGTTGTATTGTTGGCTTGTATGTTGATGACATTATTGCAGTAGGTGACAAAGAGGTTGTTAAGTTGGTTAAAATAAGGTTGGCAGATGAGTTAGAGATTAAAGATCTAGGGAAGGCAACAAACTTGTTGTCAATAAAAATAGAACAGACAAAAGAAGGGGTTATGTTGAGTCAAAGTTTATACATTGACAAATTACTTGCTGATTTTTCCATGAGTGACTGTAAACCGAGTAAGACTGTTTTACCAAGTGGGTATTCAGCAGCTGAAAATGATGAGCAGGAATTTGATTGTACCATTTATCGCAGTGCAGTAGGAAGTTTGCTATATTTGTCAAATAATACTAGACCTGACATTGCATTTGCGGTAAGTAAAGTTAGTCAGAATTGTCAAAAACCTACGATTAAAGATTGGAAAGAAGTGAAGCATATCATGAGATATTTATGTGGTACTAGAGATTTAAAGTTGTGTTTCAAAAATTGTGAGGAGTCAGTACAAGTGTTCTGTGATGCAGATTGGGCAGGAGATACTAAGTCTAGAAGATCAGTGAGTGGTTATGTAACCACTGTGGCAGGGGGAGCAATATCATGGTATAGTAAGAAACAGAGTTGTATTGCTAGATCTACCATGGATGCTGAATACATAGCAATGGCAGAGGTATCTCGAGAAGTAACTTGGATGAAAGATTTGCTATCAGAGCTAGGGCTGGAAAGCTTTATGGATATACCTTGTAAAGTTTTTGCTGACAATGCAGCAGCAATTAAATTGAGTAAAAATGATTTTGTGAGTGAAAGGTCAAAACATATTGACATCATGTACCATGTATGTAGAGAACTGGTAGAAAAGGGGTTAATTGAGTTTGTATATGTAGCATCAGAGAGAAATGCTGCAGACTTGCTCACAAAGAATTTATCAAGCAACAAGCTTAAGAGTTTGTATAAGCTTATAGGTTTGCGATGAGAGGACAATTGATTGAGGTGTTGTATTTTTATTTTTTTGAGAAAAGGGGGGAGTGTTGGAATGTTGAAGTTTTCTCATAAAAAATAAAATGTCATGTATCATATCTTGTACATATTTTAGGAATACACATTGAGGTTATGTGTTGGTAATTCATATTAATTTAGTCAAGTGGTTTATCTTCATTTGTTATAGTCTTCGGACATTTTGAATTGCTATGTGCGTGTGTGTGTCAGTCAGTTGTAGTCAACAGCTCGTAATAAATGGATGTGTCATGAAGCTGGTGTTTCAATGGTATAAGTTTTGCCCTAAACGCGGTGTAAGCGAGCAGAAATGAAGATATTTTCAACACCTTCAATGCCCAGAACATCAACGGCAACAGGACCTGAAAAAAAAGCAGGCGTTGGACGTCCCTCAGTTATCCTCAGAGACATTTTTACCCCGACAACCAATAGATTCAACCCC
The DNA here is from genome assembly GCF_040414725.1 of Anabrus simplex. Classification (NCBI taxonomy): domain Eukaryota; kingdom Metazoa; phylum Arthropoda; class Insecta; order Orthoptera; family Tettigoniidae; genus Anabrus; species Anabrus simplex. The sequence continues at coordinate 1,515,474,372 of NC_090265.1, read as the reverse complement.
CTTTTGAACTTACACAACTTTCCTCCGCTTCCGAGCACTTCGCCGTTTCCTCAACCCCAGTCGACGAGAAAGCGAAAATTTACGGCGGTCGTATCATCGCCTCCACCTAGTCCGGATCGTTCGCCGGGTTACGATGTCAAGGGATATCGTGCCCTTCTCAAACAGCCTCCCTCTGTCCCAACTGCTATACATCCTATACCTTCCATATCGGGGACGAACCTCCCGACCACTTCCAGGCATGTAGATTCTACTGTATACTCCAAGCAAGATAGTTCCCGGGCCTCGAACCGGGTATCGGCTACCATTACAGCTATTTCAAACAAACTCTCTGCTTATGCCCGGGCGGCTGAAAACGATGCTAAATGGTCTAAAATGCTCCTCACCATGCAAGAGGAAGTTCAGTCACTACTCCACTCATTAGTATCTTTTATATCGTTAAATGATCATTCTTCAGTGGAATGCACGTAGCGTAATTCACAAGAGACATGAATTATTCTTACTCATTGATTCTTACAAACCTCATCTCATTTTCCTCAGTGAAACTTGGTTAGCTCCGGCCAAACATTTTCATATACCCCATTATACGGTTATTCGTCATGACAATTATGGTTTTGACGGGGCGTGTATTTTGGTCCATAACAGCCTACCATACTCGTCGGTATCATTAACGTATAAAATACCTGGTACACAGGCGGTTGCTATTGTGATCGACAACATCCATTTTATTTCCATCTATTGCCCCCCGAGAATTCAAGGCACTTATGCTAATTGGGCGACTTTTTTCTCACACCTGCCGCACCCCTTTCTTCTGGGGGGCGATTTAAACGGGCACCATCGGAGCTGGGGATGTGACGTTTCGTGCCCTAAGGGCAATAAAATAGCTAAATTAGCAGTATCACATAATTTACGGATTTTGAATGATGAGTCACCTACTCGCGTTACGCCCCCTTCTACGCATAAGAGTGCTGTGGATTTAACTATCTGTTCGAGTAATCTGGCGCACCGTGTGGAATGGGAGGTCGTCAAGGACACCCATTCCAGCGACCATTTCCCTATCTTTATTGGGTTGGCTGACAGTCTCCCCGCCGCTCAACCCCCGGTTAAAGTAAGCAGACGAATGCGCCACTTCAATTCTTCTCAGTTTCAACATGTTTTAGTCCACAAATTTACAGCCTTAGGAGGTCATCCGGTGTCCTACAGTTCCTTCACAGCTATTATCACTGAATATCTCGATCTCTACCATCCACTCCAACCATATTTCCCACCTAAATCTATCGTTTATGCACGCTGGTGGGACGCGGAATGCACTGCCTTAATATCACGCCGGAAAGCAGCTTTGCGCTCTTTTCGACGTTTGGGTACGTTTCAATCTTACTTACATTATAAAGTCATAGTAGCACAATCGCAAAAGGTTTTTAATGATAAACGCCGCCGAGCTTGGAAAACTTTCATTGCCTCGTTAAATAGGCAGACACCGTCCAAACATATATGGAGAGCAATAGCTGGTCTATCGAACCGCCTCCTTAATCCACCGTCTACTATACATTTCAATATGAATGCTCTGATAACCTTTTTTCATCACCTCACGCCGGATTCGGTAGACCCTCAGTATGGCTTCGTTATCCCTCCTAGTTCCAATACCTTTTCGTCGCTCATGAGCCCAATTGACATAGAAGAATTAAATCTGGTTCTCAATACTTCCAACAATTCGACACCTGGACGGGATGCGATCTCGTATTCCGTATTAAAGCAACTCCCCCTTCTAGCTAGGCAACATTTACTTCACATTTTCAATCATTGCCTTGAGACTGCTCGAACCCCTTCCACATGGAATGACTTATCTAGTACCCCTGTTGAAACCAGGTAAAAATCCTCTCCTTACTGATAGTTATAGGGGTATCTACCTGGGCCAATGCCTTAGGAAACTTTTCCAAAAAATTCTTCTGGAACGCCTCAAATGGTCTCTCGATTTTTATAACCTGCTACCAAAATATCAATTTGCCTTCCTCCCGGGTCGTTCTGCCTCTGATGCCATTAATCTTTTGGTTACAGATATCAGTTTAGCACGTTGTCGGAAGGAACCTTTGGTGGCAATTTTCTTTGACTTACGGGGAGCATATGATCATGTTGACCTAAAAATTCTACTCCAAAAATTGCTAAATTACAATTTTCCGCCGCTCTTTATTAATCTCCTATTGAATATGCTAAGGCACAGATCACTTCAACTCAAACATTTCCCACAAATCTCAGCCCGTCTGACCTCTACGGGGCTCCCTCAGGGGAATATTCTAAGTCCTATTCTCTTCTCAATCTATTCGATGTCCCTCGAGAACATTATTACACGCAGAGCACGTATGATCCAATTTGCTGACGATCTCGTGATATATCTCAGTCTTCCACAACTTGAAGAGGTTTATAAGTCATTACATCTGACGTTACTGGATTTTGGAAAGTGGCTCCATGATCATAACTTAGAGGTATCTTTCGCCAAATGTCGTGCGATGATTTTCTCTTGGGCTCGGCGTACAGATCACCCGCCTATTCGCTTCCAAGGGTTTTCGATCCCGATAGTCCAGTATACTACATATCTTGGTATTTACCTTGACCGGAAATTACTATGGCACTCCCACCTCAAATACCTGGTGGATAAGTCCTTTCCTAAAAAATCACTCTTTGTTGCCCTACGACATAGATCTTGGGGATCCGATCCTAGTACGATGCTTCTGTTATATCGTAACATTATTCGATCGTCTTTGGATTATGGCTCGGGGTTTATCGACACGGCGGCCAAGAACAAACTTAATCACTTGGATTCACTGCAAGTACAGTTTGTTAAACTTTGTCTTGGGGCTCTACCTTCTTCCCCCCACAATGCCACCCTGGTTGAAGCTGCGGAATTCCCCTTACATCTGCGGCGAAAATTGCTAGCAACCAAGTTTCTTCTACGGACTTTATCTCTAAACTCTCATCCCTAAATTATCTTTGCTCGTTCGTTATTATCAAGATATGGGTACTCCGTTACACAGATTCCCCGCGCTGGCTTGGGCTTATTGGAAATTTAGCTATCTTCGCAACTCTATTCTGCGTAACCCGTCCACAGCTAACTACATTTTTCCCTTTCAGGCAAACTACTATGTCCCTGACATGATACTCCCCACGTCAGGGAAGGTCCCATCTTTTGGCCCGGCCCGGACACAAAGTGCTCGGAAATATGTCCATCACATTTTGGCACAGGATGTTCACACATTAGTACCCGTCTTCTTTACTGATGGGTCCAAAATTTGCACCCCCCCAGGTGTGGGGGCGGCCTTTTTCTCCTCAGATCTAGTTCTAGGTAAACAATTCTCCCTCCCGTCGGAGACTACTATCTTTACGGCTGAAGCTTTCGCCATCCGTCAAGCCCTCTTGTACGTTAAGTACTCCCGCCTCGAAACTGCCACTATTGCTTCTGATTCCTTGAGTGTGCTTCAGGCTTTACACAATCCCAATTACCGTTCTCATTGGTATATTCAGAATCTTCGAAAAATTTGTTTCGATCTCCATCAACGAGGTAAAAAAGATTAAATTTATCTGGGTTCCGGGTCATTCCCATGTCACTGGTAATGAACAGGCTGATCGCTTAGCTCAGGCTGCTGCGCATGGTCAGGGTGTGGCGTTTTATTTGATGCTGCCGTACATGGAATTTTGGAGCGGTTGTTGCGAGACTCTACGACAGATTTGGCAGACTGAGTGGAGTAACCCCGCGTGTCGAAAAGGACGGAACTTATTCACAATTCTCCCGAATGTCCCACGTTCTCCGTGGTTTACAAAACATCCCTATACTCGACGTCATATTACGAATCTTGTCCGTTTGCGGCTTAACCACATGTGCACGCCGGATCAATTATTTCGGATGAAGTTGGTCGCGTCTAACCTCTGTCAGTGTCGTACGTCGATTGCTACCATTAATCATCTACTTTTTCAATGTCCGTTACTCGAAATTAGCAGGCGTAAATGGTTACAACCGTTTTTTCGTACACAATTCGCGTTACCCACTCAATTGACGTGTTGGATACTCGATCCCACGCCTACTACGGTAATTGCCCTCTCGAATTTCCTTTATGACACTAATTGTTTACTGTAGGTTCGGTGTTGTTGTTTTCCTTTTCCCCTTATGTGTCGACCTGGTCTTGTTTGTGATTGGTAGAAGTCGCCAAGTATCGGTCATTCTGGCGTGAAGTCTCGTACCTTGTGTCCTTGTGCTTTTCCTGTGTGGTAGATATGTAGTTGAATTCCTTATCCCCCTTTTTTACATTTTCCATATTCTGTTTCAGTCTCCTTCATCTTTTGTGTTTGTTTAGAGAATGCGGTATACCGCTCCCAAGCGAAGCCCATCAAATTATACGATCAAGACAAGACAAGATACCGGGGACCAAATTACAATGAAAGATTAAGAAATGAACGGATTTCGCCATCATTTTGGGTGCTTTTGTATCTAATGTGCTTTATTTTATTAGATGAGAGAATTAAAAACTACTTTTGGTCGATTGTCGTTTGGCTTGGCGTTGTTAGATTTATCGAAGAGTTTGGCTAGCGTAATCAAAGTTGCTGAACTGAAAGACGTTTTCACGGGAAAATGACGAAGATTCTCCTGTAAAACTGAATATAAAGTATCGAAATTTTGAACTCGCGTACCGGTAATTAATGCACTTTCGCGGTCTAACATGCCCGCCTCTCATCCAGAGGGCCCGGGTTCGATTGCGACCAGGTCAGGCAATTTTACCTGGATGTAAGTCTGGTTCCAGGTCCACTCAGCCTATGTGATTACCTTTAATTGTGGAGCTATCTAATGGTGAGATGGCGACCCCGATCTACAAAGGCAGGAATATCGGCCGAGAGGATTCGTCGCACTGACCATGCGCACCTCGTAATCTGCAGGCCTTCGGGCTGAGCAGTGGTCGCTTGGCAGAAAGTCCCACTGGGGCTGTAGTTTGGTTTGGTTTAGGAGTTTTTGTAAGATTATAATTATACATATTTCATTTTTGTGATGTTTAGCCAAATTGTTGATGGTTTTCATTCATTCCCGGATTTTCCGTTTTCCCGTATTGTACGTTTTATTTTCATGGTCCCTCGGAAAACGGAGAATCGAGGTTTCACTGTATTCCTGCTGCTTTATGACAATGGAGTATATTTAACATCCTTTCAACTTCCTCAAGCATAATTTCACCAACATCATTTAACATCATTTAACCAATGATGGTTAAAATTCCCGAACCTGCCAGGAATCGAACCTGGGATCCCTGTGACTAAAGGTCAGCATGCTAACCATTTAGCCAAGGAGCCGGACATCAATTAGTTGACGAAGATCTTTATGTCCTATCAGTCTGTATTATATCTCACTCGCATTACACTTCTAACACATATAATAAACATGCATTTTAGGAATTTACATATGTCTGGATAAGGGCGTCCCCTTTATATCCGAGCAATACCTGCCTGTATCTCTTACACTAAGGTACAATTAACACACGATGAAATATTTACATTTAGATGGCACTCCTCGCGAAGTGACGCAATTATTTGGTGTCTATCATGGTTATGAAGTTTTAATAAATTTTGGTTGAGCACATTCCTACATTCACGAATATAACATCACCGTAATTTGCTTGTTAGATTGATATGATTATCTTAATAAATTCACAATATCGCTTTAAGCATATTTATCTGGGATGTCCTATCCTAACATCTCACAAGGTGGACTGAACAATGCTGGTTGCCTGTAATAAGTCACAAACACAATAATATGTATAAGAATATATGTATAAGAAATAATGAACCATTACCTGAAATTACAACAATAAATATCACACTTCACATACAAGATACATAAAGAGGTGTTATGACAATTCCAGGTCTGCTGACAGTGATCCATGGCTGTCACTGTTACATGGGGGTCGAATCCATGCATCGTCAGTTTTTGGGGTGCATGCCTGAAATTCCTAGATCCGATTTAATAAAAGAAAATATGGGAGGAGTCACTTCATCTAACGACATGTCGAATATAATAACGTTGGTTGCAAGATACAAGTTGCATATGAGATTCAATACTGTGTTCGGGGAGCGAGCTTGTCGTATGAATACTACAAATCTTCAATAGCCGGGCAAAACTTGACTGCGCCTCTCTCTTGGACTATGGGTCATAAATAACCTTCTGACAGTAGCCTGCCCTGTCAGCTGTGAGACCAATCTTCCTTTCACTTTTAAATCCTGTGCGGTACTTTAACTCGCACTTCATACAGCCTAGTCCAGGCGCTTCATTATTATTATTATTATTATTATTATTATTATTATTATTCAAATCATGTGCAGCATTTTCTTCATACGTCATGTTGCCGAATCCAGGCGCTTCATAATTATTATTATTACAGATCTCACTTTATCAATGACCTGGCCTTCTAATTATATTAATCGTATTATTCTCTCGTCACCTCGGTCTGTCATTTCACTTACTTTCACACAAATTAACTCTCCTTCCCTCGCACACTAGCATATGAAACCATATTGCACCTTGATCTAGAAGACTCTATTACATCAGGTAATTTACATAATATCACGTCACTCGTGTAATCTATATAAATCATTAATCGCACCCCGTGGTGGATACTCACCTTCTTCTGGTCAGCAATCTTACAGGGGGAATGGTCTCTACATTACTTGTGAAGCATTGAAACAAATCGAACTTAACATCTTACGACAACTGATAACCACGATGACTTTGAGTGATTTAAAATATGTCTTGAAACAGAACTCCCATCTTAAAATGCTTCACAGTTTATAATGCTAAGGTCCTTACTAATCCATGCACGGTTTTAACAGGAATAAATTTATGATCGCCCGATCATAGAGGACAAAGATTCATTTAAAACCCTATTAATAAAAAGTTTCCATCCCTTCAAAATATGCCTACAATGCTTACCTACCTTTTCAGTAATTACACGCACTAGAAAAATTTATGTACATAACTTTAAACAAATTACGGGAGAGAAAATTCATGCTAAGAAATTGGAATGTACTCAATACTTCTGCTTGTAATCTGCCACCATCGGAGGGCACATCTGGAGCGTTTAGGCGGCCATCACTGCAGCCTTGTTAGCGAGAAGTCCCTGGTTCGTCATCTGCTTGGTCCCGTGCATGTTATCTTGAAATGTGGTCTCGTGCAGTTAAAAATCTAGATGTTCCCTGGATAGATGAATGCAGGCACTTATGGCACGACTCTAGTCTATTCCAGTCCAGGCTTCAACGACCATACAGGCAAAAGATGGGAACTGGTTACAGAATATTGTTTCTGCATTTTCAAATAACCTACTTGTGGTTAGATCCACTCATTGGCTCAAGTGGACTAACCCGAATAGCAGTAAGTCTCTATGAATCGCTATTCATTTCCTTTTTCCACACGGCCTGATTAATGGTTACTTTTACTTAACGTGAGTGTCCCTGGATTAGGCAGATGTTCTTCTCTTTGTAACACCTTTCTATTAGTTTACTGACCATCTATCACTGCTTGGTTACCTTACAGTCAGCCACTAACTGTCACCTGAATGTAGTCGGTTTCTCACTAACTCTGAGAGACGAACGTTTACCAGTTCATTAATTATTATTTCTATGAGCCATCACTGAAATTATGAATAGGTATTCCCTTAATAAATTTCTGGGAATTTAAAATACCTTCACTCAAACACCACCGTGATTGTTTCACACCATACGGCATGACTTTGTGGTTCCCGTATCGATCTGATACATTTTGTTTGGCACTAAACATCACTCACCATTTTCCATACGCACTGGATCACTATGATTAAACACTTGGGTTCACGTCTCACACTGACACGTGAATACTATGGTAGCACAGATTACAATGGAATGATGGAGCTAAGTCTGGGTTTCATTTATAGTGGTTTGGCCTGGTGGCTAGGGAGGTAGCAGGCCATGCCCCTAAGCAAAATTTTGCTCCGCTAATAGTCATCTCCCAGCATCGTGAAATGACTCCTACTTTATACCAATCTAATTTCATGTAGACCGATCGCTGGGTCGATCGTAATCCCGAACACTTCCTTTTATAAATTCAAGTTTCCTTTATTATGTCCTGGGGATCCAACCATTTCCTTTGAATGGTTAGACCCTAACAACTGGCAGCAATTTGTGCACTACTGCGTAACGTGCGTCATTACCGCTCCATTCAAAAAGTATTACCCTTTCTTACATCATTAATTTGCATAAAATACGCCAGTTCAAATGAGTCCTTACTCATAAATTTCCATAGGTTATATCTAAAAAGTTGTTATCATTATTAACAACAGTTGAATATGGTGGGTTGGCACCAGTGAATGTGCGGGGAAATCGCAAAGAATTTCTATTTTTCGTGTTAACACGCCGTGGTAGAATCCACCTTCCGACCTACATACTCTCCTGCACTTGGCATGCTGTCTCTCTTCTCTGTCTTGCAAAGTGAGAACGTAATTCCAAGGGCGAGATGTACATGACTCTCTTTTCCTCATAGCGCGTAACAAGACCTCTGCTCTCGGAGCCGACACGGTGATATTTGTATCCCGGTCTGGGTGAAAAATGCTCATTCTGGCACTATATGTCGTAGAATAGCGCGGAAAATGGCATATATCGTTAGCTGGACCTCAGGACATGCCTATGATGTGGTATTGAACGGTTTCAGTATGTATGTATGTATGTATGTATGTACGTCTGTCTAACCTTTCTCCTGTTTCTCTCCGGGTTCGGATAAGAAGTGACATGAATATTTGTAGTTAGTTTTTATGACCAGATGCCCTACCTGACATCAACCTTATCAGAGGAGTTAATGGGATGAAATGAATGACGTGATATATTGACACAGGTGTAGAATAATATATTGGAAGTGGAAAGTGTTTGTAGGAGATTTTATTTGTAAATCTTGTGTTTTAATAATATCTTCTGTATGATCTGGAGTGTGTTGTAAAATATTTTATTTGTATTTCATTAACTACCTAACCTGTACAGTGTAAATATATTTTGTAACATATTGTATTTGTAACTAGTAGATAACATTTCTATATTAACTGGAACAGTCCAGAAAGTTTGTGACATGAATTTTTGAACAGGGTGTGTTGGCCTTTGTTAGTTATGCATTCGAGAAAAAATGTTCTTACTATTCTGGAAATGGAAGGATCACGATCATCTGTGTTCGAGAAAATGGTTAAAAGATCGCAACCGCTGAAAGAGTTGTGATTGGTCAATCCGGGCAAGCTCCTGTGTTCTGATTGGCCTACTCCAAGGCCAGATTTCCCTTTAAAATGGGCTAGGCAGCATTTCGTGAGAGGTCCTAAGTCTGTGAGCCGTCTTGGTCTTGGCCTGCCGAAGTTTTTGACGTCGTGAACATCTCCTTGGTACCAGCATGGGCTGCCTAAGGGTACGGCCTGTTGTTTTCTGTCCGGTTTTAAGTTCCATTTAGCTTTCGTTGGTGTATCACAGGAGTTTGCCCTCATCGCCACTCTTTCGATCAGATGTGAAAAGCAAGTTTTAATTTCACTCTAAAATGCAATAGTATTTTGTGCTTCCTCTTACTTCAATATTGTATTTGTGGAATTTGATTTGTACTGAGATGTATTTGCTTAACTCTTTCAACTTAAGGCAAAGCTTCTTTTTTTTTTTTTTTTTTTTTGCTATTGGCTTTACGTCGCACCGACACAGATATGTCTTTTGGCGACGATGGGACAGGAAAGGGCTGGGAGTGGGAAAGAAGCGGCCATGGCCTTAACTGAGGTACAGCCCCAGCATTTGTCTGGTGTGAAAATGGGACACGACGGAAAACCATCTTCAGGGCTGCCGACAGTGGGGTTCGAGCCCACTATCTCCCGAATACTGGATATTGGCCGCACTTAAGCGACTGCAGCTATCGAACTCGGTAGGCAAAGCTCTTGTCTAGAAACATCTAAACTATATTTGTCAAAGAACGTGTATGTCGTGTGTAGTATGTCTAGATTTGGTGTACAGCTGAATTTGTTTCGGAAGTTAATTTGTATTGCCGATTTTGTAAATATTATTTTGAAAACAAGAGATCGCTGTTGGCTTTTTGGAAAACTGCAACCTTCACACCTCCATAGCCCCTGGTAAGGTTTCCCAGTCTCCTTTCCAGGTTCCTGGTTTATTATCATCAAGTTGCCCTCACTGATATATACCAGTGTTGTTTTCAGCTGAGTTCTGGGTAGTTCATCAGATGTTTTATTGTGAGTGTAGTGTCTTAGGTACCGAGTAATTGCCTTTACTTTCCTCCCTTTAACTGTGTTTGGGGTAGTCACTGAAGTACCGGTTACATATATTGGTAGCATAGCAGAAACAAGTGCTAGGTTGCGGACAAAGAAAAGTGAACCGTGATCATACCTAACCTAAAACACCGTAAAAGTTGTGATTCGTATATCGCGTTAACATTTTGTTTCTACCCGTCAGGATGGCTCATGCTGTTCCTAATCCTTTCCATTTGAGAAAGTCAGAACTCATTTACAAATTAATAATCTGAAAAATTAATTCGACAGGCAATGTCAGAGATCACACTAGCCTGTTGAAACGGTCTCTTAATTTGCCGATAACCATACCCGAGTTAACTATGGACAAGTTGCGTGAGTCTTTGGCCGTGGTTAAAGGGGGATTAACATAATTCAACGCCATTCTTGTGTCCTTTTGTGCTTCTGAGCCCTCACATGGCCAATTATCGCGGGTTAAGGCGCACTTACTATATTACCTGGACAGAATTAGGTATTTGTTGTCTCTCGAATTGGCGGAAGTTGCGCGGTAGGAATGTCAAGCCTTATTAGTACAGTATTTGAGAATTTTCGACAGAATCAGTGGTTTGCTTGAAGGGAATAAGTTGAATAACACAGATTCTGAAGTTCAAGTGTCTATCCCATCTGAAATGTGTGAAAGTGTTAACTCTGGTGCTGCATCTGTTGCTCCTCAAGTGTGCACTCTGACATCTAGTGCTGGTGTTATTCAGGAGTCTGAGGTGAATAATGCTCGCCTGGGATCTTCTGTTTCGTTGTCTGGAACTAGGACACCTGTCAGTCATTCAAATGATCTATCTCCTTTGCATGTCGGTACCCGTGCCAATTTTCCTGTGGTAACTGGTAATTCTGTTGTAGCTCAGTGTCTGTCCTCTATTGTTAATCAGCCCGGTTCTGATGCAATGGTGCAAGACCACACCCCTGTCTTAGCGCCACTGGTATCAAGTGCTCTTTTAGGTTTCATAAACCCTACACAAGCGGTTAATGCCCCGATGGTCTCTCAGATTAGCAAGAACTTTTCACAAATGAGATTGCCAGCGCCTTTAACGTTGCAGGCTAACGTTAGTCCTAAACTAACCTATACTCCGTACTTTTCACAAGGGCACCCGAATCAAAGGTGCGATGCCTCAGTAACCCCTCTGGACCACTCTAAGCCTTCCAGGCACCCCCTACACCTGTTTTCCCCCAGATTTTCTCTAACCTGACTTACGCGTTGACTGCTGTATTTAAGGGAGTCTCTAAATTTTCAGCTAACTCCGTTGATAAGGTTATTTCCTTCCTTCGGTTCCTAACCGAGTTCAAGGATCAGGCAATAGTGTATAATCTCAGTAACGACCACGTATTTAGAATTCTATACCCGCATGTATCAGGAGTTCTTTCTGAGCATATTGTCAGGGCCATTTCCGAAAGATGGTCTGTAGATCAATTTCATGCACAGGTGCTTGAATTTTTCATTCCTGCTCGTACCTTGTCTTCATTAGTGCAGAAGCACTATTTCAGAGTACAACATCTCAATGAGTCATTATCTGAATATGTTCAAGATATTAAGCTCCAGGCTGAGATTTTCCCGCTCCACTATTCAGAGGCCCAGATGGTTGCCAATATAATTGAAGGTCTCGCCCCGAACTACAGATCATATCTGGCTCTTTCACTCCGACCAGCAACGTTTGCCCAGTTGGAAGCGGTTATGGTTCCTGCAGAAGGTGTTCGATATGCTGATCAGTTACGCCTTGCATTAGCCCCACCTCCTATGAGCATGCCCTCTCCTCAGGATTCTAAAACCATCCCTTCACCTGCTTCCAACTCACATAATCCTTGTTCATGTTTCGATTATGGCTCATCTGCTCATCTCAAGCGGTTCTGTCCTAAGGTTGGGGCATTAGGTAATGAAAAACCTGCCATGGGTAGAGGCTCTTCCACCAATACTTCTTGCCGTAACTGTGGGTCAACTAGGCACTTCTCTAGGCAGTGCCCACATAACACTTCAGGCTTTGGACCTCCAGGCAATAGTAGTTCTAGATGACTAACCGCCAGTTCTGATGGTAAACCCCAAAGCATGGCTTCTTGTTTTGTCAATCATGACTGTACCTTCAAGGACAATTTACTTAATTCTGAGGCTAATGATTGCTCCCAGTCTGATTCTGGTGCTCATTTCGTGCAGTCCTGTAGGATTTCTGCCATACTTTCCTTTAAATTACCGTACTTATGCATAGAGGTAAATAATGAACCTGTCTGTGCGTTACTAGACTCTGGGAATAGTGTCAACTTGATGAGTTAGACCTGGTATGATTCTATGAAAACTGTTTGCTAGTTACCTACATTAGAACCCATGTCTTTAACCTGCCATACTGCTAATTCCAACTCATTAAATATTGTAGGATCACTAGAGGTCAAGATTAGAGTCCGTGACTTCAGATGGAAAATGCCAGTACTAGTGGCAAGAGATTTATCCTGTCAGTTCATACTGGGTGACAATTTTATTAAAACAGGCATGATATTGGACCTGCAGTTCAACAAATTCCATTTTAAATTTTGTGCGAGAACCTTTCAGCTGTGTGATCGCTCCCCTATTCTGCCTTGTCACGTTAATGCTGTTCCTGAAGATTCTGACAAACCCAAAGCTTTTGATTTTAATCATTTACCCAAGGAGCAGGCCAGTCAACTTAGGAAACTCTGCAATAAGTTCCCTGATGTCTTTACTGACAGGTTAGGTGTTACCAATGTCCTAGAATACAAAATTGAAGCCACAAATAACATACATGTCTGTTCTCCTCCGTATCGGCTGTCACCACCCAAAATGAAAGCCCTTAAGGCTACTATCGATCAAATGCTCGCTGACGGAGTGATATGCCCTTCTAAGTCAGCCTATTCTTCTCCCATGTTTCTGGTCCCTAAACCGCAAGGTGGTTATCATCCTGTAGTTGACTATTGGATGTTGAACCGTAAGGTGGTCCTCCAATCTGTTCCCCTTCCTGATTTTCACTCTTGTTTTTCTTGGTTTGCTAATGCAAAAAATTTTTTCCACCTTTGATTTAAATCAGGTGTATTACCAGATACCTCTTGCCGAAGAATCCAAGCATCTCTAAGCCTTTGCGACCGACTGGAACCTATATGAATTTGAGCACATCCAATTTGGGCTGGCGACTGGAGCTGCTGTCCTTACTTGGTTACTGGATTATGTTTTATCTGACATTAAGTTCAAGTTCGTCTATAATTACCTTGACAATTTGGTGATCTTTAGTGAAACCTCCAAGGAACACCTTGTCCATCTCAACGAAGTGCTTGAAAGACTGCGTAAGGCAGGGCTAACCCTCAAGGCCACCAAGGTTTCTTTCGCACAACCCCAGATGTCCCCCTTAGGCCATATTGTGTCAGGGAGGGGTATCTCAATCGATCAGTCTCGTACTGCCGCCATCCAGAATTTTCCCACTCGAAAGGACGTCAAGGCTGGAGCCAGATTCATTGGCATAGTTAATTTTTTCGTAAATTCATTCCCAATTTTGCTGAATGGGCAGCCCCATTAAATGCCTTGAGAAGAAAGTATGCCAAATTTGTGTGGGGTGATGCCCAATGTGAAGCCCTCATGGACTTGAAATCTGCCTTATGTAACGCTCCTGTTCTGGCTATGTCAGACTTTTCTAAATGCTTCATCCTTCAAACTGATGCCTCTTCCTCAGGCATGTCTGGTGTTCTTCTTCAGGAATTTCAAGAGGGGCTTCGTCCTATTTCTTATGCTTCCCATGCCCTGAATCCTGCTGAATGAAATTATTCCATTTATGAGTTGGAAGCCTTAGCTGTTGACTTCTATTTAGAATGCTTCAGAATGTACCTGGAATATCTTCCTTTCAATCTGGAAACCGTTAATCAGGCGTTGAGTTGGGTACTGGCTAAGCTGAGAAGGACCAGTCGTCTAGCACGTTAGGCAGTGCGCATCTCAGCCTTCCAATTTGAAGCCCACCATATTTGTGGCACGGAAAACTTTGTGGCTGATGGCCTCAGTAGGATGTTCTATCCAGGCAGCTCTGACCCTCAATCAGAGCCTGCAGACCCTTCTCCTGAACAAGTATCAGCCTTCGTGAATATAGTTCTAATTGACTCTCCCTTCCTTTTCAAGGATATAACCAAACATCAGGAGGACAATGCTGAGTTAAAAGGTATTATCGACAGGATGAAATCCGGTGAGCATGTTAAGCCTTACATCCTTAAGAATGGTGTCTTGTGTTGTCCGGCTCGCAGTTGCAGAGACCCCAAAATTGTAGTCCCAACTAATCTTGTACCGGCTCTCTTCAAATATTTTCATGAATCCCCAGTGGGCAGTCATCTGGGGGTTTTCAAAATGAGAGAGAAAATTCATAAGCACTTCATTTGGACATCCGTGGATAGTGAGATACATACCCTTGTCAAATCCTGTAAGACTTGTAACATCACTAAACCTGCCCCGAATACTCGTCTAGGTCTCTTGTCTTCCGAGCAAGCTTCTCGTCCAATGGAGAGATTGTTTATAGACTACATTGGTCCCTTCCCGAGATCTCGGAATGGTCATCGTTTCATACTTGTGTGTGTTGACACCTTTTCACATTTTACGTGGCTGTTCCCCACTCGTATGGCTAACGCCAACACCACCATCTCGTGCTTGAAACAGATATTTGCTTCATTTGGACCCTATCAATTTTTGGTAAGTGATAATGCAAGAACCTTTACTTCTGTCCAGTTCCAGAATTTCTGTTTTGATCTATCTCTTGTTCATGTAACCGCTACCCTGTATTACCCGTGGCCAAATTATGCTGAGAGAGTGAATCGTAACCTGCAACCTGCCCTCATAACTTATCACTCCACTGACCATTCCAAGTGGGAATCTTCACTAAATTGGTTGTCGTTTGCATTTAACACTGCCATTCATGAATGCCGCAAGCAAATCCTTGCTTCGTTAATGTTGGTTTTTACTCCAAATTCTCCACTATCTAATCTGTGGTCAATTAATGATCTTCTGCCCGATGATGCCAGCCCAGAAAAGGTCCGAGCTGATTGGCACCATGCATGAAAGAACTAAAAGGTTTATTACACTAAGGTCCAGTGTAATTACAACCACGGGCGAAGGCCGCACGATCTGTCTGTGGGTGACCAAGTGTTTATTAAAATGCACACCGTCAGTAGTGCTGCGGACCATGTTATCAGTAAATTGGCTCCCAGATTTCGAGGTCCCTGCACCATCTTAAAGTTCCTTACCCCGGTGACATTATTAGTGAACGATCCCGAAAGGAAAAGGATCAGCAGAGTCCACCTCTCCCAGGTGAAGGTACCTTAAGTCATGTAGGGAGGAGTAAATACCACTGTGGGTGACCATGTAGATTTAGTTGTAAGCTATTTGTAAGATTTTAGTTGTAAGGTAATGATAAGTTTCTTGTAAGGTACTTGTAAGATTTTAGTTGTAAGGTAGTAAGTTTGTGTGTAAGGTACTTATAAGTATTGTGTAGATAAATACTTTATGTATCTCCTAGCACTTATCTACCTTAGTGTAATGTTTTTAGTATAATAAGTTAGGTAGGTTTTAGTTTAGGGTCACTGCTTGGAATTTATTTCCCTAACTTTCAGGCTTAGGGTAAACTCCTGTAGTTTCCTTTCACCCCCACCGTAAACTGGTCTAATGAATGGATTATAGATAGTGCTTACGCCGAGGCTAGATGCTCTAAATTCCCTGGTGTGCGAAGACAGTTTAAACATTTTTGTACTTAGCACCAAATAAGACTTTAACTACCATTATTGTCAATACTGTACAATAGGACGGCCTTGTTTTGAGTGAAAATTCACCAACGTGTTCACTAGTGTAACATTTTTTAGTTAATTTTGATATTTTGTTAATGATAAGATTGTAAATGTTTTTTAATGTATTCACTCAGGTAACATATTTTTATTATTTCTAATCAGACGTCTGGTAGAATTTTGAGGTATTTGATATGACTGATGATGCCTCACAGAAGGGGTGAAACATGTCTCAACGATTTTCAACGATGTTTAACTAATACGTTAACATCTTGTACCGTATTGAATAGGTTGAGTTAAAATACATTTCTTATATTATTATAAATTAAGATACTTTCAATAAGGAAAAAATGATTTTCATTACTTGTAACCACATCATCAGCAAGAACCTGTGGTCTAGCAGTGCAAACTCAATCCTGTGATTGGTGTGAAAAAGTGATGCAAAGTGATCACGATTTCAACTCTGTCCACAGAAAGGATGTACACTCATTCCTTATGAGCACTATGGAAAGGTTTGGAATTTAATCCAGGCTTTTGGCATGCAATCTGATTAGAAATTGTATACCACCACCTCCCCTACCCTGCCAGCCAACATTCTGATGGTGTAAGTTTTTCGACCAACGGGACTGGAATCGGTTAACTACGGTGTCAGATTGAATAGATTTCAACAGCCTAGGCCACTAGGCGGACTAACCTCAGCACTATGTGTGATAGAGTAAGTAGTTAAGCTCTATGCCTGGCCACCTTTGCCCCCAAGAATTAACGCGTTACTCATTTCTGGTGTATGCCGAGTGAACCTAGGTATGTTCCTTGACTTCTTGAAGGGGAATCGAACCAAAGTCCTTTTGGATGAACCAAGCATACCTTTCCTGCCTTGGCTATCAGCCCCTTTATGTGCTTAACATCATACTAATATCTGTTTTTGGTTTGAGATAAGAAAAGACTAAGAATGGAAGCGTAAAAGCAATGGTACAGCCCCACCATTTGTCTGCTATGAAAATGGAAAACTACGGATAATCTTTACAGCTACCAATAATTTTGCCCAAACCCACCACCTCTGGAAAGCATAGCCAACTCATTCTATTTAGAAAGCTATATATAGAATAAAAATATATTATAAAATTAAGGCATTGCACCCTCTAGCACAAAGAATTAGACAACATTAAGGAATGAATTTCACTAAGAAAGTACAGAAATATGCCAGCGGAACAACCGGTTGATTCATCAGCTCCATGAATGATAGTAACAGATTTTTATCAGAATGATATTAATGACAGTATTGGTGAATTTATCTAGCTTGGATATATTTACACTATGTTTAAAATATGCCTTTGCTGGCGAGATGTAGTGTTTACAGTGCACTATGTCTTCTGGTATGGGCTATATCAAATTTGTTACTTTCATTGACCTGTCTCAGTCTCATCCTTGGCTTTGACAATATGAAAGTGACTGAGGTATGAGTGATTCTGGTAATACCATTCCTTATGCAGCCAGTCCCTTTTATGAATGGTGTGAAAATATCGCTCATAGGGTCGGTTGGTGCATGCATTTCAGTGGGCTTGGCAGACAGATATGTAATAGCAACGGCTGGCTTGGTGCGGAAAGCAACGGGAAACTACCTCGCTCCTCATTTCCCTAGTACGTCTCTTCAGTAACGCCTAGGCTATTTATGACAGCTGTTGGCGGAGCTGCAGAGGATCAAACCAGCCTTCGGGCTGAATACCCAACATACATACATGTTTAAAATTATTTGTATAAAAACTTTCTTCAGTTTATACCAGTTTTCTTGGGTTGCTGAAGCCACCCAAGCTCATTTTGGTTTTGGCTGGGGGTTCAAGGCAGTATGTCCTTCCTGATGTGACATGAATTTCAAGGTGAAAATCTCAACCCAAGATTAAACGGAATTTGAACCTCAGCCCTTTTGGAGAGAAGCCAGCATCTAAGCCAATGAACTAATCATGCACATTTGCGTAGAATAAACCTTTATATGGATTAGCTGTAGACTCTTTCTCAATAGTTGTGAGTAATATGACTAATTTAAGTCTTCAGGATGTACACCTTAATACAAAGCTGTCTAGCCTTGAATTAGTGTACATATATCTGATACAATTTAAGTATCTCAATCATATGAATGCTGGAAACCTCAAACTTCCTTAAACAGAATGATCTAATTTATAGAATTATTTCTGATTTACTGCAAATTTTATTAGAGAAATATAATCATAAACCAAGAAACTTACTTCTTTTTTCGTTTCTTCTTTTTCCGTTTCACTTCTCCAGCTGGTATCAAAGGATCAGACTTGTTTGGTTTATTTGGTGAAAGAAGCGGGATGTAATGTGGCACTGCAGAAATTTTCAGTACAATGTTATTTAGATAATGTATTTTAATTCAAAGTAAGAGATATTATAATCTAATTTATTGGCCAAAGAAAGGAACATTTATTGTGATTTTCAATTATAATTTTTAATACTTTTTAAAATATAAAATTAGTTAATTATCATGATAACAGGAATGCTCTCTCAAATAAATAATAATACAGATACAAATAATACAAGGAGTTCCAAAACTAACTTCAGAAATATTGTCACTGTGAACCATGAGGCAGATATAAACTCTTTCATGTGAATGAACAGAGTGTGCAGTGGAGGAATATTTACACTCATAAACAAAAAATCATATATCAAGAAGGAGTTGTCATTTGTTCCAAACTCAGCATGCTATTACATCGCAAGCAGATAGTCAAATGGTAAGTGTAGTGACATGATTAGTTGAAGAGCCTTGCTATCAGAGGCTGTGACTGTCCTGCCACCCATAGCCTATGTAAAGGTTCATAAAGGCTACTTATGTCCAGTGGAATGCTGTTTCCAGTTGTGGAGAGCTCATCAACCACTCAACATGCCTCTATGATGAAAATGAAAAAGATTTAATCCATTTATCAGAGTTTGAGAGGGGGCACATTTTTGGAATATGCTAGACTGGATGATTGCATTGACAAATCCTCCATTACCTAGGCTGTTCAGAGAAGACTGATAGGGTGTGTTGGGATCAGTGGATGCGTGGGGCCAGGCACACACAGCAGCTGAGCTCAGAAAGCCCTTGACTGACCATCAGAAAAGAATATCATTTGATCCTCTGACAAACATTAGCAGGCCCAATTGTTATGGTGTCCACCATCCAGGCACATGTAGCAATATCATTACAGGGCCATATCTGCCTGAACCATTTTTAGGTGCCTGGCTGAAGGAAATTTAATCTCATGGTATCCTTTACATGTCTGCCAATGAGTGGTGGTGGTGGTGGTGGTGATTATTGTTTTAAAAGGAAGTACAACTGGGCAACCATCCTCTATATAACACTAATCAGAGAGAGAGAATGGAAGGGGTCCGACACTTCAAAAAATGAAGGTATCGGCCAAAGGAAGACAACGGCCACAAAGGGCATGAAAATAGAAGACTCCCTAGGCCTCCATACGTAATACCGTCGGGATCTGAAAAGAATAAGAGTTGACCAAGGGAGGTTGGATAGGATAGATGAAAGTGAGGAGCCTGGCACAGGTAAGTAGAAGCAATGCCAGGACTCAGCTGAGGGGCCCGTGGTCACCAACCCACGCTGCAAAGTTCAGAGCCTCTGAGGCCCCTTTTAGTCGCCTCTTACGACAGGCAGGAGATACCGTGGGTGTTATTCTACTGCCCCCACCCACAGGGGGATCCCGAAGGATACACCTGGACTGCTACATGCTGGAACCAGTTGTCTTTAGTGACGAATCCATGTTCTCGTGTACTGAAAATGGCTGTATTCATGTTTGGAAGCCTCTTAGTTAGCATCTCAATCCAGGCTCTACTGTGGTCCAACACACCACCACTACTGCTTGTATGCTGGTTTGGGGGGAGGGGATGAATACGACAGTTGAGCACCCACAGCAGCGATACAAGGGACATGGACAGCGCAGCAATATATGCAGGACATCCTGCAGCTGCATATATGTTCCCTTTCATGAGAGGCTTCCAAGAGGCATTTACCAGTAGGATAAAACTTGGCCATACATAGCAAAAGAATCACAGGAATGCCTCCATAACACCATCACACTACTGTGGTCTACCTGATTGCCAGATTAATTGCCCATCAAATATGTCTGGAACAATCTGGGACACAAACTTCAGCAGCCTAGGAGTTTACATGATGATTTTTTATTTATTTTTTGTTGCTATTGGCTTTACGTTGCATCGACACAGATAGGTCTTATTGCGACGATGGGACAGGAAAGGGCTAGGAGTGGGAAGGAAGCGGCCGTGGCCTTAATTACGGTACAGCCCCACCATTTGCCTGGTGCGAAAATGGGAAACCACAGAAAACCATCTTCAGGGCTGCCGACAGTGGGGTTCGAACCCACTATCTCCCGAATACTGGATACTGGTCGCACTTAAGCGACTGCAGCTATGCAGCTCGGTTTTACATGATCTAGAGGACTAGCTGCAGCAAACAGGGATACTGCAGGATACCCTATGAAATCTGCAAGCCTCCAAACTCAGTCATATAATATTTTGAATCCAATGTAAAGGCAGACCCACAGGGTATTAGAGTCTTTCTTCAAGTGTATAGTTTCCTGCAACCGACCGACCGACCAACCAACCAACCATCTTCATTTAGGGCAATCGCCCAAGTGGCAGATTCCCAATCTGTTGTTTACCTAGTCTTTTCCTTAATAATTGCAAAGATTTTGGAAATTTACTGAACATATCCCTGGTAAATTATACTAATCCTTAATTCCTCTTCCTATAAATGAATATCTATCCCAATTTGTCCTCTTGTATTCCAACTTTACCTTCATACTAGCAAAATATCCATGCTTTGCTACAGCTTTAAACTGGAAGTTATTATTCAAAGGTTTACATTTTGGAGATTCCACTGTCAGCTGAGCCTGTAAAATACACCCTCAGTTCATACGTCAAATGGACCAATAACATTATTATAAAATCTAAGACAGAATTTTATGTTTATAGATGGCAGCACCAATCTCTGGTAAAAATCAAGATGAAACCTCTATTATTTAGGCCTAGTAAATGCATTAAGCTTGCGGAATTTGATTAGTAATTTCAGAGATTTTTAACTCTTTTAAAATGAGACATTAAATGTGTGCAAGAATACGTAAGTACCATAAATGATATACAGTCTCAACACATGTTCCAACAGTCAGGTACTAAGTTTAAGGTTATTTCAGTTAAACCCCTGAGTTTTTATAAATACTTGTTCTGGCAAGAAAGAAGAGAAATCGGAAATTTGGTCAAGTACCTTGACTGTTGAGAAGACTTTGTTCTAGAACTTTAACAACTTCTGCATGGTCCCAAACCTTATATACATGAAATATTTTGAATTATATCATATACTAAGGAGTCCAGATGGATCATGGAAGAAGATTGGTCGATTGAACAAAGAGCTTCAGTGGGTGGCCAAAAGTTCCGGATCATTCTTTGTAGACAGCAACAGTTGGATCGATGACAGGGACTTCAGCAGGGATGGACTTCATCTGAACCAGCGAGGAGTGGCGAGACTAGGTGAACCCTTTTCGAGGGTTACCGAGTCCTTTTCCACCCAAACGGATGACGGCGCAGAACGGGCAGCCAAATGATGATCCACGATGGGAGCAGATTCAGTGGAGCTACAACGACAACAGGGCCACCAACAGGATATTGTGAGAGGCAGTGATACCGGATCGTGTTCTTTGATTGTTGCAGGTAAACTGCGGAAGTATCGGTAATAAAATCGCAAAATTTGAAAACTTGTTGATATAATATAATTGATATAATTGTGGGAACGGAAAGTTGGTTATCGGATTTCTAATGTTCAGACGGGATAGAGGATCAAAAGAAGGGGGAAATTTCATTTGTGTTAGGTCAGAGCGAAGCAGTACGTTAAAATGTGTTCTCAACGACTGTGAAATAATTAGGGTAGAGGTTAATAATGCACAAATAAACAAAATATAGTTATTATTGGAGCTTATCGCCTGCCAAAATCAGGTTTAAACATGATCACTCATCTTTCAGAATTGACATGTGCAAATATAAGCTATAGGAAAAGAACTATAATTGCAAGGGATCTAAATCTACTGTCAGTAAACTGGGCTGGGTCAACTACGGGGGAGCCTATCACAGGATGCAGTTAACTTATTAGTGTGGAATAAGGGCTTTTCCCAAGCCGTTACAAAGAACACATGTAAAAAAGCACTTTTAGATGTTTTTCTAGTCAGACCGGATGATATAGTTATATCTTGTGATGTAATCATGGGATTAGTGACCACAGTGCAGTGATACTCAATTTCTCTTGGGAAACTTGTAATATGAGGCCTGTGAGAATTTCTACGACTATTTGGTGTTATCCGAGGGGAGACTCCGTAGGTTTTCAAAACATTTTGAGGTTGTGCTATACAAATTGGTTAAAGGAGGGCAAGAAGATGGACAACATTTGGGAGAACTTCAAAACCATTTTAAATACTGGACTGAATAAATTCGTTCCCAAAAGGATAATTAGGGAAAATTCAGATCCGCCATACTACACCGCAACTATTAGGAAGCTTAAACGTAAGACTAGAAGAGAGTTCAACAGAAGAAATAATAACGATGTGTGCAAAGCAGAGTATAGAAGTTTGGCAAAGCTTTTGCTAGCAGAAAAGAAAGTGGCTGAAGAGAAATATCTTGACAATATCCTAAATAAAAATTAAAACTCCTGGAATGTGTTTCAAAATGTATATGAAAACTGCAGCACTATGGAAAGGTTTTTATTCCGGCAGTACAGTTATTCAGGGACAATTTTACGAAAACTAATAATGATTTCCAAATTAAAGCTTCATTATTGCATAAAGGTCTTTCTAAACTCAGAAGAAGTAAATCTTGTGGGCCAGATTCTATTTCTGGAGAGGCACTTAAACTCGGGCGTGAAGCGATCACCATATTTAATAAGATTCTTTAATATATCACTGAACAATACGAAGTTTCCAAAAGATTGAAAATCAGCCATTGTAGTTCCTATTCACAAACAAGGTGACAAGAGTGACTTGAATAACCACAGACCGGTAAATTTGACGTCAATCATATGCAAACAAATGGAGCAATTAATAGCAGATTATTTGAGGTTAAAATGGAAATGATATTTAAGAGGCAGCATGGTTTTAGAGAACGCTTCTCCTGTGAAAGTCAGCTCTGTTCCGTATATCAAGATATATCGGATAAGCTTGACAGTGGCTCAAGGATTGGTGCAATAGTTACTGATTTTACTAAGGCATTCCATCATGTGCCACATGACATCCTCCTTAACACGTTAGCGCATACGGGCATTGACATCAGACTTGTGAAATGGATACAAGAACTCTCTCAATGGAAGAACTCAGAGGGTGTGTGTGGGAGAAACTCTATCTTCTCCAATAAGCATTACATCTGGTGTGGCTCAGGGTAGCGTTATTGGGCCAATTCTTTTCATACTTTTCACGATTGATAGGCCTGATTCGATAAAATTGGAAGTGCGCCTCTTTGCCGATGATTGCATCGTATACCGGGAGATAAAAACAGAGGAGGATGAACTATTGCTTCAACAGGATTTAGATGCGATTGAAAAATGGGGGCGTGATAATCAAATGAAAATCCACAGCAGAACAAGCAAGAAATTTGTTTCAGTAAAAGAAAATGACAGTAAAGAGGGATTACAAAATTGGAGGGGAAAGTGTTGTTGAAGTTAATAGTTGTAAGTATTTAGGTGTTACTATTACAAAAGACTTAAACTGGTCAGAGCAAGTGGAAAATGTAGTTAAGAAATCCTGAAGATCGTTACGTTTTGTTATGCAGAATCTTAAGAAAGTTAATTCTGGTGCCAAAAGTAAAGCTTATAAATGCTTGGTAAGACCGATTCTCGAATATGGATCTACGTGCTGAAATTTGTATAGGGTGGGTTTAATAAATTCCCAAGAAAAAGTTCAAAGAAGAGTGATGCGTTTCGTAACTGGGAATAGGAGGAATACCATTAATTGGGAAAGTCTTGAATACAGAAGAACTAGAGCTCGCCTGTGTGGTCTTTATTAGAGCCATACGGGAAGGGCTGCCTGGAGTAGTATTAGGAATAGGTTGGAACCTCCCCCATACTTATCGAGAAATGATCATAAGCATAAAATTAGGGCCAGATACCAGCATACGGATGTGGGAAAGTTTTCATTTGTAAACAAGACCATAAGGGATTGGAATAAATTACCTGCAGCAGTCTTTGGTAGATTCCCTTCCGATGTCAGGTCATTCAGGAAGACCATTAGTGCTAGTGTAGAGTAAAAATTGTAAATTACGGACACTGAATTTGTGATTTTCTGCTTGGCTTAGATTGTGAAACTAGGTAGTTTTTCTTGTGGTAGCCTATTCTCTTTCCTGCGAATTGCTTGTTGGTACTTATACTGTTGTAGTTGTTGGGTAATTACCTATGTTTTAAATTTACTTTATTATCACTAGTAATGTTAAGCTAGTAGTATGCTCAACGTATAGTACTGTAAGCTGTAGTGTTAAGCACTGGAAGTGATGATGATGGATTTTGAATTTTAAACTTAAACTAGTAGTATTTCTTTCCAGGGATTTGCTTGCTTGCTTGCTTGCTTGCTTGCTTGCTTGCTTGGTGTTGGTGTATGGTAATTATGTTTTAACTTTACTTTATTATCATTGTAATGTTAAGCTAGTAGTAAGCTGAATCTATAGTATTGTAGTGTTAAACACTGGAAATACTTCAGTTGTATATGCAATTTTTTTACGATGATGCTGGATTTAGAAAGTTTAACTAGTAGTATTTTCTTTCCATGTAATTGCTTGTTGTACTCTGGTTATAGCAGCAGCAGCAGCAGCAGCAGCAGTAGTAATAATAGTAGTAGTAGTAGTAGTAGTTGGGTAATTATGCTTAAATCTCACTTTATTATAAATTGTAATTTTAAGCTAATAGTAAGCTCAACCTATAGTATTGTATGCCATAGTGTTAATTGAAAATCCACAGCCTGTTTCCAGTCATTCGACCGAGTCAGGAATGGAATGAACGAAGCCCCCATCTAGCGGTGAGGATAAGAATTGTGCCGGCTGCCGAAGCCTGTTGCATTCCCCTGGGGCAATGATTAATGAATGACAGATAAATGAAATGATATGGAAGAGTGTTGCTGGAATGAAATATGACAGGGAAAATAGTGTTAAGTACTAGAATGTATGAAATTGTATATGATGATGCTGGATTTAGAATGCTAAACTAGTAATATTTCTGTAATATTTTCTTACCATGGAATTGCTTGTTGTACTCTTATTGTTTGTTTGTTGTTGCTGGGTAATTATGTTAACTTTATAGACATGATACTGTACAGGCTTTTGGGCTTGTGCCATGCCTCAACTGTCCACGAGAATTCTTCTGAGGACACAGAGCACAGTTTTCTGTGAAACGTTAAGAATTTCACCTTATTTTCTTGACACAGCACAAGCCCAAAAGCCTATACAGTATCATGTCTATAAGTACAGGCCGTGAAAGCATTAACGGCAATATGTTAACTTTACTCTTACACTACTGTAAGTGACCATTACCACCGAGATGTTTCCCATTTGCGATGTAGAGAAAATGGGTGAACAGAATTTAATGAAAATCGGTATGTGAAGGTGGGGAGTAAGGAACTACAGTCTACACTGCAAATAATTTTGTTCACCCTCGTTGAAATGGTAGTTTAGGGGAAGGTGCCAAAATTTAATTTTTAATTACCTATCTTACTGGCCATATCGAAAAGTACTACATAACAAAAGTTATAGAGAGTACAATGTCCGGTTATTTATGTCTTATTCAGTTTTACCATACCGACTATAATAATATTGGTGGTGATGGTGATTAAATTGTGAATATGATTACAAGAATGAGAAAAAAGTCATGAAGGAGCGATCACTTGAATAATAATACAAGAGGGAGTCATGAAAGGAAGGACACCTCACTCTACATTAGATGCTGCAATATCACAGAGTCAGAAGAAAATTAAATGTGAAGGCCTGCAATATAGAAAGCTCATAAAATTGATCAACAACAACATTACATTGCCCATTGTTTGATGTGAGTGCTTTGTCTATTCTGCTGCCATGAATCTCCGATAGATGGGATTACTGCTGCGTACCTAGTATAACAGCCTGCCTGAATATTGTCGGGAACTAGCTGGGGACTTAGATCTCTCTTCTTTAGCATGCTATTCCTCTGGTTCATAAGTTTTCTGATACTACTGGTACATAACACACTGGATCATCATAGTATTCTAGCTTTTCGATCCCTACTCTGAGGCAGTGATTGGAATGAGCAGTGTGCACACTTAAACATAATAATGACACAGGAGTGTTCACATGATATAGATGTTGATTCCCTGAAATATTTCAGATTCCCTATGGGAATCAACATCTATATCATCTGATGGCCAAGCAGGCTTCAATTTCTGGAAGTGAGACAAGTGTCTCATAGTGCATTGGGGCTGCCGGTGGCTTCAAGTAGCCTACGCAGTGGCCTCCACGTTATGCACTAGCCATGTGTCTTGGTAGGTGTGCAAGGTACCAACTGACGAGCCCAACCTAGAACACGGGGGTGAAACGCTGGCAACCAGGAATGAGTTAGCTGGAAAATTTATAATGTCCAATAAGAGACCATTTATATTGGTATTAACCATAGTACTTTTTGTTAAAAGTGAGAAAATGTGCTGTTTTTCAGTTTATCGAATATGTCATATGACAGCATTACTTTTAATCATGACATTCGTACTGACGTCATTTGTCATTTGTAATGGCCTATGTTGACTTCAGTTGGGAAAACTATAAGGACAGTCTTTCTGAGAATTCCATAGCGAAGCACGGGTACAACAGCTAGTTGTTTGATACAAACATCATTGAGCTTCATATAATCACGCGGGCGCTTGATGCAATATATTAATCTATGCATGTGCTAAGTAATGGCATCTAAGTGCGTGACCGATTCACACGTGTGGAACATGAGTTCATACTATTTTCGGAAGGCTTATCAGAGACCGATCGTCTTACTCACATACTTCCTGTGAGGTAATAGGGACGTGTAATTTTTAGCCTAGTAGCCTCTTATAGCAGTAGTTGGGCTTTGAGACAATAAGTGTTATAAATATATCATAGTATGTATTGCATAAGACATGTAGAATAAGCCTTTTTGACCAATTGTATCTCTTGATTTCTGGTTTTGTAAAGTTGGCAGGTATGTGGTAAGTATATTTTAAATTACTAAATTCTATTCCTTTATTTACAATGCTTTTACAGCTCAACTCTTTATCACCACTCCTTAGTCCGCCTCGTTTCCCTGAATGTACCTCACTATATCCCTTCTAAAAAACTTCCTAACTTATACGCACTACTGCAGTTCAAGTGAAGGCCATCTAAGCATATATCCCTATCTCCTCCTCACCCATTAGTGTCTGCAAATCTCACTTCCCATTTCCCACATACCCATCCAATGTGGGTCATCAGTTTATAGACTGGTTTGATGCAGCGCTCCATGCTACCCTATCCTGTGCTAACCTTTTCATTTCTACAGAACTACTACATCCTACATCTACTGTAATCTATTAGTTACATTTATACCTTCGTCTACCCCCGCCATTTTTATACCCCACACTTCTCCCAAATATTAACTGAAGAACACACGCCCTATCATTCTGTCCCTTTTTCTGGTCAAATTTTGCCAAATCATTCTCATCTCATCCATTCAATTCAGTTTCTCTTCATTTGTGATTCAATCTCTCCACTTCAGCATTCAAGTGTAACACCACATTTCAAAAGCTACTATTCTCTTTCTTTCTGAGCTCGTTATCATC
Organism: Anabrus simplex; assembly: GCF_040414725.1. NCBI lineage: Eukaryota > Metazoa > Arthropoda > Insecta > Orthoptera > Tettigoniidae > Anabrus > Anabrus simplex. The sequence continues at coordinate 1,515,446,453 of NC_090265.1, read as the reverse complement.
CTTGTTTCATTTCCATACAGTGCCAAAATCCTGATGAAAGTCTTTAAAAACATATTTCTAATTCCTTTATCAATGTTCGAAGTTAGCAAATTTCTTTTCACAAGAAAGACCTTCCTTGCTTGTGCTAGTCTGCATTTTATGTCCCCCTTACTACAGTCATCATTAGTTATTCTACTGTACTACCTAAGTAACAATATCCACCCACTTCCTTTTGACTTCGTTTCCTAATCTAATATTCCCTGCGTCATCAGACTTCATTTGAATGCACTCCATTACTTTGTTGCGAATTTGTTTATTTTCAACTTGTACTCCTTCACCAAGACTGCGTCCATATCACTCAGCAATTTCTCCAGATCTTCTGCAGACTCATATAGAATAACATCATTGGCAAATCTCAGAGTTTTGATTTCCTCTCCTTGGCATGTGATTCCTTTTCCAAATTCCTCCTTGATTTCCTTTATTGCCTATCCTATGTAAACAATGAAAAGGAAAGGGGACAAACTACAGCCTTGCCTCACTCCTTTCTGGATTGCTGCTGCTTTTTCATAGTCTTTGATTCTTATCACTGCATACTGATTTTTGTACAGATTGTAGATAATCCTTCTTTCTCTGTATCTAATCCCGATCACCTTCAGAATCTCAAATACTTTGGTCCAATTAACATTATCAAATGCCACTGATGCTTTCACGGTCCGTACTTATAGACATGATATAGACTTTTGGGCTTATGCTTTCTTGACACGGCAAAGGCCCAAAAGCCTGTATCATGTCTATTATCAAATGCCTTTTCTAGTCTACAAATGCCATGTACATAGCCTTGTCTTTCTTAATATGATCCTCTAAGATGAGTCGTAAGGTCAGGATCACTGCATGTGTTTCTATATTTCTATATTTCTTTCAAAGCCAAACTGATCTACTTCCATTCAGCTTTAACTTGTCTTTCCATACTTCTCTAAATAATGTGTGTCACAATTTTTCAAGCTTGACTTACTAAGCTAACGGTGCATTAATTTTCACACTTGTCAGCACGTAATTTCTAGGGAATAGGTATAACAACATTCTGTCTAAAATCCGATGGCACAACCCCTGTATCATACATCTTACACACTAAACGGAATAACTTCTCCATCCTGGTTTCTCCTAAAGCAGTCAGTAATTCTAAGGGTATGTCATCGATTCCCGGTGCTTTGTTCCTGCTTAGGTCTCTCAAAGCTATGTTGAATTCCGACCTCAAAATTGCGTCTCCCATGTCATCAGCATCAACAGTCTCTTCTTGTTCCAAGGACACTATCATCTACTTCTTTACCTTTATACAACTCTTGGATATATTCCTGCCATCTTTCTGACTTGTCTTCTTTCCCTAGAAGTGCTTTTCCATCTGAGCTTTTAATATTCATACACCTAGTTTTCCTTTCTCCAAGGATTTCCTCAATTGTCCTGTATGCAGCATCTACCTCTCCTACGACCATACAACTTTCAAAATCCTTGCACTTCTCTTTCACCCATTCTTCCTTAGCTGTCCTACACTTTCTATCTACTTCATTCCTTATTCGCCTGTATTCTTTTCTGCCCTCCTCATTTTCTTGCATTCTTGTACTTTCGTCATTTGTCAATCAGGTCTAGTATCTCTTGAGTTATCCACTGTTCCTTAGTTGATCTTTCCTTTCTTCCTAACCTTTCTTCAGCAGCCTTACTGATCTCATTCTTTATGACTGTCCATTCTTCCTCTAGCGTGTTTCCTTCAGCCTTTTCATTTAGTCCTTGTGTTACATATTGCTTGTAACAATTCCTTACACTCTTTTCTTTCAACCTGTCCAGATCCCATCTCCTTGCATTCCTTCCTTTCTTCAATTTCTTCAATTTCAGATGGAATTTCATGACCAAAAGGTTGCGGTCAGAGCCCACATCTGCTCCTGGGAGAGTCTTGCAATCCAACATCTGGTTTCTGAATCTCTGCTTAATCATAATGAAGTCCATTTGATACCTTCCAGTGTCTCCAGGTCTCATCCATGTATACAGCTATCGTTTGTGGTGTTTGAACCAAGTGTTAGCAAGGACTAAATCATGATCGGTGCAGAATTCAACCAACCGGCTTCATCTTTCATTCCTTTGTCCCATTCTGAATTGTCCTACCTCTTTCTTGGCCTACCATTGCATTCCAATCTCCCATCACAATTAGATTCTTTTTCTTTTTTGCTATTTGCTTTACATCACACCGACACAGATAGGTCTTATGGTAATGAAAGGCCTAGAAATGGGAAGGAAACGGCCATGGCCTTAATTAAGGTACAGCCCCATCATTTGCCTGGTGTGAAAATGGTGGGGTTCGAACTCGCTATCTCCCGGGTGCGAGCTCACAGCTGCGCAACCCTAACTGCACGGCCAACTCGCCTGGTCAATTAGATTCTCGCCTCCTTTTACATACTGTATTAAATCTTCTACCTGTTCTTATACTTTTGATTTCATCATCTGCTGAATTAGTAGGCATATAGATGTGCACTATTGTGATAGGCATCGGTTAGGTGCCTATCTCGACAACAATAATTTGTTCACTATGCTGGTTGTAGTAGCTTACCTTCCTATTTTCTTATTCATTATTAAAGCAACTCCCACATTGCCAATGTTTTATTTTGTGTTGAATTCTTTAGTTGCCTGACCAAAAAACCTGCTCTTTCTGCCACTGTACTTCACTTATACCAACTATATCTAATTTTAGCCTATCCATTTCCCACTTCAGATTCTGAAGCCTACCACAATGATTCAAACTCCTAATATTCCATGGTCCAACTTGCATTCATCTTCCGGATGATTGCCCCCTCCTGTGTATTCCCCACCTGGAGATGTGAATGGGGACTATTTTACATCCAGAAAATTTTACTCAGGTGGAAGCCATCATCATTCATTCATCCAGAGAGATTTGCATGTCCTCGGGAGTTAGTCACAGCTGTAGTTTCCTGTTGTTTTCAGCCATGTAACAGTATCAATGCAACTAATGTGTGTTAAATATTATAACAAGGCCATATCAGTCAATCTTCCAGACTGCCGCCTTTGCAAATTCCGAAAGGCTGCCACACCTCTTTCAATCAACTATTAGTTAGTTTGGTCTCCTATCTGATATGGTTGCACCTACGGTTCAGCTATCTGCTTCCTCGGGAGTTAGTCACAGCTGTAGTTTCCTGTTGTTTTCAGCCATGTAACAGTATCAATGCAACTAATGTGTGTTAAATATTATAACAAGGCCATATCAGTCAATCTTCCAGACTGCCGCCTTTGCAAATTCCGAAAGGCTGCCACACCTCTTTCAATCAACTATTAGTTAGTTTGGTCTCCTATCTGATATGGTTGCACCTACGGTTCAGCTATCTGCTTCATTGGGATGTGAAAGCCTCCCCGCCGCAGCAAGGTCACAGGGTTCATCAATTCCATACTCTTATTTCAATTCCCAGTTACCCTCCAGTCAGTATCTCTCCTATATAGTATCCCAGTGAATACTATCTCTTCTTCCTTAAACTTCTTCCGTGTTGTTACAAACCAGATCCCACACATCCCAACTATGTTTGTACCTTTCCTCAACATTTGCCTTAACCTAATTCCTGGATAAACTTTACCCTGGTTCCCTTTCCTCCACACACTTCCCCATATGTCTGACAATTGAGTCACCCATGACCGGAACCTCAACCCCACTCTGCTCATTTGAACCCCTCCTTTCCTGGTTTCCCTTAACTTCCCTGATGCCTGCAGAACCCATTTCTTCCTACCTTTTCTCCCTCACTACCCTGCTCCACCTCTCTCTTCCTATTTTCTACTCTACTTTCCCTTTCCTACTGGTCCCATTCCTCTTGTCCTGCTCCTCTTCTGTAACACTTCCCAGGCCTCTATCTTCCTTCTGCTAATCTACCTGCAGCAACTTATACAGATTTCTCACCAATACCTCTCCTGGGCCCACTGGCTGAGAAAAACCCTTAGCCCTCATTTTCTTTGACCCTAAAACATTAGCACCTGTCTTCCACGACTTCTCCCCTTCCTTCCCCTCCCTCTTGCCTACTTACCGTATCCTGTACGTTGATTGAGGGAGACCTATCTTCATTTCCGTCCTCCATTACAAGTTTAATTATCTCCACTCTGATATCGTAATCACTTACTTATATGAACATTACAATTAAGCATATCAAGTTTAATGTGATTCCAACAATTCTTTGTGCATGATTTCTTTTGTCAATGAGTTAATGTATTGTTAAACCTTTACTCCACTAACCAATACTGATAATCATTACCTAGTGACAATAAGAGAAGTTAATACTGGTAGTTAAAAATCTAATATTTTTCTAAGTCTACAATTGACAAAACATCTTATTATTATTATTATTATTATTATTATTATTATTATTATTATTATTATTATTATTATTGTTCTTCCATTGTCCCACACAGCCAGCGACCATTTTAAACCACCATTTTGAACAATTATAGGCATCATATTGGCTTCAAACCAATGTCCCTCATGTCCACTTTTACTGGATCTCGCCAGCGTCTTTTGCTTGTGTAGTGTCTGTGAGCATGATTGTCAACATATAGGAGGGTCTGTTGGAAGTTCCAAGTGAAGAGGTGTAGTGACAGTGCTCTAAAATAAATGACAAAACATATGGCTGAAATAACCACAACTTTAGGTTTTCCGTTTGGTTCCATGAAACAAGTAAGGTGACTTAACATTATTGTTTTCTGATTCATTAGTCATAATTACTCCACGATTCTTCTCAATCATATTTCCACATAAGAGATAGTATAGAAAATACTTCACTGGTATACCTACATTAAGGAATACACAACCTCTTTTTAGCAAGAGACAAAATTCTGAAATATTTGACAATGTGTCTTAAATTTTCAACATATCTGTGTTATACCTAAAATGCAGAGATTTTATATATATGCTTTTTTCTGTTCTTAATAGACTGAAAAACTTGATTGTGTCAGCTCATCTGTTGACATGATGCTTTCTATTAATATTCTGCTGAAAACGGCATATAATTCAGCATTCAAGGAGCGAGTGAAGAAGAATGTTGTTACAATGGAGACCTGTCAGGAAGTAATGTTGTATGGAGAGAGAATTCGCCTCTCCTGTCAAAATCTAGGGGTAAAAAATACCTACCGTATACCTGCCTTGAAGAACAAACTATTTCCATTATGTCAGATGAAACAAATGACAAAACAGGCAGGGCAATATTTGTTGTGATGATTTTCACACTATAACCATGTCTTCATGATGCAGACTTTTCTGCTTGCCAGGAAGAAAGAGCATGCCTTCCAACATTTTCTGCAGGAGAGAAGTTCTTAAGCTGGATTGTTCCTCATTACTGTTCCCACATCGTGGAATACGTGGTTAGAAACAGTTGAGTAGCTTGCACACAACTGGGACATACTATTTGAGTTTGTTGCCTCTAGTGTCAGTCAGGAGTCTAGAATGCTTAGAAACCAGTTCTGCATCAATTGCTGCAGGAGACTCTCCAAAGCTTCAGAACTTGAGGAAAAACCTCAAAGTGGATATTAAGGGAGCCTTTAACAAGATAGTGCAGGAGAAGCTTGAAACACTGAAAGACACTCTTGGGAGCTGAACAACAGACGATATAATAGAAATGGTAAGCAACTTACACACAAAATTGGACACATTTATAATAGAGGTTAAAACTCAATTTTAAAAAATATCTTTGATCCTTACAGAATTCTAGTGAGCAACAGGAGACAGACCAAAGGTTCTTGTCAAAAAATACCAATTCTGAAAGAAATTTCTGCTGACGAAGGGGAAAATAAACTGTTAAGAAGTACCCAGAAATCTCAACAGATGTTGAGACAATATATGAGAATCACCAATCTATCATTGATAGTGCCCCAAGAGGTGCTGGTCGAGGTATGATTATGAGGTAGTAGTTTCAGAGAAAGTACAACTGGGCAACCAACCTCCCTTAAACACCAATCAGAGGAAAAATGTAAGATGTGTGACACTTTGAAAAATGGAAGTATCAGTAAAAGAAAGGGAAGGGCCACAAAAAACATTAAAGTGAATGGTTCCCTAGGCTCACAATTAGACATTTATTTATTTTTCACCTAGTCGATACAATGATTGCTTAAGGCAATTTAATGGTTAAAAGTGGTACATGTTTTGTATATTATCAACATCTTCAGCCACATAACACTGTTTAGATGAAAAATATATAAATTGACAAAGTAATGCTTTAGAAGAAGTGTCCTTAAAATTAACATAAGATAACATAACATATAAATATAAAATATAAATATAAATAACAAATAACTCAAGAGAATATATATAATATAATATATTATATCATATATTCTATATTATATATATATTATATATAATATAGAATATATATAATATAATATATTATATCATATATTCTTTATATTATATATATATATATATATATTATATATATATTCTCTTGAGTTATTTGTTTGTTTTAGTGTTGTCAATCTTATGTTAATTTTAAGGACACTTCCTCTAAAGCATTACTTTGTCAATTTATATATTTTTCATCTAAACAGTGTTATGTAGCTGAAGATGTTGTAATATACGAAACAAGTACCACTTTTAACCATTAAATTGCCTTAAGCAATCATTGTATCGACTAGGTGGAAAATAAATAAATACTTAATTGTGAATCTATTGAAGTGAGATACGGACCATGAAACTGATTTTATGTGATTCCCTAGGCCTCACAAACCCAATTCCATCGGGGTTGGAAGAGAACAGGAGTTGATGGATGTAAAAATGGGAGGCCAGGTAGAAAAGATGAAAGTGAGGAGCTTGATACACGTAAGTGAGTTAATGCCAGACTCATCACTAAAAGCAGCGTGGGTTCCAGTCATAAACATTCCTGCCATGACTGTCAGCAGAACAAATCTCAATCTGACCAATTTAGAACTATAGTCAGAATCAAAAAATGAGGTTAAGCAGTGAGTGATTGTAAAATGTGTGAATATTTCTATCAGTTTTATTTTTAATATGACCATTTTTGTTTTCTATGAGATATTTTATAACTCCATGTACTTTATTTCACACTTGTTTGGTTGAAAAAAATTAGTTGATTGCATGTTCTAAAAAGAAAAGTCTTTATGTTATCCTCCTTACATACACACATACATACATACATTATCATTATAGACTGTTACGCCTTTCAGCGTTCAGTCTGCAAGCCTCTGTGAATTTACTAAACGTTGCCACAATCCTCGATTTGCAACTAGTGTTGTGGCCTCATTTAGTTCTATACCTCTTATCTTTAAATCGTTAGAAACCGAGTCTAACTATCGTCGTCTTGGTCTACCTCTACTTCTCTTACCCTCCATAGCAGAGTCCATTCTTCTCCTAGGCAACCTATCCTCCTCCATTCGCCTCACATGACCCCACCACCGAAGCCGGTTTATGCGTACAGCTTCATCCATCGAGTTCATTCCTAAATTAGCCTTTATCTCCTCATTCTGAGTACCCTCCTGCCATTGTTCCCACCTGTTTGTACCAACAATCATTCTTGCTACTTTCATGTCTGTTACTTCTAACTTATGAATAAGATATCCCGAGTTCACCCAGCTTTCGCTCCCGTAAAGCAAAGTTGGTCTGAAAACAGACCGATGTAAAGATAGTTTCGTCTGGGAGCTGACTTCCTTCTTACAGAATACGGATCGCAACTGCGAGCTCACTGCATTAGCTTTACTACACCTTGATTCAATCTCACTTACTATATTACCATCCTGGGAGAACTTCTTCTTCTTCTTCTTCTTCTTCTTCTTCTTCTTTTCTAGCCTATTTCAATCCACTGCTGGATATAGGCCTCTTCCATGTGCTTCCATCGTCTTCGGTCTTGAGCCACTTGGAACCAGCGTGTTCCAGCCAACAGCTTTATGTCGTCGAGCCATCTCTTCAGGGGTCTTCCAATGCCTCTCTTGTGTCCCCATGGTCTCCAGTGAACAATCCTAGAGGTCCACCTGTTGTAGTTTTGTCGAGCTACGTGTCCTACCCATTGCCATTTTAGTTTTGCTACTATCTCTAGGATGTCTGTTACATTAGTTCTTCTCCTGATGTCCTCTGAACGGATCTTATCCCTAAGGCTGATCCCTAGCATCTGTCGCTCCATGGCTCGTTGTGTTCGCTGAAGCTTGCGAGCACTTTCCTTCGTCAGAGTCATCGTTTCCAGACCGTAAGTTGTAACTGGCAGCACGCACGTATTATAAACCTTGGTCTTCAGGTTAATTGGAACATCCTTGTTAGTGAGGATGAATCTTAGTTTTCGGAATGCAGTCCAACTCATACCTATTCTGCGAGGAATTTCTGCACGTTGGTTGTCTTTTCCAAGTTTTATCTTGTGTCCAAGATAGATGTACTCATCGACAGCTTCTATATATTGGTTTCCTGTTTTAAGTGGTCGACTCTCTGGGCTTAGTATTTTCGTTTTATTAATGTTCATTTCCAAACCAATCTTAGCAGAACACACAACCTAAATACTTGAAATTATAGACCTGTTCTAGCTTTGTATCACCAATCTGACATTCAAATCTGGTGAATTTCTTACCTACTGACATCAATTTAGTCTTCGAGAGGCTAATTTTCATACCATACTCATTGCACCTATTTTCAAGTTCCAAGATATTAGACCACAGGCTTTCGGCACAGTCTGCCATTAAAACCAAGTAGTCAGCATAGGCCAAACTGCTTACTACATTTCCACCTAACTGAATCCCTCCCTGCCATTTTATACCTTTCAGCAGATGATCCATGTAAACTACGAACAGCAAAGGTGAAAGATTACAGCCTTGTCTAACCCCTGTAAGTACCCTGAACCAAGAACTCATTCTACCATCAATTCTCACTGAAGCCCAATTGTCAACATAAATGCCTTTGATTGATTTTAATAATCTACCTTTAACTCCATAGTCCCTCAGTATGGCGAACATCTTTTCCCTCGGTACCCTGTCATATGCTTTCTCTAGATCTACGAAACATAAACACAACTGCCTATTCCTCTCATAGCATTTTTCAATTACCTGGCACATACTGAAAATCTGATCCTGACAGCCTCTCAGTGGTCTGAAACCACACTGGTTTACATCCAACTTCCTCTCAACGACTGATCGCACCCTACCTTCCAAGATGCCAGTGAATACTTTGCCTGGTATACTAATCAATGAGATACCTCGATAGTTGTTGCAATCCCTTGCTTATAGATAGGTGCAATTACTGCTTTTGTCCAATATGAAGGTACCTTACCAACACTCCACGCTAATTTTACTACTCTATGAAGCCATTTCATCCCTGCCTTCCCACTATACTTCACCATTTCAGGTCTAATTTCATCTATTCCTGCTGCCTTATGACAATGGAGTTTATTTACTATCCTTACCACTTCCTCAAGCATAATTTCACCAACATCATTTTCCTCCTCCTCCTCATGAGCTTGGCTGTTTGCAACACCACCACGATGATTTCCTTTTACATTGAGAAGATGTTCAAAATATTCCCTCCACCTCTCCAGTGATTCCCTGGGATCTATTATGAGTTCACCTGAATTACTCAAAACACTGTTCATTTCCTTTTTCCCTCCCTTCCTAAGATTCTTTATTACTGTCCAGAAAGATTTCCCTGCTCCTTGACCTAGCCTTTACAGGTTATTACCAAAATCTTCCCATGCCTTCTTTTTGGATACAACAACTATTTGTTTCGCTCTGTTTCTTTCATAAATCCCTGTCTGCCTCGGGCCTTGTTTGGAGCCATTTCTGATAAGCCTTCTTTTTACGTTTACAGGCTACTCTCACTTCATCATTCCACCAAGATGTTCGCCTTTTCCCATCTATACACACAGTTGTTCCTAGGCATTCCCTTGCTGTTTCTACTACAGCATCCCTGTATGGCACCCATTCACTTTCTATATCCTGAACCTCCTTACTGTCTACTGTTTGAAACTTCTCACTAATCATGTCCATGTACTTCTGTCTAATTTCCTCGTCCTGGAGATTTTCTACCCTTATTCGTTTGCAGACAGATTTCACTTTCTCTACCTTAGGCCTAGAGATACTTAGTTCACTACAGATCAGATAGTGGTCTGTATCATCGAAAAATCAGCGGAAAACTCGTACATTCCTAACAGATTTCCTGAATTCGAAGTCTGTTAAGATATAGTCTATTATTGATCTGGTACCCCTAGCCTCCCATGTGTAGCGGTGAATAGCCTTATTCTTGAAGAATGTATTTGTAACAGCTAAACCCATACTAGCACAGAAGTCCAGCAAATGCTTCCCATTCCCATTAGCTTCCATATCTTCCCCACATTTACCAATCACCCTTTCGTATCCTTCAGTTCTATTCCCAACTCTCGCATTGAAATCGCGCATTAGCACTATTCTATCCTTGCTGTTGACCCTGACCACGATGTCACTCAATGCTTCATAAAACTTGTCAACTTCATCCTCATCTGCACCCTCACATGGTGAATACATGGACACAATTCTTGTCCTAATTCCTCCCACTGACAAATCTATCCACATCATTCGCTCATTTACGTGCCTAACAGAAACTACGTTGCGTGCGATGGTATTCCTGATAAAGAGCCCTACCCCAGACTCTGCCCTTCCCTTTCTAACACCCGTCAAGTACATTTTATAATCTCCTATCTCTTCCTCATTATCTCCCCTTACCCGAATATCACTTACTCCTAGCACATCCAGATGCATCCTCTTTGCTGACTCAGCCAGTTCTACCTTCTTCCATAAGCCCCATTAATATTGATAGCTCCCCATCGAATTCCATTTCATTCGCCAAGTTGTTTCCAAGGAGTCCCTCGCCTGTCAAATGGGAGTGGGACTCCATTACTCCCATAGGTCCGAGGCTTGCTTAAAGTGTTCTGAGCTCGGTAAATTCATGAAGCAGGACGCTGCCCTACTTGGATCCTCCTTGTCAATACAAAAATGTCTATGTGTGTTAGATGGGACAAACAATGTACAAGATACAGTAGGTGTAAAAGAGGGATAGGATGGAAAGGGGGAATTGTAGAAGACAGGTGGTCAAAGGTTTCAAGGGGAAGCACATTGCATGCTAAGGGCTCCATTCAGGATAAGAATTCAGGACAGGTGTCTGTGAGAAATCAGTACGAGTCACTGAGGTAGAGCAATAGAGGGAAGATGAGGAGCAGGGAACTGTTACTGAGAAGTGTGGAAATAGGATGAAGAGAAAAAATAAGAAAGAAAATGTAGAGTAAAAGATACAATGAGAAAGGTGGAACATGCTCATGGCAGGAGGAAGTAGCTTCTGCAGCCATCAAGAAAGATAGGGCTGACCAGGAAGGGAGGGATCAAATGAGGTGGGTAGGGTTGAGGCTCAGGTCATGGAGGGTTCCGTTGTTAGACATGTGGGAAAGTGTGTGGAGGAAAATGAACCAGGGTAGATGTTATCTAGGAATTAGGTTAAGGCAGATGTTGAGGAAAGCAGAGGAGAAGGGGGAGGGAAAGGAGAACTTGGTAGTTTTTCACGTTGGTATCAACAACGTAAGGTAAACAAGTACCAACATAGTTGAGGATGTGTGCGATCTGGTAAATGCAGCATGGGTGAAGTTGAAGGAAGCAGAGATTGTTATCAGTGGAATACTGTGTAGAAGGGATACCAACTGGAAGATGATTGGGGAATTAAATGAGACTGTGGAGTGGGTATGTGGGGAACTGGGAGTGAAATTTCTAGATCTTAAAAGGTGGGTAGGAGATAGGGATCTGGGCTCAAATGGCCTTCACTTAAACCGCAGTGGTAGGAGTACATTCAGGGAAACGGGGTAGTCTAGGGAGCTATGATACGGGTACAGGGATCTGGAAGTCAAGCAGGGATGACATAAAAATATTAATGTTGAACTGTAGAGGTACTGTAAAGAAAGGAATAGCATTAAGTAATTTAATAGATTTATACTTACCAAATATTGTAATAGGAGTTGAATCATGGGTGAGTAATGACATAATGGATGCAGAAATTTTCTCACAGAACTGGAGTGTGTATCATAGATATAGGATAAGAATGGTACGAGGGGGAGTATTCATTCTGATGAGAGGAGAATGTTTAAGCTATAAAAATGTTATAGGTGACAAACATTCAATTCTAGGTGTAAGGCTCATCCCTAAAGATAATAGGCAACTTGATATCTTAGGAATGTACAGACTGGGAAAGGGTAGTGCTGACACTGATTCAGAATTATTTGATAAGATAATCGGGAAACTATATGGAAAGGAACATGATTGTTGTGGGTGATGTCAATTTACCCAATGTTAATTACGAAGGTAATGTGAACGACAGGAAGCATGACCAACAAATGGCAAATAAGTTAATATGGGAAGGACAGCTGTTTCAGGAAGTGATGGAACCAACTAAAGGGAAGAATATTCTGGACATGGTGCTGGTAAAACCAGATGAGCTCTATAGAGGAACCAAAGTAATACATGGTATTGGTGATCAAGAAGCTGTTTTTGTTGTAGTTAGAAATAAATGTGACAGAAAAGAAAATCTTAAAAGTAGGACTTTTAGGCAGTACCATATGGCTGATAAAACAGATAGATAGATAAATGTCTTTATTGGCATAGTTAAGGCCATTGGGCCTTCTCTTACACTAAACCAATTAGTATTCATTAAAGTCATAAGTAATACTACTGTAATTAATACTAGAAGACACAATTTAAACACAATCAAAATATAACTGAAATAAAATTCCACCACAATGAGACATACATACAACAACAATAATAATGATGATGATGATGATAATAATAATAATAATAATAATAATAATAATAATAATAATAATAATAATAATAATAATAATAATAATAATAATAATAATAATAATAATAATAATAATAATAATAATAATAATAATAATAATAATAATAATAATAATAATAATAATAATAATAATAATAATAATAATAATAATAGCTAGTAATGATATTGTAGTAGCACAATCACTGAAGGGCCAGAAATGCACAGGTTACTCGCATCCTGCTGTACCTCTTAACGCTCTCTTAAATGACACTGTAGTTGGTACTCCTCTGACGTCGTCCGGTAAACGATTCCATTCTCGTGAGGCAAACACTGAGAATGAGCTGTTATATGTGGCAGTCCAATGGTGAGGGATGATGAGCAGGTTGGATGTTTGAGCCCTTGTATGTCTGTCATGAACATTTGAGAAGTAATGGAAACGCAAAGAAGGTAAGATGGAGAAGATGTAATAAGAACTCGATGGTGGAGAGACAAAGTATGATGGTTACGACGAACATGGAGTCACGACCACTCTAATTTTAGGAAAGATGGTAAGACGTGGTCATATTTTCTTAAATTGCATATATATCTCACACATGCATTTTGAGCGTGCTGTAGTCTTAGGGAAAATTGCTGCCTTACGTCATTGAAAACAACATCACAATAGTCAAAATGTGGCATTACAAGAGCTTTAATTAATTTCTTTTTAAGCTTTATTGGAAATATATGTTTATATAAAGAATGTAAAGCTGAGTAAACTTTTTGACAGATATGTAAGACATGTGCAGACCATGTCATGCATTCGTCCACATAACAACACCGAGATTCTTTACTTGTGATTCAAAAGGAATTGGAACATCCTGAAGGATTACTCTTGGCAACGGACATTTAGTTATACTTGTTATTTGACTTTGATGGCCAAGAAGGATTACTTGCGACTTTGTAGGGTTCAATTTCAGGCCGTGCGCAGTCGATCAATCACTAACAGCCTGTAAGTCAATGTTTAATAAGTCAATATTTTCCTGAAGGTCTCGTGCTGGAGAGTCTGTGTAGAGTTGAAGATCGTCAGCGTACATATGGTATTTGCAGTGTCTTAAATTCGAAGATATGTCATTCACAAAGAGTGCAAAAAGAAGAGGACCAAGTGCAGAGCCTTGAGGGACTCCTCTGTTCACGTGGCGCCACGAGGAAACGATTCCACTATTACCTTTCACACATTATTGATGTCCGTGAAGATAAGAATGCATCCAAGCAATTGTACTCTGAGAAAAATGTAGAGCCTACAGTTTTACAAGTAAAATGTCAATGTCTACGCTGTCGAAAGCTTTAATGTAATCTAGTAGTACCAGAACTGTGAATCATCCTCTGTCTATTGCTTGTCTAACATTCTCAGTCACTTTAAGTATGGCTGTAGTTGTACTATGTCCTTGTCGGAAACCGGACTGGAGAGGATTAAGGAGATTGTGCGTTCGAAGGTACTCAGACATTTGCGTATGGACTACATATCCTAAGATTTTAGATAAAGCTGATAAAATACAGATTGGATGATAGTCTCCCTCGTTCGAAGGCGTTTGACTTTTCAGAAGAGGTAGCACAATAGCCTTCTTCCAGAGAGTTGGATATATGGATTATAGAAGAGAGAAATTGATTATATGAGTTAAGGTTGGTAATGTATAATCAAGAATTAGTTTGAGCATGTCAGTCCCATTGTCATCAATTCCTTTTGCTTTCGTGCTTATTCTGAGGACTGCTTTTCTGACTTGGAGAGGCGTCACTTGACTGAAATAGAATTTCTCTCTGTCAGGGGTAGGTTGTGTACCATAATAATTCATAAGTCTCTGTTTGTCGTCAGGTCGTACTGCGGAGCAATTAGCAGTAAAGTACTCGTTAAGAGTCTTGAGAGGTACTGTAATTTCTTCTCTGTTCTTGTTATTCGTAAGTCCAAGCTTGTTAATAGATTTCCAAAATGTCACTGTTCTACCGTCAGGCGTAATTAAACTGTAAGTGTGTCGCAGTTTAGCATTTTGTATTTGTTGTGTTGTCTTATTTCGTAACTTCCCATATTCGTCAAAGTTTTGTACGATAGGGTCATTTTTGTACTGTCTGTGAGCGCAGTTTCTTTGTTTCATTAATTGTCTAATTTCATCATTTAACCACGGGGAGAGTCCTTTCGATATTCTCGCTTGCCGCTTTGGGGAATGCTTGTCAAATAGTTCCGTTACTTTGTTATTAAAGAAGTCAACTTTGTCGTCTAGATTGTTATAGTTCATTATGTCATGCCAGGGTATTTTGCCTGCGTCCTCTGAGAGTCTATCTTTATTTATATTTTTCAATGGTCGATAGGTGATACATTTCTGGGAGGGTTTCGGTGGCCGGAGGTTATATGAGATGTATATTGCATCGTGTGCAGATATACCAGGTACAGAGGTTTGACCTACATTGAGAACTCTGTCTAAGTTGCTGGTAACTATAACATATAATAGTGTGTGCGAATGAGATGTACAGTGAGTCGGAGAGAGAGGTAAGATTTCCATATTATAAGCTTGAAACAATGTTTTGAGTTGTGTAGATTCAGAAGAAGTTGCATCAGTTAAGTCCGTATTGAAGTCTCCCATAATTATTGTGTGAGGGTAGTCTGGCAGTAGCTTAGTTAAGTCAGCTTCAGAATCTTCTAAGCGATCTGTATTCGGAGGTTTGTAAACAACTCCTACAAGGGCTTTAATCCCGTTCGTTGTTATTTCTACCGACATGTGTTACGTGGTCCTGATCTCAACCTTTCTCTTACCTTGGGCATACTTCATCGCTCCAGTTCTGTAGACATTATACTGCTCTGCTCCGTCTGCTTGCTAGTCTCCCTCACTACTGCTTGGGCTTTCGCCCCTCCTCGCGTCACTTCGTGACGTCATCTGTCTCCAGTGCTTTCTAGGCCTGCCTTCCCTGGCCTATACAACTCGCCGCTTCCCTTCGACCGGCGATCAGGTGTGCTTCGCATATTGTAATTAACCAGTGGGAGCTTGTGCTTTCTGCACAGCTGGTCCGTGTTGGTTTTAACCTGACTTCAATTTTCTTCTTCAGACCGGGTGAGCAGACTTATTATTATTACGCTTTCATATTTGCCCTTTTCTTGCCTTGATAGGTTCTGCCACTGTTTTGCACTCTGAACTTTAGTCCCTTCAGGACTCAACAAAAAATTATGGTGCACTAAATCTCGCTTCTCTGACCTATTATTGGAGTGACAAGGAAAAAGAGTTGTGGATCGCCAACCTCATAAGTGACCTGGAACTTTTTTGTGTGGTGTAGTGAACGTCATTTTCCATCATTTTGAATTGGGACTTTGCAGCCTGATCCCTACCTATTTTACCATCCCCTTTCTTTCGCTTCCTTATTTTTCTTTTACTGGTGTTTTCCCTCGTCCTTTCCTTCCTCCTTTCTTTCCATGTTACTTTATGGAGATCTTAAAAGCTAATCAATGGTAAAATCGTGGTCTGCGAATCAGATAGTATACCTTCTCTTTACTTGTGAAACACTTTCTTCTTTCCTATTTGAAGCAAAGTGTGTTTATTTGGGGGAATAAGATATTGTTTTACTTGGTCTCTTACTAGCTTAGGGAATGTTCCATTCTACTTGTGTAAAAATTGATTATGCTACCTCAAAACCTTTTCGTAGTTCGACTTTGAATGACTTCAATTCACGTAAAATTCTTCTGATCTGGTCATTTTGTACCTTAACCCTTTCAGACCGTGTACGCACAATTGTGCGGGTTCGTATTTTATTTATGTCTGAGCTTATTTGACGTTTTCTTGGCGCTAGACCGGACTGCAGTGCTTGTGCGGGACACGTAGCATGTACTTCAGCTGTTTTTATTTAGTACTTGACCACCAGGGGGCAGGAAGAAGAGTTTAAAAATACAGTTCATTAGCAATATGGCGGGAAGCAGTAATGCCTAAAGTAGGTATTTATTTATTGCATTCATATTAATCCAGAAGCTTTACTGAATATCAAAATATAATCTATGAAATGTGTAGATTGTGTAGCAAACGTAAATTGTGTACTTTCAACATCGTACGTAATACCATGAGGTTTTGAATGTTGATACGCACATATGTGCGGGCTAGGTTTCCTTACAGCCAACGCATGCAGGAGTGCTGGGTGCTGTCGCAAAAAGGACTGAGAAAGAAATCTCATACTCTACATGAGAAATGTAATGTATAAGATTTTAACTGTTTAAAATCGTTCAACACTGTAAAATAGGACATTTGATCATGTACATGTGCATATTCACATGTACTGAGATGAATTTTTTTTTTTTTTTTTAATTTTTTGCCAGTAGTGAATGAAGTCCTGACACGCACAATTGTGTGGGCTCTGTTTTTCAGCCGATAGTTCTTATTTTGTAAAATAAACTGTAAAAACATGTATTTGAGAGCATTTTAGTAAGTTTTTGACGTTTTGACACCTCCAGATTTCTTTCAGGTTTGACGACAAGCTGCTGCAGCCAAAAGGGCAGTAATAGCAAAACTCCTCCTCAATGTAGAAAATATAACATTTACTTGTGTTTGAACGAAGATTTAATTGTTTTAAATTATTCCCCACTGGAAAATAGAACATTTGATCATGCATATGTATATTCACATGCTTTGAGGTAATTTTTCTTTTTTGTAAGTAATGAAGTAAGTCCTGACACGCACAATTGTGCGGGTGCTTTTTTTACAGATGTTAATTTTTATTTTGTAGAATAAACTAAACATATGTGTATTTAAGAGCATTTTAGTCAGTTTTTGACATACAAACAAAACTTCACACCACCAGTTTTCTTTCAGGTCTGAAAGGGTTAACAAAGAATATATTAATGATAACTTGTGTTTGATTGTCTGTTGTTCCCATTTTTCTTGTACCTGTGTATACCAAAGATAATCTATTTTACTTACTCTTGTATAATACATGTAATCTCTTTTTTGGTGCTACTATAATACAATCTGTTACTTGAAACCTGTTGTTTCGGGTGTTATCATTCTTGTTATCCCCTCCCATTTATTCTAAGTGTACCTACTACGGAATTCCTCTTGGGAAAAGGCCCAAAATATAATTTCATACGTTACTCCGCTGACGTCTTGCGACATTACATTTATTGTTTGTGGTTGCTTGATCACGATAATTGGACGGCGTAGTTATATCATACCTCACGCTTCCCTGCACTCTTGGTCTGGTGTTCTACCACAGCACATTAGCGTATGGTTGATGGGAGTCATCCCCTCCCTCTTTTCTTAGGAATCATTGCTATTATTATTACTCTGATTACCTAGCAAACATAACACATGAATTCTGGTTTCCTCTCATACCTGCCTGGTGAATGACCTAACAACTTAGGTTTGAGGCTGGTTAGGAAATAGCCACATACCCCTCCACCCCGTTTGTGAGTGCGGTCATTTCTCAGAAGCGAGTACCCTTCAAGATGACACAAAGAAGACTGGCTATTATCTGTTAACCATGACTTAGACACTAGCAGGACATGTAAAACAGGTGGAGTGAATATTTCTACTATCTCGTCCATTTGGTTTGCTGCTAATATACTTTGCGCGTTTATATGACAGACGTGCAGGGCTCTGGGATGTTGCGAGACGAAATTCTTGAGATACTAGCGGTACCTTGGTCAAGGTTTGCGCTAGAGGGTGAGGGGAGTGGGGACAGCAGAAGGACGGGAGAGGGTAGCTGGTTTGATGCGACATAAGGTAGCTGTTGAAATTGACTAGTGACGTCAGAAGAATTTGTTTTGTCACTTGTAACTCTTACCAACTTGGAACGATGAGAGTTAACAATATGTACAGATAAACACAAAAGGCTACGAGGAATTAACTGAAGTAGTGGAGTGCAGGAATATAATCAACAGTGCCTAGAATTACCTATTAATTTAAAGTGCGACTAAATTAAGGGTGTTGTATCTAAATTAATAAAATTAAAAGTACTTAAAGGCATGAGGAAGTTTAAAAAAGTAACTATGATCGGTGGAAAACTATAAATAAAAACATAAACATATTCTGGGATGGGTTTAAAGCAATTGTTGAGGAATGTGAAAACAGGTTTGTACCTGTAGGACTCTATCTCTTTATTTCTCTGTTATAATATAGTGTGTCTTTACCACTCCTTACCACCTTTAAAAGTACAGCTCTCAGCTTTTTGGGAGATCGGATTGCTAGCCACACCGATTCCCGAAACAATGGTCCAAGATGTTTCAGTGCAGCTGAGAACAAATATCCCTAGCTGATACATTCATATGCCTAGGTGGTAAAAGTACTGCTTCCTCTGCAGCTTGATATGTAAGTTCATTCCCCACAATCCCAACTTGGCCTGGAAACCAGACGAAGGTGATTCTAGTGCCAGCATCACACAACCTGACTATAACAAATAGAATACTACTACAGCCATATATGAGACTGATACAACATTGAAATCTACAATTTACTTGAGCCCTCATCAATGGATAAATGTAAAATGAAGAATATGTCAGTAGAAAGTAACAGGCAGATGTTGAAATGAGAGATGGAAATCTATCACAGTTATGATTCAAAACCAATAGCATGCCTCCATAATCTTCTAATCATTTAGTTGCAGCTTTAACTCTCTCTCTTCCAGACACCTTCTCAACACCTACAAAGTGCAAAGTGTTCCTCGATTACTTGGTGAATTCTGAAAAACTAGTCCTTATAACACTCTCAGTAGGTAGTCTAAAATGCTAAACTTTTCACTGATCTTATCCTCCAACAACTGAGTCTTTTTTTTTTTAATGCCTGTACATGTTGTCTGATCAAAGAATACCTGAATATTTGGTGCAATCCTTCCTTGTCTTTTGTTTTTACATGTAAAGTTACAGCTTCTGTTTAAATGGTATTTTATTAAAATCTTACTCATTACTAAAAAAACGTTCCTGACATTATTTCTGGGGAAAAATTCTGTGGACTTCCACTGAATATGTAACTCCTTATAACTCCTACATAAGCCAACAACAACGCAACAATTTTATGACAGAAAGATCACCTGTCACCACTACTTTTCAACTGTGCCTTGGAATATGAGAAACTGGTACTAAGATAACTGGTAGATCCAAAGACAACAGAAATTTAAATTGCCTGGGATTTGCTGATGATCTTGCTCTCCTGTCCAACAATGTTCACAAAGCCTGACAACTACAGGAAACAGTGCAGGAAATCTGCCCCAGAATATCCTTCAAAAAGATAGAAATCATGTTAACTAGCCCTATTCCTTAATCTACAACAATCTCTCATTTTCACCATTAGTCTTCATATCAATTAAAGAATGTTCTCTCAGAGCAACTACTATACAATGTTGTATTGAACTATATCTGCTAAATCTAAGCTCCTCACACTAAACGAACATTACGTTTCTTGCATACAGCATACATGTTTATATAATTTGTGAAGAACATTTTATATTTTTCTGGTACATAGCAAGATTAAGTCCCATTTTATCAGTCTTGTGAGCAATTTATGAAAAGCAACAAACTGTGATATGCTATATTTTAAACTACCTTGAACAGTGGTATTATAGTTTTTAAGGATTATATATGCATCTATACCACCTGACAAAGTTAAGCACCCAGAAGGAGTGGTTGAAAGTGAACGAAACTACATATGCTGAAAGACCCTGTGCCTTTACTGAACTGAATACAATAAGGGATGAAAGAGACAAGGTCGTTGGCAGTTACAGGTGGAATGTTGGCGCCATGTCAGTAGGGTCGCATGTGGTTCAGAATAGTGTCCAACAGCCTTTGGATCCTCTCCTGAGGCAAGTACATCTACAGTTGTTGCAGCTGTCACTGCAGATCTCGCAGGTTGGTATCTGGAACAAGTCCCCTTCCAATGTCATTCCACATGCATTCAATGATGGAGAGGTCTGGGGATCTTGCTGGCCAAGGGAGACCTCAACATGATGCATACTGGAGCAAGACCATCCTACTGTAAAAAATGCAATAAAGCGTTTGAAGTTAGGGATAGCCTCCGATAACATGCACCTGTACATACTGGAGTAAAGCCAAACCCCTGCACGGAGTGCAAAAAAGATGTTTCGTCTACTTAGTAATCTTCGCACCCACACGCTTCTTCATAACGAGGAAAGGCCCTTACAATGTCAGGATTTCAACAATTACATCGGTAGGAGAAGTGACCTCCGGCTACATATAATGATACACACCCGGTGGTGGTGGTGTTTACTAATACTGATCACGAAAATTATGACTTCCGTAATGTCATTTAATCAAAATTAGGATGCAAGAATATGTTCTACGTAAGTAGTAGTGTTGTCTGTCTTATGAGATCTTCCCGTTAGGAGAGACTTCATCTAATTGTGAAGTTAAATCAGTGCCTAAGTCAACAGCCATCTTTATTTTATTGCTTGGCATTGATTGCACATTGTTCTTCTCGAGGCAGACTAACTTAAACGTTACCAAATCTTGGAAGTCATAACGCACTACCATCTGGCGGAATTCGCATTAGTTACATCTGATATTATCATATGGAGTGGGTATATCTGCCCGTACATATACTCTACGTACCTCGTATAGATTATTTACAAATTTTTTTTCTTTTCAATATACACCACGTCCATCTATCTTATATTTTCAAAATTATCATTGATCAAGCGCTAAGAATAATTACTGCTCTGATATCTACCATAGTAACTCTATGAGAAACAAATTAATATTCATCTCCTGCCACGTTAAAATAAACATACAGAATTAAAATGCCTAACATTGATTCACAGTTTGGTTTATTTAAAGATATGAACTTCATTAATGTCTCCATATTGAATTGAGATTAACGATAAGATATCTATTAGGTTCAACCTTTTCAATACTAATTAGGTACGTGTTTATGTTACAAATACCTTTTATTCAACTTTGGGACCGGTTTCGACATATACACTGACTGACAGAGCAAAATGCAACACCAAGAAGGAGTGGTCAGAACTTTATGCCAATTGCAGGGTAGACTGACGTCACTGAGGTATGCTCATGATGTGAAATGCGCCGCTGTGCTGCGTACGTAGCGAACGATAAATGGGACACGGCGTTGGCGAATGGCCCACTTCGTACCGTGATTTCTCAGCCGACAGTCATTGTAGAACGTGTTGTCGTGTGCCACAGGACACGTGTATAGCTAAGAATGCCAGGCCGCCGTCAACGGAGGCATTTCCAGCAGACAGACGACTTTACGAGGGGTATGGTGATCGGGCTGAGAAGGGCAGGTTGGTCGCTTCGTCAAATCGCAGCCGATACCCATAGGGATGTGTCCACGGTGCAGCGCCTGTGGCGAAGATGGTTGGCGCAGGGACATGTGGCACGTGCGAGGGGTCCAGGCGCAGCCCGAGTGACGTCAGCACGCGAGAATCGGCGCATCCGCCGCCAAGCGGTGGCAGCCCCGCACACCACGTCAACCGCCATTCTTCAGCATGTGCAAGACACCCTGGCTGTTCCAATATCGACCAGAACAATTTCCCGTCGATTGGTTGAAGGAGGCCTGCACTCCCGGCGTCCGCTCAGAAGACTACCATTGACTCCACAGCATAGACGTGCATGCCTGGCATGGTGCCGGGCTAGAGCGACTTGGATGAGGGAATGGCGGAACGTCGTGTTCTCCGATGAGTCACGCTTCTGTTCTGTCAGTGATAGTCACCGCAGACGAGTGTGGCGTCGGCGTGGAGAAAGGTCAAATCCGGCAGTAACTGTGGAGCGCCCTACCGCTAGACAACGCGGCATCATGGTTTGGGGCGCTATTGCGTATGATTCCACGTCACCTCTAGTGCGTATTCAAGGCACGTTAAATGCCCACCGCTACGTGCAGCATGTGCTGCGGCCGGTGGCACTCCCGTACCTTCAGGGGCTGCCCAATGCTCTGTTTCAGCAGGATAATGCCCGCCCACACACTGCTCGCATCTCCCAACAGGCTCTACGAGGTGTACAGATGCTTCTGTGGCCAGCGTACTCTCCGGATCTCTCACCAATCGAACACGTGTGGGATCTCATTGGACGCCGTTTGCAAACTCTGCCCCAGCCTCGTATGGACGACCAACTGTGGCAAATGGTTGACAGAGAATGGAGAACCATCCCTCAGGACACCATCCGCACTCTTATTGACTCTGTACCTCGACGTGTTTCTGCGTGCATCGCCGCTCGCGGTGGTTCTACATCCTACTGAGTCGATGCCGTGTGCATTGTGTAACCTGCATATCGGTTTGAAATAAACATCAATTATTCGTCCGTGCCATCTCTGTTTTTTCCCCAACTTTCATCCATTTCGAACCACTCCTTCTTGGTGTTGCATTTGCTCTGTCAGTCAGTGTATGATGTCATCATCAGCCATAAAAAGATCACAATATATAAGCAAGGACACAATCTGTAACTGACTATTCACACCATGTGTCATAACAGAAGAGTAACAGCTTAATAATTAAATCTGGCGCAGTGACACATTGAAGTAAACATAAAGTCTCTCATTATTCGTGGAATAAAAGAAGGTTCTTCGATATGTAGTCTTTGTGCATCCGTTCAATAGAAGGCTCTGATAGGCTTCCAAAGTAAAGAGTCATTTAAAACACACACACGTGATATGCGTCAACCAGAGGTCGAGAACATATTTGATTCACTTGTAATTTATACCTGATAAAAATTTAATACTGATGAATATGAAATCAGTCAGTGGTAAAAGACATCAGTCTTGGGGGAAGGAGATATAAAATGTGGTAGGTCTGGAGGGGAGGAAGATGGGGGAAGAAAAGGATCTTGTTAGGGGATTAGTAGGTTTAAGGTGGGTCTTGTGAACAATGTGGTGGGGGTTTGTAACATGATAGGGTACTGTGTATCGTAGTAAATATTGACCTCCTATTCGGAAGATTAAAATACTTTAATTAAAAAATCAAATAGAATATTAGTTTTTTCTGAGATTTCATTCACTTAGACCAGTTCATCGTTCAGATTCGAATTGGAGTTGAAGAACTGGTTAAATCTGGCGCAGTGACACATTGAAGTAAACATAAAGTCTCATTATTCGTGGAATAAAAGAAGGTTCTTCATAATGTAGTCTTTGTGCATCCGTTCAATAGAAGGCTCCGATAGGCTTCCAAAGTAAAGAGTCATTTAAAACACACACACGTGATATGCGTCAACCAGAGGTCGAGAACATATTTGAGTCACTTGTAATTTATACCTGATTCAAGAGACTTTATGTTTACTTCAATGTGTCACTGCGCCAGATTTAATTATTAAGCCGTTACTCTTCTGTTATGACACATGGTGTGAATAGTCAGTTACAGACTGTGTCCTTGCTTATATATTGTGATCTTTTTATGGCTGATGATGACATTATATATGTCGAAACCAGTCCCAAAGTTGAATAAAAGGTATTTGTAACATAAACACGTACCTAATTAGTATTGAAAAGGTTAAACCTAATAGATATCTTATCGTTAATCACAGTCTGGTGACGAAATTCCGTGTCCTATCTGTAATAAACATTGTAAGTCGGCATTAGGAGTAAATATTCACATAGGAAAAGCTCACCCTGAGAAAAGGAGAAATAAAATCGTAACATAATATGCTAGTAACATGAATGTTGGGGAAAGCTTACAGTTGACAGAAGACACCCCAACGGTTGCTGATCATGAAAATGAAAATATTAATCCTATGAAGAGTTGGGAAGATAGGATTTCAAACATTATGGTGATGCTAATCAGCTGGAATCTTTTACTTCTGAGGTTATGCAGTTCTTTGCAAATCAGGTTAATGAGTTACCTGACCCTCAAAATTCTGCTGTTAGATATTACAAAAGTAGAAATTTACAAAATAATCGTAAATATGACCATAAAACCTCCAGTAACCCACAGCGGAGGTCTAAAAGGCAATGAGAGAAAAACAGAGAGAGTTATGCCTATGAGGTAGCCCAATATCATTTCTATAATCAGAGGCAGAAAATTGCTCGCAAAATTTTGGACAAAACTAATAAGACCCATTCTTGTAAAATTCCAATAACTACGATTTCGGATCATTTTGAAAAGACTTTTGGTACTGAAAATAACAATTCTCCTCTTTCTCTTATGGAAAAAAGCACTGACTTACCTGCTGATATTCATATTTCAGTAGATGATGTCCATAAGGCATTATACAACATTAAAGCTGACACCTCACCAGGCCCAGATAATATTACAGTTCGTGTATTACGGCATCTCAAGGCTACAAAATTTCTAACGTTACTCATCAACACGATGCTTCATTTTTCCTACGTACCTTCAAAACTCAAAACGGCCAGAACAATTTTAATACATAAGGGTGGAGAGATAAAATGATATTAAAGAATGGAGACCTGTAACCATATATTCGGTGATTAGGAGAATAACTGAATGAGTACTAGATATGAGACTACGTTCATATGTCATACTAAGTCCTCACCAGCGTGGCTTCATGCCATTACCTGGAACTCATGTCAACGCTTCCTTCTTGAATGGTTGCCTCCAAGATGTGAAACGCAACAAAAAGGATTGTTGCGTCTTTTTCAGATGTCACAAAAGCATTTGACTATTGGACATGAACATATCAAACGATCTCTTCGACAATCTGAAATTCCTCCTAACTTATGTAGATTAATTGAAGCAATTCTTACAAAGAAAGTTCAAGTGGAAGCTGATCATAAGAAATCAAAACCCATCAAAATTAAGTGTGGCATATCTCACCACTGGTGTTCAATTTAGCAATCAATACTGTAATACAAAATCTCACTGACCATGACATATCCCAACATTATGGCTATATTTTACCTGATGATCTACCACCGTTATCCTCATTTGCTTTCGCAGATGACCTAGTCATACTCAGCAAAACTGAAAATGATGCTACTACCTTGTTAAATTTAGCTGAAAGCAGCTTTGGATAAATTGGTTTCCATATCCATCCTCTTAAAAGCAAATCTATAATCCTGAAGAAAGGAGAATTAACTGAAAGAAACGTCACTACAGTCGAAGGATCAATAATCCCATCAATAAAAACAAACAATGAACGAATCAAGTATTTAGGACTTGACTTCAACAATGAAATTTCTCTTGACAGACATAAACTAATAAGCACAATAACTTCCGACTTAAATAATCTGGTAAAAACAAAACTTCTAAAACCAGAGCAAATGATCAAGATTATTAACAAGTTTGTTTGGCTGGGTTTGATCTATCCTCTACAATGTGCCCCTCTGACACAATTATCAAACACTTTTCTTAAAGATATGGACAAAATTATAAGAAGTTCTGTAAAAGAAATAATGATGCTGCCAGATGATACTCCAAATTCGATGCTGTATAGTGCCAGAAAGGTCAGAGGGATGGGAATAATTTGCGCAGAATGGGAAGCTGATATACAGCATTCCAGTATTTGTAATCACTTACTCCATGTTCAGGACGTTCACCCACCATACGTAAGGAAGTTACCTGAAGAACAAGATATAGCACTCCACAGACTTGACATAAAATAACAGAAAGCCTCCCCCCCAAAGACTGATGGAAGAAAACTATGTGAAATTATGAGAAATCGATACTTTCAGTCGTGGTACCAGCTACCACATAAAGGAAAAGGAGTTGTATTATATTCAGAATGCCCGAAAGCAAACTCCTGGATGACTCATAAATCACATCTGTCCTCTTCTGAATACATAAATGCAGTGAAGATGACATGCAACCTCACCGCAGTCAGGTTGGTTCCCTGTAGGTCATTCAACACAACCCGTTGCCGCCAAAATGGCTGCAACGAGACAGAAACTCTTGGACATGTGCTGAGATTCTGCCGGAGCAGTGAACTAATGTGCAACCATCGCCACCACCATGTAAGAACGTCGATTGCTCAAGGCTTGAGACAGCGTGGATGGGAGGTGCACGAGGAGGTTCACTGCATCTCTACTGATGACTAATCGGAGGGCGGACTTGTAGCCATCAACAGAGAGGACATTAAAAGCAATGGTCTTAGATCCCACCATTTGCTTTGAAAGAGACCTTAATCAGGCTCGGGATGTGGACCTAGAAAAGCAAGCTATTTATGTTCCGTGCTTGCCTTACCCTTCATCTAAGTATAAAATACCTATCGATCGGTGGATTGTCAGAGGCCTGCTATTCGGAGCAAGAGGCACCCTCCCTAGTTAGACATCAAACTTCCTACAAAACTTGAAAGTTCCATTCTGCAAGTTAGAAAAAGTAGTAATACCGATACTGTAGGACTCTCTGCAAATCATTCATTTCTATCTGTACCTGAGAACGTGATTGACATTCCTCCCCCACTAACCCTGTAAAAAAAAAAAAAAAAAGAAGATAACAGCATCAACGATTAAATTTTCGTTTCTTGATATTATTAAATTTTCGTTTCTTGATATTTTTAAACTTCATTGAAATTGAAACTGTATTCCGGATCCAAATGGTCGCCCTCATTGGAGGACGGATGATTTCTTCTTTAATAAATCTCTCTCTCTGATGAGGGTCCCATACGCTGGAACCATACTCTAGTTGTGGTTTTACCAGAGACTTATACGTCCTCTCCTTTACATCCTTACCCTAAACACCCACATAACCATGTGCAGAGATCTGTACCCTTTATTTACAATCATATTTATGTGATTACCCCCAATAAAGATCTTTCCTCATTATTAACATCTTGGTACTTACAATGATCCCCAAAAGGAACTTTCACCCCATCAATGCAGTAATTAAAACTGAGAGGAATTTTCCTATTTGTGAAACAGACAACCTGACTTTTAACGCCGTTTATCATCACACCATTGCCTACTATTCATCTCACAAAATTATCAAGGTCATTTCGCAGTTGCCCACAATCTTGTAACTTATTTACTACTCTGTACAGAATAACATCATCTGAAAAAAGCCATTTACCTCTCTGATTCCACTTCTTTACACATAACACTGATATATATAAATAAGAAAAAAGATCCAATAATACTGCCTTGAGGAATTTCCCTCTTAATTATTACAGGGACAGTTAAAGCTTCGCCTACTCTAATTCTCTGAGTTCTCTTTTCTAGAAATATAGCCACCCATTCGGTCACTCTTTTGTCTAGTCCAATTGCACTCATTTTTGCCAAGTAGTTTTCTGTGATCTACCCTATTAAATGCCTTAGATAGGTCAATCGCGATACAGTCCATTTGACCTCCTGAATCCAGGATATCTGCTATATCTTGCTGGAAACCTACAAGTTGAGCTTCAATGGAATAACCTTGCCTAAACCCAAACTGCCTTCTATCAAACTAGTTATTAATTTTGCAAACATGTCTAATATCCCTTTCAGACCGTGTACGCACAATTGTGCGGGTTCGTATTTTATTTATTCCTGACCGTAATTGATGTTTTTTCGGTGCTAGACAGGACTGCAGTGATTGTGCGGGACACGTGGCGTGTATTTCAAATGTTTTTAGTACCCATTTGACCGCCAGGGCAAAGGAAGAAGAGTTTAAAAAGCACAGTTGATTGGCGAGATGGCGGGAAGCAGTAGTGCCAAAAGTAAGTATTTATTTATTGCATTTATATTAATCTAGAAGCTTTACTGAATACCGGAATATATTCAATAAAGTGTGTACATTGTTTAGTAAACGTAAATTTTGAAGATACATCATCGTATGTGATACGAGGTTTTGAATTTTGATACGCACAATTGTGTGGGTCCTTTTTTTCGGATGTTAGTTTTTATTTTGTAACAAACTATCAATGTGTATTGAGGAGCATTTTAGCCAGTTTTTGACACACTAACAAAATTTCACACCTCCAGTTTTCTTTCAGGTCTGAAAAGGATATAATCAGAAAAGAATGCTTTCGCAAATCTTACATGCAATGCATGTCAAACTGACTGGCCTGTAATTTTCAGCCTTATGTCTATCACCCTTTCTAAATAGGGGCTATTATAGGCAACTCTCCATTCATTAGGTATAGCTCCTTCATGGAAACAATAATCAAATAAGAACTTCAGATATGGTACTCTATCCCAACCCATTGTTTTCAGCATATTCCCAAAAATCTTATCAATTCCAGCTGCTTTTCGAGTTTTCAACTTTTTTATCTTACTGTAAATGATGATGTAATCATAGCTAAATTTTAATACTTCTTTAGTATTAGTCATCCTCCTCCATCTGTACATTATCCTTGTAACCAACAATCTTGACATACTGCTGACTGAATACTTCTGCCTTTTGAAGATCCTCGCATACACACTCCCTTTGTTCATTAATGATTTCTGGAACGTCCTTCTTGGAACCAGTTTCTGCCTTAAAGTATCTATACATACCATTCCATTTTTTCACTAAAATTTGTATGACCTCCCATTATGCTTGCCATCATGTTATCCTTAGTTGACTTCTTTGCTAGATTCAATTTCCTAGAAAGTTCCTTCAATTTCTCCTTACTTCCTCAGCCATTTCTAACTCTATTTCTTTCTAACCTGCATTTCCTTCTTAGTCTCTTTACTTCTCTGTTACAATATAGTGGGTCTTTACCATTCCTTACCACCTTTAAAGGTACAAACCTGTTTTTACATTCCTCAACAATTGCTTTAAAACCATCCCAGAGTCTGTTTACATTTTTATTTACCTTTTCCACCGATCATAGTGACTTTTTTAAAAATTCCTCATGCCTGTTTTATCAGCCATATGGTACTGCCTAATAGTCCCAATTTGAATACCTTCCTTTCCATCACATTTATTTTTAACTACAACAAAAACAGCTTCGTGATCACTAATGCCATCTATTACTTTGGTTTTTCTAGAGAGCTTATCTGGTTTTACCAGCACCACATCCAGAATATTCTTCTCTCTAGTTGGTTCCATCACTTTCTGAATCAGCTGTCCTAAACTAAATATATACGGTATGCACCAAAATATACAGTACTAATTTTCGCGCAGTGCGCATGCACATGCCTGAGCGTCTGCATGTTGTTACATCGCCATGATGAATTGTTAGTTGTGTAAAGAACATTATGCTCTGTGATTGTAAGTGACAATGGGTCTTGTGATGGAGGGAAAAAGTGTTTATAGTGGAGTATTATTTTCGCTCGTACGGAAACGGTTATCAAGGTGGGCCATGTTTAAAGTTAGTGGCAGAACAACATCATGAACACTTCAATAAGCCAGCACCTAGCAACACAGTTATGCTATCTATTGTTAAAATATTTCATCATACGGGTAGTGAATTGTGTCAACGCAAGGGAAGTTCTGGTAGGCCAGTAACTGTGTCCACAAATGAAAATCATGGATGTGTTCTCAATCAGGTGTTGCAGTTTCCAAAGAGAAGTCTTCAGCGAACAGCCCTGAAATTAAACATCGGCCCTACGTCACTTCGACAATTGTTTAAAGACACAGGTGGATTTCCGTACCAAATACAGGTTGGGCAACGATTGACGGAGCACGATAGGCATGTCAGGGTGGAATACTGTGCACGATTTTTGGCCATGGTGTACGAGGATCCAGATTTCTTGTTCAACGTGTGGTTCTCTGACGAAAGTCACATTCACTTGGATGGTTTTAGCAATCGCCAAACAACTCGCTTTCTTGGTTTCGAGAGGCCAGACACTATAGTAGAGAAACCGCTACATAGTGTGTGTGTGACGATTTGGTGTGCAGTGTCAGGAAACGGTGTGCTAGGTCCGTATTTCATGGAGAATGATGATGGTGCACCTCTTACTGTTGACCAGGAATGCTATAGGAACATGGTGATCAGGCCATTTATTCAGGATCTAATAAGGTTTTGTCGTACCTGAAACATGCAGATGAATAGACAGTGGTTCCAACAAGACGGGGCAACCTGCCACAGCACTCGACAGACTATGGCTATGCTGCAAGAAACATTTCCAGGACAAGTAATTTCCTGCGGGGCTGAGTTCCCCTACCCATCACATTCCCCCGATCTCACACCACCTGATGCTTACGTGTGGAGAATGTTAAAGGAGCAAATTTTCAATTGTCCAGATCCACCCAAAACTGTGCCTGCATTACGTCAGAAGATTGTCTCGTTCTTCGGGACTCTGCAGCAACCTATGTTCCAGAATATGTTGGAAAATCTGCATGATCATTATGAACACTGCCTACAGCGCAGTGGAGCACATTTTGAACATTTACATTATCATCTCGATAAGTAAGGTAATGACAATAAGACTAACATAATTTCCAGTACTGTATATTTTGGCGCATACTGTAGAAAGTTGTGTAGTAAGTTGGTTTGCCCAACATGACATGTGTCTCACAACAGTTTTCACAGTGTCAGTACGCCGATGTTAAGCATCACAATTTTGAAAACAACATGCCACATATGACGGAAATGGAAGATTCTGATTAGCTAGGACAGAGAAAATAATGTGACTTGAAGAATTTATTTTATGGCTGGTTTGCCGGAAGGCTGGTCTTATTGGTCTTGAGTAGTGGAAATGTTGTGATCAGCTGGTTGTCCTATTTGAAGGGTGTGACATTTAGGTTTAGTCTTATTAAAACAAACAAAGAAAGAAAGCAAGTTAAGATCCGAGAAAATAAAGAAGTACTGGTCTAACAGAAAACTGAATGTTGCTGGTGTCTGTCTCGTGGAGATTTGTCTCGTTGATGGACGTTCGGTTGGTACACACTACAGGCTTAGATATCATCCATCATGTGTTATATACAAGTCTGCTATGAAGTGCTAAGCCATTATATTTAGCTGAATATAACGTGAGTATGGTTTCAATATAAAGTAAGAAACCATGAACTTGACACCAAAGTTATTGGCGAGTTTGGCGAGGTATGGTGGCATTTAAGCTCAACTTCAGTCACTACAGATCACTTCGAGATGGTGTAGTGGGTTATACGGCTAAGGTTCGTGGTCTCGCTGTTCAGACTAGCCAGATTATATATATAATTTCAAGCTAATAAGATTTTGTGTATGTATGTATGTACAGTTGAGTTTAGCGTGTGCCCAGGGATGGAGAAAGTCTGACTATAATGTTTCATAGCAAGGTTGTTGTACCAGCTAATTTAAGTCAGTAATTATGTGACATAAATTCAGTGCAGATTGTGAATAATAAGAAAGGACAGTATATTTTTGATATTGTAATTTGTGTTATAAGTTATGGAGGTGGTATGGTATAGATGTATCGATGTGGTCAAATTTGAGTGTCTATTTCTTGCATTGTAGTTTTGTTGTCAACTGTTGTGAAGAATATTGAGGTGTTAAGTTTGAAAGTATATTTATATATTTTAATGGACAGCGTGTCATTTCACAAAAGAATATAACGTAGCCAGTATATCCTCATGCCTTTTTCAGTTCAACAAGTCATCAGGTTAGGTACCACAATATTTTATCATAAAATAGTATATTAGTATCATAAAAGTGACTGAAATTTAAAATAAATCTCAGAATAAATCTTATCAGCCTATGACCCCACACTGGATAATAACTTATTTTCATGATGATTTCATATTGTGTATCAAGTATACTGGCACCCAATCAGTTTTCCTTTTGGAGCACGCTTGAAAGGTGGGATAGCACGATTGGTGCAAGAGGAGGTAATACACTCTTCTGAGGATGAGAAAAGAAGTCTATGAAGTGTACATGCAGAAAACCAAAACAAAGCTGAATTAACTTCATGAGCTGCTTCAAATTTTGCTTTAAGTGTAAATCCAGACATAGTACTTCCGTTTCTCAGGTTTAATTCAGTCAAATTATTTATAAGAAATCATTCTTTTTCATCATCAGGCACCTGAAGGGATCTATACCACAATGTTTTATCATAAAATAGTATATTAGTATCATAAAAGTGACTGAAATTCAAAACAAATCTGAGAATTTTTTAGGAATTGAATTGTTGCATTTTTCATGCTGGTAAGTGTATATTTTAAAATTATTACTTTATTACTATTGTAATACTGTAATAATAATTCTATGGCCTCAGCTATCAAGTGCAAGTATTTTGACTTGACACCATCTAGCTGCATGCTTGTCAGTTTCAACGTTCAGTTTCACTCTAGGCCTACTAGATGGCAGAGTAAACCAAATCTCTTTTGGGCATCTAAGGGGTTATGTTTTTAATGAATTTTGTCAGATAAACACCAAATGTGTCACCAGAGATCTTTAACATGCCGACATCGTACGATAAGGAGGTCGAAAGAGCTTTAATTTTTTTTTTTTTTTTCACCCTTCAAAAATCCAACCACATCTGCCAGGTTTGAACCTCGCTATCTCGAGATCCAGAGGCAGACAATACCACTGATTCATAAATCAGTAGTTTTGAAAATACGAAAAGGTTAACACAGAACATGGTGGCTTGGAGTGCTGCATCAAACCAGTCTTTGGACTGATGACCCAACAACAACAAAAACATACATCTTCAATAGTTATTCACAGGCATATAGGTCAGGGCAGCTACCCTTGTTCTGTTTGGGTCTTGCCAGGAATTCTAGGCCAGGTACCCTCCCTGATGCCAAGTGATATTTTACATGAAAATCCCAACTCCATGCCACAGGTACTCGAAGTCTGGATGGGAAGCCAACCACTATGGCACTGTGCTCGCATGCCTCCACTATATTATTATTTATTTGTACTTCCTACAATAATAGAATGCCCAAACCTGACAAAGTATACCAAGATAATAATGTACATTAAGATATGAAAAAAACAGTTAAAGGCTTCATGGAGTCTCTCTTTTTTTACAAGTTTCCCCACAATATCACTGAGGACTGCACGGGTGATATTATTATTATTATTATTATTATTATTATTATTATTATTATTATTATTATTATTATTATTATTATTATTATTATTATTATTATTATTATTATTATTTAGATAGATAGGCCCAAACAAATCTCATGAACTGCATTCGACTTTCTGTGCAAAGTACAAGCAATGCAAAGGACGGATGGAAGAATAAACAGGGTGAAAGAAATTTTATGTTCCAGAAAGGGCATGCAACATAAAAGGTTTGCATACCACTGGTCTAATCAACAGCAATCAACTGCACCATTAAGGTTGGCTAGATGCAGTTAAATTTGTGGTTGTCTGGTAAAAGTATGTCCTATGATTATTATTTTATGTCAGATAAATTTTAAATAATTTGAATATAAAAAACATTTGCATATAATTCACACAGGATGTGAGATAAGTTAGTATCAAAATCATGTATTCTTGTTAGTTGATTACTGTACCTTGTTGTTTCCTTAAGTGGCCAGTACTTTCTTTTCCATCATTGTCATCTCTTTCTTCTTCTCCTTCTCCATCTGTTTCTCCTCCATATGTGTAGTAGTTTTCTGCTGTAGTGCATTGTTCCCTTTTACCACAGTTGCGATTGTTAAATTCATCAACTAGAGTAAGAACCTTATCAACAGTCTCTTCATCTGCACATTCATCCAACTCGCCATCGATTTCACTGTCACTGGAAGACAAACTTAATAGACTGGTACTGCTATTTGTACAAATCGATGGGGAATTCCTACATACATCACCATTCATTGCAGGCAATCCTCATGACGATCATGTACTGGAACAACAAAGCACTCAAGCCACTTGTAAGACGATCTCTAAATGCATAATATATGTTCATAAACTTTTAGTGTATAGGCCTACACTGAAGTAAAAAAAATATATAAAGTGATTTTAGATTAAGGAATGCAATGGACACTACAATATATAATAATACAACACCCTTCACAATATAATTAATAAATATGATTACTTAAATTGAATAAGTTTGGATTTCTTAGCAAATCAAAGTTGAATCATTTAACATAGAGAGGGGAGGGGAAATAGGGGCGGAGAGAGTGGAACATTGTGAAACCTTCCTTCATCACTCTCCACTGTACAGTATGCTAGATTATAACATCCAATAGGAAGGATCCACAACATTGCACTCGCTCCTCCCATGCCTCCCCTCCCCTCTCTTCAAACAATATGCTATGTTCAAAACTTTCCATTTGCCTCTCCATGACCACAGTCCTGAAATAGTGTTTGGTGACAATGGACTTAGCACTGCCAGTCTAGATAAGTACAGAAGTTTTTTCTTTATGTTAATTCTTGTAAATCATTATTTGTCAATACTTGTTCATAATATCACCTACTTCTCTATCACTGACAAGTTTACGCAATGTAAACAATACTATACATCTATACGCATGTTTTATGTGATTTGGTAGAATCTGAGGATGTTCTTGTAGAATGAAACATGTCATTCTTTGTATAATAGTGTGTATTTTTTTTTTTTTTTACATGTATGTTTATAGTGTTATAATTTATATTGAAATTGTTGTGTGTTAACAGACTGCAAAGTTTTTATGTTATATTTTACGGAGTCAACACTCAAAAGTATGGCTTCCTTATTAACAAAAAAAAACAAAAAACTTCTTAATATAGCAATGAAATAGTATGGTTACCTTATATAAATCAGGCTTCAAGTACGTACAACTTTGCATACAGTTTAAAGCACTTCACACAATATAAACAAAAAACAATATGATCGCACAATTACCTTTTTTTTTTCTAGTTGTTTTACGTCGCACCGACACAGATAGGTCTTACGGCGACGATGGGACAGGAAAGGGCTAGGAGTGGGAAGGAAGCGGCTGTGGCCTTAATTAAGGTACAGACCCAGCATTTGCCTGGTGTGAAAATGGGAAACCATGGAAAACCATTTTCAGGGCTGCCGACAGTGGGGTTTGAACCTACTATCTCCCGAATACTGGATATTGGCCGCACTTAAGCGACTGCAGCTATCGAGCTTGGTCAAACAATTAGCATCAGTCACTTGAAAAATACACTATCTTTAACATACAAGATTACAAGCAGTAGAAATAATACTAAGAAAGTGTAGCTTATTTACTTGAACTTTAGATACAAAAATCAGAGATTTCATAACATATAAGAGACATGGAAATGAGAAAGTGGTGGAGGGGGTAGTGGTGGTAATTACTGTTTTAAGAGGAAGGACAACTGGACAGTCATGTATATATTAAAAAGTTTACTAAAAACAGCTTTGTCTTGTCCAGTCTATCCGGCCATTCTACTGGACCGATTTGCTTCATTCTTTTTTTATTCCTTCTGGAATTACCTTCCAGTGAGGTATCAGACATTGATTGGTCTCTAAGTTCAGTCAATTTTGAGTAATCCTAAAATCAAATCATTAAAATGACCACTCCAATAATTGCAGGCAAAGGCTTTCTCTACCCTGCAAGACTTACTGTACTTAGCTGGTTGCTAAGCAATTTATACTTTCATTAATATTTTGATATATTATTATTATTATTATTATTATTATTATTATTATTATTATTATTATTATTATTATTATTAAAGCGTCTTTATTGTGGCGAAGTTAGGGCTCCCGGCCCTTTCTTACACTTAACCACTTCATGTATATACAATGTATATTTTACATAAAATTTAAACATATGAAATCTTTACAACCTAAAGTATAACTAAAGCAACTAAAGTATCACTAACTAAACTAAGGTGAGTAAAGTATAACTAAATTATATACAGGAACACATTGCAATAAACAACCATATTCACTCTCATTCATGCATCCCATTCACACTCAAGAAAGACAGGAAGTGCTTAAAAGATGACGCTGGCAAAGGATTTTAAATTTTGTCTTAGATTTAGCTTCCCTGATGTCATTGGGGAGTTCATTCCACCAGCTCGTGGCGGTGATAGTGAACGATCTGTTGTAGGTTGCGGTTCGATGCACAGGAATTTCTAGCGTACAGCCTGACCGGGTATTGAACAGGTGCAGGGAACTAAGGTAGCGAAATCTGGTGGATAGGTAAGGAGGAGTGTTTTCAGAAAGCACTTGATACACCAAAGTAGTTGCGTGGAGTCTACGTCTGTCATTCAGTCGTAACCAAGATAATTGTGTATAGAATGGGGATACATGGGTGTATGGTTGTATGTATGTGATTTTCATCCTCAGTAATGTGATTGCATGCAGCCATTTTTTATTATTACCTGTCAAGCGAGAGAGTATACTTCCTCTGATCATGCAAGAATACTATTCTCTGCTAGATACTCTTTAATTCTCTGACCTTCTCCAGCTTCTAAATATACTCAACAGATAGCAGAATGTTCCTACTTAGTTACATGCTGCTATAAGAAAACAGTCAACATATGCACAAACGGGAAGGTATCAAGTTGACTAACCTTCTGTATGACCATTAATAAAGTGCAGGAACAAACTCTTGAAAAAATGGGTGTCTACTTATCTGAACCAGTATTTGGTCATGGCCAATTACATGTACTGTATTGGGCAAGACCGTTTGGAAATGTTAAGATCCAGATACACCCGAATGGTTGAAGTACAGTGAATATTGTATGGAAGGAAGTATAATAAACTACATTATAAATGAGTCAATTATTACGTACCGGTATTAAATCTTCATAAAACTATTGAAAAGGGTGCAGGAAAAACAATATGACTATGACAGGCATATTGAGATAAATTGGACATATTTATAACAAATGTTACAGAGCAGCATGGGACTACTAGTCCTCTCTCAACATTAATCAGAGGGAAAAAATAAAAATGAAAGACTCCGTAGGCCAGGGATGGCAAACCTTTACCGACTAGTGTGTCAATTAAGGTCTTGTTTATTACTTTTTACTGTCTAGTGTGCCATCGGTTATTTTCTTGTAAAATAATCATGAAACCCCTCATTTGACTTCATTTAGGTATTAGATTTCATTACATATAAATCCATTCAACTGAATGTTTCATGACACTATTTTGTAAACATTGCTGAAAATTGCATAAAAAAAGTAAATTTAAGAATAAGGTATATTTTTGCTTTAACCTAATAAAATATGTCAATAGCATTAATTGAGGCATACTTCTTTATTAAAACTTAATGTTAAAATATGCTATGTTGCTAGATTATCAACCTATTTTTTACATAGACATGATACTGTATAGGCTGTTGGGCTAATGCCGTGTCAAGAAAATAAGGTGAAATTCTTTACATTTCACAGAGAACTGTGCTCTGCGTCATCAGAAGAAAATCTCAATTGTCCACGAGAAAGGCTTCTTAAACAATGACTTTTTAAATTTATGTTCATTCGCCACCAGATGGCCCCCCAGACGTGTCACAGTGCTAGCATTCGAAGCGGAAGCATCATTTTATCAACTGGTAAATTTCATTACATAATTCCCTTATATTGCAAACATGTGTCTTTTAAACTTCCCTCTAACATGTCTTTTGTTCAAAAGAACGGAAGGCTGCATCAAACCAATCTACAGACTGATGACCCAAACAACATTATGTTAGTATTTATATATTACTATGTACAGAAGTGGGGGCAGTAGAATACATCAGCCGTATCCCCTGCCTGTCGTAAGAGGTGATTAAAAGGGGGACCAGTGGCTCTCAACTTGGGAGCATGGGTTGGCAATCATAGTTGTCATAATTACGTCTGGGATTGCTTCCACTTACCATTGCCATTCTCCTCACTTTCATATTTCCTATTTGCTGTTCTATGGTCAACTCTTGTTTACTATCCCCCCCCCCCCAATGGTATTAGATTGAAAATATTGAAAAAAAATTCTGAAACTGAAATTCCTAGGATCAAAAATAATGGATCAAAAATTTTCTGGTATATGGGTTAACAGTAAAACATTCACCTGTGAAAATAAATCATATTCTCACACTTATTTAATCAATCAATCAATCAATCAATCAATCAATCAATCAATCAATCAATCAATCAATCAATCAATCAATCAATCAATCAATCAATCAATCAATCAATCAATCAATCAATCAATCAATCAATCAATCAATCAATCACCACTGATCTGCATTTAGGACAGTTGCCCAGGTCGCAGATTTGCTATCTGTTGTTTACCTTGTCTTTTTCTTAACCCGCGAGGCCTTGCCGCGCGGTCTTTTCGACCGCACATTCATTTATTCACTTGTAATCTGCAATGAACTTGCATCTCGTCTTTCTCTTGCTTCTCTTATCCTCCACTGGAGAGTTGACAACGCTAGTGCAGTAACAGTTAATCTAAATTTGTTGTCCATTGTTACCGGGAGGAAGAAACTCTGACCTCGACAGAAGTTGCGGTCTTTCCCACCACGCGCGAGGCCTTGCGTTTAGCGTTGTTCTTTTGTTTGTGTTCCGTACTGCGAGTCTTAATAGTTCTTTCTGTGTGTAATGTTAAGTTTCGTGTTAGAAAACATGGATCCGAAGGAAACAGAGAGGATTGATCAACTGCTGCGAAGCATAGAAAAAGAAGAATCAGTGAACTGAGCTCTTCAACGACAACAGCATACAGCAAGGCGCTGTTTGTTTGAAGATGACGATAGTGATTGTGAACCGTTTGATGACACTACAGCATCTGATGACGAGAATCATTCAGTGAATTGAAATGAACATGATACGGAAAGTGAGGAGTCTGGCGAATCTGAAGATGATATAGACAATCCTTGCGTGGAGCCTGATCAAGTACCACATCTGCTTCGTAAGGATAATAAAACAAAGTGGGATGCTTATGTAATGTGTAAAACAGGCCGTAAAAGAAAATGGAATATAGTGAAACCTTCTCATTTACCAGGTGCAATAAGGGAGGCAAGACATGTCCAATCTTCATTAGAAGCCTGGCAGTTGTATTTCCCTGACGGTGTACTGGAAGAAATTGTAGCATATACTAATGTATCGATTGACAAAAATCAGACTAACTATAGCTGGCCACGTGATGCTGCCAATACAAATATTGTGGAACTGAAGGCTGTGATTGGCCTTCTTTATTTGGCAGGTGTAGTCAAATAAAGACATTTGAACCTGAAGGACTTATGGGCTACAGATGGGACGGGTGTTGAAGCTTTTCGCCTAACAATGTCCAGAACACGATTCGAGTTTATCTAACGTGCACTCAGGTTTGATGATATAAATGATTGGGATAATAGGGTGATAGTTGATAAATTAACTCACATCAGGAAGATCTTTGAGGACTTTGTGACCAGATGCATGAAATATTATTCACTTAGTGAATATCTCACAACTGATGAGATGTTACAGGGGTTTCGTTGTCGTTGCCCATTCACGGAATATAATCCAACCCGGATAAATACGGCATCAAAGTATTTTCCATGGTAGATGCCAGAACATTTTATATGTATAAAATGGAAGTTTACGTAGGAAAACAACCGGAAGGGCCTTATCAAGTTGACAACATAGCAAAAGTGTAGTCGAGTGGCTAGTTCAACCAATTTTCGGGTCTGGACGCAATATTACCATGGACAATTGGTACACCTCAGTACCATTATCTGAATCATTGCTCAACGATCACAATCTTACAATCGTGGGAGCAATGAGAAAAAATAAACCACAAATTCCTCCAGTTTTTGTTCAAACCAAGACTCGTAAAGCGAATACTAGCCTGTTACATGTTATAATTCTCATGTTAGGTCCGTATTGAAATGTACGTAAATACAAAGTATGTTACAAGTGTTTATTTATATATCCACCTATTCAATACAAAGAGATCTTTTTAGAAATTAAATATTAATATAAAATGTTAAGGGACATGTTTCGCCCATATTAAGGGCATCATCAGCCTCAAATTCAAACCTGTATGGTGAAAAATCAGGATCCTGATTGCTCTTACAAGCCATAAAAAGAGGATATCATTATAGGTGTCAGTCTAAACATGCAAAATATTAGAATGTCCTTGGCTAAAATTGCAGTATCAAGCTGCATGTCATAAGTTCACAAATATTGTGGAACTGAAGGCTGTGATTGGCCTTCTTTATTTGGCAGGTGTAGTCAAATAAAGACATTTGAACCTGAAGGACTTATGGGCTACAGATGGGACGGGTGTTGAAGCTTTTCGCCTAACAATGCAGCTTGATACTGCAATTTTAGCCAAGGACATTCTAATATTTTGCATGTTTAGACTGACACCTATAATGATATCCTCTTTTTATGGCTTGTAAGAGCAATCAGGATCCTGATTTTTCACCATACAGGTTTGAATTTGAGGCTGATGATGCCCTTAATATGGGCGAAACATGTCCCTTAACATTTTATATTAATATTTAATTTCTAAAAAGATCTCTTTGTATTGAATAGGTGGATATATAAATAAACACTTGTAACATACTTTGTATTTACTAGCCTGTTTGCGTATAGAGGACAGCAAACACTTCTTTCATATGTACCAAGAAGAAATAAAAATGTACTTCTTTCTACGATGCATGAAGGAGATAACATAGACCCGGATTCAGGAGAAGCGAACAAAGCCGAGATGCTTACTTTTTATAACTTCACGTAAGGGGGCGTTGACGTCGTAGACAAGATGAAGTCTGAATACTCTGTCTCTAGAATCAGCAATCGCTGGCCCCTAACATTCTACATGCTTTTGAACATTGCTGCCATCAACAGTTTTATTATTTTTAGAGACAGGCCTAATGGAAGTGGCATAAATCGCCGGAAATATTTGAAGGAGCTCTCAATGATGCTACGAAATGGTTACATGATTCATCGTGCATCGAATGACTGCATTACTCCTGATGTAAAGATGCGTTTGTGTAGCATTTTGGGTACTGAAAAAGAGGACCAACGTTACCAAACTGTAAATCAGACAGACAATGGTTGCTGTGCTTACTGTGACAGAAAGAAGAATCGGAAAACCAAAACTAAATGTGTTTCATGTTCACAGTTCATATGTAAAGAGCACACATGGCCATCATGTGTCCAGTGCATGGAGAAAAGTGTTGAAATCATACACGAGGAGGGGGATGATGACTAAATTCTTCAGCATTTGTGAGATTTGGCAAGTTCTGAGCGATTTTCCAGTATTGCACTCAGTGTTAAGTTCCGAGATTTGTTTTGAAGCAGCCATAGGTGATGAAAATTACTAATGACTGGTGCATTGGGACTTGAGTGGGTTTTCATTCTTTAATGTTCATTATTGTTTGCATTTTACATTTCCAGAGTTCAATTTTTAAACATCGGTAGCCATAAGTTCTGACGGACAGATGTTCAAAGTAGTCAACTGAAATGAATATATCTTTATTTTGTGTCTTGCAGAATATTTTCTCAGCTGATTAGACATACACTTGTGTAATAAAGCTATGATATGACATTTCGGAGTATTGTGTTCAAAAAAATAATTTGTGCATTAAATAATGCCCATGGATTCTGTGCGGTCGAAAAGACCGCGTGCGAGTTCTGGCGAAAAAATATCAGTGCGAGTTCTCCTACATACATACGTACATACATTATAGACTGTTATGCCTTTCAGCGTTCAGTCTGCAAGCATCTGTGTATTTACTAAACGTCGCCACAATCCTCGATTTTCAACTAGTGTTGTGGCCTCATTTAGTTCTATACCTCTTATCTTTAAATCGTTAGAAACAGAGTCTAACCATCGTCGTCTTGGTCTACCTCTGCTTCTCTTGCCCTCCATAGCAGAGTCCATTATTCTCCTAGGTAACCTATCCTCCTCCATTCGCCTCACATGACAACATCACCGAAGCCGGTTTATGCATACAGCTTCATCCATCGAGTTCATTCCTAAATTAGCCTTTATCTCCTAATTCCGAGTACCATCCTGCCATTGTTCCCACCTGTTTGTACCAGCAATCATTCTTGCTACTTTCATGTCTGTTACTTCTAACTTATGAATAAGATATCCTGAGTCCACCCAGCTTTTGCTCCCATAAAGCAAAGTTGGTCTGAAAACAGACCGATGTAACGATAGTTTTGTCTGGGAGCTGACTTCCTTCTTAGAGAATACTGTTGATCGCAACTGCGAGCTCACTGCATTAACTTTACGACACCTTGATTCAATCTCACTTACTATATTACCATCCTGTGAGAATGCACAACCTAAATACTTGAAATTATCGACCTGTTCCAGCTTTGTATCACCAATCTGACATTCAATTCTGTTGAATTTCGTACCTATGGACATCAATTTAGTCTTCGAGAGGCTAATTTTCATACCATACTCATTGCACCTATTTTCAAGTTCCAAGATATTACACTGCAGGCTTTCGGCACAATCTGCCATTAAGACCAAGTCGTCAACATAGGCCAGACTGCTTATTACATTTCCACCTAACTGAATCCCTCCCTGCCATTCTATACCTTTCAGCAGATGATCCATGTAAACTACGAACAGCAAAGGTGAAAGATTACAGCCTTGTCTAACCCCTGTAAGTACCCTGAACCAAGAACTCATTCTACCATCAATTCTCACTGAAGCCCAATTGTCAACATAAATACCTTTGATTGATTTTAATAATCTACCTTTAATTCCATAGTACCCTAGTATAGCGAACATCTTCTCTCTCGGTACCCTGTCGTATGCTTTCTCTAGATCTACGAAACACAACTGCCTATTCCTCTCGTAGCATTTTTCAATTACCTGGCACATACTGAAAATCTGATCCTGACAGCCTCTCTGTGGTCTGAAATCACACTGGGTTTCATTCAACTTCCTCTCAACAACTGATCGCACCCTCCCTTCCAAGATGCCAGTGAATACTTTGCCTGATATAATAATCAATGAGATACCTCGATAGTTGTTGCAATCCTTCCTGTTCCCTTGCTTATAGATAGGTGCAACTACTGCTTTTGTCCAATATGAAGGTACC
Source organism: Anabrus simplex (assembly GCF_040414725.1). Lineage (NCBI taxonomy): Eukaryota > Metazoa > Arthropoda > Insecta > Orthoptera > Tettigoniidae > Anabrus > Anabrus simplex. The sequence continues at coordinate 1,515,403,015 of NC_090265.1, read as the reverse complement.
TTACCAACACTCCATGCTAATTTTACTACTCTATGTAGCCATTTCATCCCTGCCTTCCCACTATACTTCACCATTTCAGGTCTAATTTCATTTATTCCTGCTGCTTTATGACAGTGGAGTTTATTGACTATCCTTTCCACTTCCTCTAGCATAATTTCACCATCATTTTCCTCCTCCTCATGAGCTAGGCTGTTCGCAACACCACAAGGATGATTTCCTTTTACATTGAGAAGAAGTTCAAAATATTCCCTCCACCTCTCCAGTGATTCCCTGGGATCTATTATGAGTTCACCTGAATTACTCAAAACACTGTTCATTTCCTTTTTCCCTCCCTTCCTAAGATTCTTTATTACTGTCCAGAAAGGTTTCCCTGCTGCTTGACCTAGCCTTTCCAGGTTATTACCAAAATCTTCCCATGACTTCTTTTGGGATTCAACAACTATTTGTTTTGCTCTGTTTCTTTCATCTACGTACAAATCCTGTCTGCCTCGGCCCTTGTTTGAAGCCATTTCTGATAAGCCTTTTTTTTTTTACGTTTACAAGCTGCTCTCACTTCATCATTCCACCAAGATGTTCGCCTTTTCCCATCTATACACACAGTTGTTCCTAGGCATTCCCTTGCTGTTTCTACTACAGCATCCCTGTATGCCACCCATTCACTTTCTATATCCTGAACCTCCTTACTGTCTACTGTTTGAAACTTCTCACTAATCATATCCATGTACTTCTGTCTAATTTCCTCGTCCTGGAGATTTTCTACCCTTATTTGTTTGCAGACAGATTTCACTTTCTCTACCCTAGGCCTAGAGATACTTAGTTCACTACAGATCAGATAGTGGTCTGCATCATCGAAAAATCAGCGGAAAACTCGTACATTCCTAACAGATTTCCTGAATTCGAAGTCTGTTAAGATATAGTCTATTATGGATCTGGTACCCCTAGCCTCCCATGTGTAGCGGTGAATAGCCTTATGCTTGAAGAATGTATTTGTATCAGCTAAACCCATACTAGCACAGAAGTCCAGCAAACGCTTCCCATTCCCATTAGCTTCCATATCTTCCCCACACTTACCAATCACCCTTTCGTATCCTTCAGTTCTATTCCCAACTCTCGCATTGAAATCGCGCATTAGCACTATTCTATCCTTGCTGTTGACCCTGACCACGATGTCACTCAATGCTTCATAAAACTTGTCAACTTCATCCTCATCTGCACCCTCACATGGTGAATACACGGACACAATTCTTGTCCTAATTCCTCCCACTGACAAATCTACCCACATCATTCGCTCATTTACGTGCCTAACAGAAACTACGTTGCGTGCAATGGTATTCCTGATAAAGAGCCCTACCCCAGACTCTGCCCTTCCCTTTCTAACACCCGTCAGGTACACTTTATAATCTCCTATCTCTTCCTCCTTATCTCCCCTTACCCGAATATCACTTACTCCTAGCACATCCAAATGCATCCTCTTTGCTGACTCAGCCAGTTCTATTTCTTTCTTCCATAAGCCCCATTAATACTGATAGCTCCCCATCGAATTCCATTTCGTTCGCCAAGTTTGTTTCCAAGGAGTCCCTCGCCTGTCAAATGGGAGTGGGACTCCGATACTCCCACAGGCTTGCTTAAAGTGTTCTGAGCTCGGTAAATCCATGAAGCAGGATGCTACCCTACTTGCACATAGTCCAAGTGAGGATCTCTCCTCTAACGGGTTATGGACCACCGGTGAATTGTATAGTCCTAGCCGCCTGAGCACAAGGAGGGCCAGGACTCAGAATATATCCAAGATGCCCACTCCCATTCCATAGCAACTGGTATCCCGACTCTCAGGACCACTTACTAGGCCACTCAACCATTGCCCATGGTTCACGAACTAGGACGTGACTACAGTAATCCACAAACATGAACCATGCGAGTTCTCCTGAGTTAAATAATTTCAAGAAGCTGGAAATTTATTAAACATCTCCTGTGGTAAATTATTCCAAACCCTAACTCCTCACCTATATATGAATACAGTATTTGCCCCACATTGTCATCTTGACTTCCAACTATATCTTCATGTTATGATCTTTCCAAAACACTACTCAACCTTTTTTGTCTAATAATGTCGTTCCACAGCCGGCCCTGTAGTTTAGGGGTAGCGTGCCTGCCTCTTACCTGGAGGCCCCGGGTTCAATTCCCAGCCAGGTCAGGGATTTTTACCTGGACCTGAGGGCTGGTTCAAGGTCCACTCAGCCTACGTGATTAGAATTGAGGAGCTATCTGATGGTGATATGGCGGCCCTGGATTTTTTCTAGTTTTTTCTAGTTTTAACTCAATATTCTTGGTGAGGGTCCCATCACTGGAACTATATTCTTATTGGGGTATTACCAGAGACTTAAATGCCCTCTCCTTTACATCCTTACTACAAACCCTAAACACCAATATAAATGGTCCGTTATTGGACGTTGTAAATTTTCCAGCTAACTCATTCCTGGTTGCCAGAGTTTTGCCCCTGTGTGCCGATAGGGCTTTTCCTCTTTGTGAAACTCGCAACCTGACTTTTCACCCAGCTTATCATCATACCATGACTGCTGTCCGTCTTAGAACATTGTCAAGGTCTCTTTGCAGTTGCTCACAATCTTGTAACTTATTTATTACTCTGTAGACAATACCTAACAAAAATCCTTATCACTAATTCCAGTTCTTTACTCGTATCATTCATATAGAAGAAAACATAAACGTCCAATAATACTGCCTTGAGGAATTCCCCACTTAATGATTACAGGATCAGATAATGCTTCACCTAATGTAATTTTCTGAGTTCCGTTTCCTGGAAATATAGCCACCCATTCAGTCACTCTTTTGTCTAGTCCAATTTCACTCATTTTTGCCAGCAGTCTCTCCCATGACCTATCCTAACAAATGCCTTAGATAGGTCAATCGACACACAGCCCATTTGACCTTCTGAATCTAAAATATCTGCTATATCTTGCTGGAATCCTATAAGTTGAGCTTCAGTGGAACAACTTTTCATAAACCCGAACTGCCTTCTATGAAACCAGTTAGTAATTTTGTAAACATCGTCGGCAGCTGATACTGGTATCCGAGTTTCCGTTTCTCGCCTGCAGTTCCATAATCCTTAGTCCACACAATGAAGGTGGTTCTGATGACTTATTAGATCAATTCTTGCATAAAACATGCGGCCACACATGTTGCATCTGATGGAAGGTGGGGGGCATGGCAATGTTTGACGTAGCTTGTTTCTCTTACAAGTTTCCTCTTTCTGTCTTCGACATTCCTCTCAAACTATGCAACTGCAGCTGAGATGGTAGCACGCCAGCAAGGGCGATCCAATGCAAGAGTATGGCAGGTATTTAGGTTTATATCTACTCTTCTCATGGTCTGCTTAAGTTGGTCTTTATATCGCTTCGGAGGAGAACTATGAGTCCTCTTGCCAGTGCTGAGTTCACCATACAGGATTTGCCGAGGGAGTCTGCTGTCACTCACACGATGGATATGGCCTGCCTATCTAAGTCGGTGACCAACAATGGTGGCTTCAATACTGTTTAGCTTTGCTTTCTCGAGAACTGCTATATTAATTATATGATCATGATGGATCTAAGTTTTTGTTGATGAAAGCGTTCCAGTTTCTTGATGTCCCGGCAATGTAGGGTCCAGATTTCACACCTGTAGAGTAACGTAGCAATAACAACAGCTTGGTACACCATTATTTTCGTGCGGATACTTAGATCTTTGTTCTGGAATACACAATGTGAGACACATCCAAAGGCCACATGAGCACTCTGTATTCTGTTTTCCATGTCCTTCTCAGTTTACAGCACGTTGAGAGCATACTCCCAAGGTACAACAAGTGCTCCACCCTTTCCAGAGCTGTGCCAGATATGGTGATATCAAAATCTGGAGGGGTGGTTCCAGGAGCAGACTTAGTAAGCACTTTGGTCTTCTGAATGTTGACAGTCAGGCCAAAACGTTCATAAGCTCTGTTGAAGCAGATGACAGTTCGTTAAATGGACAACTTGTAATAAAGCTCTTCTGGTGTATGGGTTGGAGAAGCATTGTCATCTGCTTACTGCAATTCTGTAACCCGGGTGGAATAGGTCAGTCTTTTGGAGCTAAATCTGGCCTGGTTGAAAAGCCCCCCATTATAGCGATATTTAATTTCCAGACCTGTGTTGTTTGCAGGCATTGCCTCAAAGCATAGCTGCCAGGTACAGGGCGAAAAGTGTAGGTGCAAGTACACATCCTTGCTTGAGTCCATTTGTGATTGGAAATTCTTCTGAGATATCATTCTGATACAGTACCTGACCAACCATACCATCATGGAGAGCTTGGATCAGACCAACAAAATGCTCAGGGCATCCAAAGCGCCTCAAAACCATTCACATAGCATTTAGCAGAACTGTATCAAAGGCCTTTTCAAGGTCACAGAACACTAAGAACAGAGGTGTCATTTGTTCTCTGCACTTCTTCTGGAGTTGTCTTGCGCAGAAGATCATGTCAATTGTACCACGAGAAGCATGATATCCACACTGAAATTTAGGTAGTAACCTGTCAGAAACAACCTGAAGTCAATTCAGTAAGATTCTAGCAAATATTTTTCCAGCTTTGAAGAGCAGGGATATACCACGGTAGTTTCCACAGATACTGCGATCACCTTTCATGAAGATTGTAACTATTGTGGAGTTTTTATGACAGCAGAAACATATTTGGTTTCCCAGATTAGAAGAATCAGATAGAAGAGTCTGGTTTTTAGAGGTGACACCCCACTTTGAATGAGTTCAAGAGGAATGTTGTCTGATCCTGGAGCCTTCCCTGTTTTCATTCTGCTGAGAGCTTTTATAAACTCTTGGAATGTTGGAGGAGTGTCTATCCATGGTTGGGGAGTATATTAAGGAACATGCTGCAGAAAAACTTCAGCAGCAGCAGCAGCAGCAGAATTACGGTTCAAGAGTGAGCTGAAGTGCTATTTCCATCGTTTCAAGATGTCCTGGCTGTCTGTAAGAATGGTGGTAGTATCAACAGCTTTCAGAGTTCCTGATGATGAGCAGAAGGAACCATACAGCTTTCAGTCCTGTGTAAAAGTTGCGTAAGTCCCTGATATCTGAGAATTTCTAAACTTTCTTGGTTTTCTTGCTGCTACCATTTGATATACCTCCTTCAAGCGAACAATAATCAAATAAGTACTTTAGGTATGGTACTAAAACCCAACTCTGCAAATAACCTTACTCCTTGTGGGTGGGGTTAACTTCCAATAAGTAACCAGGGGAACCTGACCCCTACAGAGCGCGTCCCCAGGTGGCGGATATGGGGCCCCTACAGTATGTAGGGCTGGTTGAAATAACCAATACAACCCGCGGACCAACAGGTAGCCCAATTCCTGGGGGTTTTAAAATACTGGGACACCTTCTCTCCAGGGGTCATAAATATGGAGGGCCCTTGCCCTGGGTTAAGGGTGAAGACCTCAACGGCATCTACGGCTGAGAATATGGACTTTGGTACGGTGGAGATGGTGGAAGAGGCAACCCATCCGTCTGGGGTGTACAGATGGAACCTACTGCCTTGTAGGACGAGGAAGGCATCCTCAAAGGCTAAGGGAGTAAACCCTGAAAGAAAATCCTCTTATGAGTTAGGCCTAGCAAGTCAGCAGGAGAGTAATGAGTACAGTCGCTTTCAATAAGAAAAAGAGCCTCGGAAAGAATATTATAGACCGGACTGACACATCCTCTCAGACAATTGTAAAGTATGATGACCGTAAGGCTGATGATATACAATGTTCTGAAAGGAAGCCCCAAATAAAAAAGAGACCCAAATACTGAATTGGAACTATGAACATTCTATCATTAACTGGAAAGTTAGAAGAACTACTAGACATGATGGATAGAAGAAAAATATCAATACTGAGATTAAGTGAGACCAAATGGAAAGGGATTGGAAGTAAGACACTTCGTGGAGGTTATAAATTATACTGGAGTGGACAGGAGAAGGTAGCGAAAAATGGTGTTGGATTCTTAATTAACGAAGGGACTGATGCTACAACTGAAGTTATCTGCAAAAGTGATAGAATCATTAAAATGTTCATGAAACTGGAGAACACTAAGTACACCATCATACAAGTGTATGCCCCACAGACAGGCTGCAGTGAAGAAGACAAAGAGAAATTTTGGCAAGACCTGGAAGATACAGTTAATGAGGAAAATGTTGTTATTATTATTGGAGACGATTTAGCATTACTTGCAAATACAATAGAAGAGGCTAAATTTCAAATTGAACAACTAGAAATTATAGCTAAAAAAATGGGATTACAAATTTCATTTGAAAAAACAGAAATGATGCCAACTTTTAAAGTTGATTTACCAGTTATTCAGCTGAACAGTAATAAAGAGATTAAAATTGTTCAGAAATTCAAATATCTTGGGGAAATAATAACATGGAACACAAATGAAAAAGAAGCAATAGAACACAGAACAACTAAATTTAAACAAGCACAAAGACTTACCTGGCCAACCTATAAAAAAAAATCTCTTTCGATAAACGCTAAGCTGAAACACTATAATTCCATAGTTAAACCAGAGGCAACCTATGCTAGTGAAACTTTATTCAAATTAAATGTAAAATCTACAACAGACAAATTACAGAAAACTGAGAGAAGAATTCTTAGAACAATTATTAATAAAAAACACCAAGTTGATGGACAGTGGAGATTGTTGCCTAACAACATTGTCTATCGTGAATGTGAATCAATAATATCTACAATGCGTAAAAGAAGAATTTCCTTTTTCTGTCACATATCAAGATTAGCAGACACCAGGATATTGAAACAACTATTCGATTACTTTTTGAAGAATAAAATCAATAATAATTGGTTCAAAGAAGTTCAGGACGATTTGGAAGAATTGGGTATAACTCGGCAACAAATCAAAGACAGAAAAGAGAAGAGGATTTTGAAGAACAAAAGCATAAGTCTCAAACTAAAAGTAGTTGAACGGAAACAATATACTATATCGGACACACAAAGGGCTTCCAGGTCGGAGAGGATGAAAAAGTTCTGGGAGAAGAAGAAGAAGAAATAAACTCAAATGTATTGATTTCAGTGCTCCAATGTGGGCGTAAAATATGTAAATAATATTGGAGATCTAAATGCACAAGTTGGGGTAGACAGACTTGGGTACGAGAACATCATTGGTCCACATGGATTTGGACAAAGGAACCCAGAAGAAGAACAACTATTAGATCTGTGCAGAAGAAATGATCTTATAATCAAAAAAACATTCTTCAAAAAACGAGACAGTCACAGAATAACAAGGTACAGTTGGGATGGCCAGTATAGAACACTGATTGACTATGTAATCACAAATAAAGATGGTGGCAGGTACATCACAGATGTAAAGGTCATCCCTAGTGAAAGCATGGACAGTGACCACAGATTGTTGGTAGTAGACTTCAAACATAAGACAAATGAAACGCAGAAACTTATTACGAAAAAACCAAGGGTTAAAACGTGGAAGTTGCAAGAAGTCCAAATAAAGGAAGAATATAAACTAAGGATTCAACAGAGTTTGCCGAAGTGTGAAGTAACCAGCGTTAATGAAGAATGGAAGGCCTTCAAAGACACATTTGTGGGAGAAGCCAAAAACCTGTGTGGAGTTACAAGTTCTATCAAAAGAAAAAAGGAGACACCATGGTGGAATGATAGAGTGAAAACAGCGGTGAAAGAAACCAAATAAAGAAGGCACTGGACAAGGAAAAACAAAAACAGGGAAAAGAACGAAATGAACAAGAAATACAAAGACTTCAAGGAGTATACAGGAACAAGAAACTTGCTGTAAAGAACATTGTAAGGGGAGAAAAAGAGAAGAAATGGAATGAGTTTGCAGACAAACTGGAAGAGAACAGTAGAGGAAATATGAAATTGCTATACAGAGTAGTGAAAAACAAGCGAAGGGATCAACAGACCATAAAAGCAATAGAACGTGATGATGGAACTCTGGCACAAGAAGAGGAAGAAATTAAACAAGAACTCAAGATCTATTTCGAAAAGCTGCTGAATGGAGATACAGAAAACATAACAACAGATAGAGGAGAGCCAAGTCAAGGAACCACAACTAAACCATCAATTACATGGCTTGAGGTTGAAAATGCGCTCAAGAGCATGAAGAAAGGAAAGGCAGTGGGCATAGATGAACTAAGTGCAGATATGCTGAAAGCAGCAGGAATTCCAGGAATCCAATGGCTCTACAGACTGCTCAACAAGATATGGGCGGAAAATACTATTCCTGAGGACTGGAAGATGGGCATCATTGTACCTCTGTTCAAGAAAGGAAGCCGACGAAAATGTACTAATTACCGTGGTATCACACTACTGTCTCATATCCTGAAAATATTGGAAAAAATAATAGAGACCAGAATCAGAGATATTGTTGAACCAATTTTGGAAGAAGAGCAGTATGGTTTCAGACCAGGAAGGTCAACTACAGACCTTATATTTGCAGTTAGGATGCTAACGGAAAAATACTGGGAGAAGAACAAGCCTTTATTTCTAATATTTTTGGACATTGAGAAAGCATACAATAGTGTACCAAGGGAAAGAATTTGGCAATGCATGAAAGAACTTCAAGTGAGAGACAGCTTCATAGACAAAGTGAAAATGTTGTACAGTGGGAACAGAAGCTGTATTCAAGTAGGATGTGGTTTGTCGGACTGGTTTGAAACAAAGAGAGGAGTGCAGCAGGGCAGCTCATTGTCACCACTTCTATTTATTATTGTAATGGATGTAGTAATGAAATCTATTAAAAGGAAAGAACATGGAGATATCAAAGCCTTCACATTTGCAGATGATGTTGCTATCTGGAGTGACTCAGAAGAGGAATTGGGAGAGAGAATACAAAGCTGGAATGAGGAGTTTAAGAAATATGGTTTAAACATCAGCAAGACCAAGACGGTGGTGATGAAAGTGTATGGGGAAGGAACAGAACCAATAGTCATGTTAATTAAAGCTCAACTGGACAGCGTTCCAGTTTTCAAATACTTGGGTAGCGTTATATCAAATGACAACCTAGCAAAACATGAGGTGAACAATCGAATCAATAAGGCAACACAATTTTACCCCCAGGTAAGACACCTGCTGTGGGATGAGCAAATACCCATGAAAACAAAAATGACATTGTACAAGTCCTATTATACACCAATTCTTACATACAGTCTCGAAACCACAACACTGACCAATAGAGATAATTCCAAACTTCAGGCAGCTGAAATGAAATTCCTACGCACTATGATCCAGAAAACCAGGAAAGACAAGATTAGGAATGATAAAATTAGAGAAGAAGTAGGAATAGATGATTCTCTCCTCAATAAGATTCAGATATCAAGACTGAAGTGGTTTGCTCACATGAAGAGGATGCCAGTAAACAGAAATGCAAGGAAGGAATTTGACAGAAAGGTAGAAGGAAGACGACCCGTGGGAAGGCCACGAAGGAAATGGATAGATTTAGTTAAGAGCGATGTACTGCTGAGAGGTCATGATTGGAACAAGTTGGTGGAGGAAGAATGTACAAGGACAGGATGAGATGGAGGAGACTCATATACTACACCCGGGAAACTGGAGATGGTTTAGGATGATGATGATGATGATGATGATGATGATGATGATGATGATGATGACTAAAACCCAACCCATTGCCTTTAGTATATCCCCAGAAATCTTGCCAACTCCAACTGCTTTCCTAGTTTTAAAATGTTGTACCTTATTTTTGTTATCATAAGTAAATTTCAATACTTCGTTAGCATTGGTCATCCCCTCTACCTCAACAATATCCTTGTAACCAGCAACCTTTACATACTGATGAAAGAATACTTCTGTCTTCTATAAATCCTCACATACTGAACCGGGAATGCTAATACAACGCCCTGTCTCAAAGTATTTAAAGTTTAAAATACCTGCTGCACGCAAGATTAGCCAACCGCAACTGGCAAACGAGGAGCGAGCTGGTCGGTGAAGGACAAGCTACATCATATAGAATGTTCTATAGTTCCATGCCTGATAATTAAAAAATTAGCATCACGATTTGGACCACATCGCCTCCGTAGCATAACGGTTAGTGTTGTTAGCTGCCATCCACGGAGGCCCGGGTTCGATTCCCGGTACTGCCAGAAATTTAAGAATAGCAGGAGGGCTGGTATGTGGTTGAAATGGTACACGCAGCTCACCTCCAATGGGGGTGTGCCTGAAAAGAGCTGCACCACCTCGGGATGAGGACATGAGTTTACTTTACCATGTAGCCAATGTTAAATTATGCATAATTACCAGGGGGAGTCTCTGCGAACACCTTGAGACTCTGAAGATTTAAAAAAAAAAATAATGGGGGTGATATGCGGTTATAAGAACTCAGCAAGAGAGTTCTCTTAGCCTCTGTCACCTCAATTCTTCAACTTCCTACCTACACGTGGTGCCCCTGTTAAGCCGAGCAACTCAGTGGAAGGTTGGGTAACCAACTCCAGCAGGAAACTGAGTCAGTGAGCAGACAGGTTTTGGAGGTCAGTAAAAGGCAACAGGAAAACACTACTGAAATCATCCCAAGAAGTTTATGGCAATGGACCTCTGTATAAAAAAAACTCTGGAGGTTAAACTTCCCCTCAATCGGATCTCCGGGATGGGAATACATCAAGGTTTTCTAATAGAGATGAAGGAAGGATGAGTAAAAGCCCTAGAAAAAGTAAACAGAGTTTGAGGATAGATACATGGAATGTACTAACTTTATTACAGCAAGGAAAATTGGAAAATGCTAAACAAGAAATGGCTAAAAACAAACCTGACATACTAGGCATGAGTGAAGAGAGATGGGGAGGTAGTAGAGAACTGGATAGTGGAGGATATACACTATATTGCTCAGGTGCTGAGCGTGGTGTACAACATGGAGTAGGAAGACTAATTAAGAAGATAAAAGCCTAAAGTGTTGAAGATAGAATATGTAAATGAGAGAATAATTATGCTAAGATTGAAAGGCAATCAGAAAGATTTAGTAATAATTCAAGTTTGTATGCCAACCAGTCAACTTCCAGAAAAGGAGGTAGAGGAATGTTACGAGCAAACAGAAGAGATTAGTGGAAAAGAAATGAAGAATGTATGTGTGGTGATAATGGGAGATTGGAATGCCGTTGTTGGAGGAGGACATGAAGACGAAATAATTGGGAAATATATATATATATATATTTTTTTTTTTTTTTACATCTATCTATTACAGAGTTAGAAATGACAGACGTCAGATGTTAGTTGACTTCTGTAAAAGAAACTACATTGTTATTGGCAGTACATTGTTTGAAAACAGTAAAAGGAGGAGGTATACTTGGACATCTAGTATAAATAATGAAAGGTATCAAACAGACTATATTATGATACAACACAGATATAGGAATGGCTTAAAAATGCAAACTGTTATCCAAGAGCAGACATATGTTCTGATCACAGCCTACTTGTTGCAGAATTGTGCATTAAATTAAAAGGAGTAAGGATAAGTAAGAGCAATGAAGTGATATGCCTTGAAAATTTGAAAGAAAAAAATGTTGTAGCGTTGGAAGAGAGGCTTGTTGAAAAATTACAAACTGAGAATGAGGTTAACCGTGTTAATGAAAAATGGGAGAGATTTAGAAACAATCTTAAAGAGACAGCAAAAGAAGTTCCGGGAACCAAATGAAGGAGAAAAATAAGAAAGGAATGGGTAATTGAAGAAATGTTGGACAAAATGGAAGAAAGGAGAAAATGGAAAAACATAAACACTCAAGAAGAAAGAAGTATAGAAAATTAAATAATGAATTAAGATGGAAGACCGAACAGGCTAAAGAAAAGTGGATCAGAGATGATGATGCTTGTTGTTTAGAGGGGCCTAATATCTAGGTCATCGCCCCCTAATGTGGATCAGAGAAACCTGCAGCAAAATAGAACAGTTGGAAAGTGAAGGTAAATATGCCATGATGTGCAAAGAAGCTATGGAGTTAACATTCAAGGATAAAAGGAATGGAAGTGGAATGACTGAGTTTAAAACATTGGATAGACAGTTAGTAAGTGAGCCTGAAAAAGCTACGGAATGATGGTAAGAGTACATAGAATGGTTATATGATTGGAACAGCAGACCAGGTGAGAGCAGTATAAATTTGGAGAAGGAAAATGAAATAAATGAAGAACAGACTGGGTTCAGTATATTGGAAGGAGAGATAGAGACAACTATTAGGAAATGAAGAATGGTAAGGCAGATGGTGTAGATGAAATACCAGTTGAACTACTCAAAGTACTTCAGGGGAAAGGAAAGGATATATTTGTAAAACTTTGCCAAGAAATATACTTAAAAGGGAAATGGCCAAAAGATTTTCTGGAAACTATATTAATACCAATAGAAAAAAGAAAAGATAGTAAAAAATGTGAAGAACTTAGGACACTAAGTTTAATTTCTCATGCAGCTAAAATAATATTAAGGGCAATAAACAGAAGGATTTACAGACGAATGGAAAATTATGCTGGTGAAGAACAATATGGATTTAGGTATTGAGTAGACACAAAGGATGCCATTGGTTTACTGAAAGTTATAGAAGAAAGGTACATAGAGAAGAATAGATAAGTATACACAGTCTTTGTAGACTTAGAGAAGGCATTTGACAAAGTGAGGTGGGATAAGCTCTTGGAGATACTAAAAAAATATGGAGTGGAATGGAGAGAGAGAGAGAGAGAGAAGATTGATCAAGGAATTATATTACAACAAGAGCAAGAGTGAGAATAAGAGGAGAATTAACAGAAGAAATCAGACCGGGGAAAGGTGTTAGATAGGGTTGCTGCTTATCACCAACTTTATTTAATATTTACTAGGAGGAAATTATTTGTGAATGTTTGGATGGTAAAAGAGGTGTCAACATTGGAGGTAAGAGAATTGAATGCATAAGGTTTGCTGATGATACGGCAGTAATAGCTGAAAATGTGAAGGACCTCCACAAAATGCTGAGAGAATTAAAGAAAAAGTATGAAGAGTACGGAATGAGCATAAACAAAAAAGAAAACCAAATTCATGATACTTGGAGGTAAAGGTGAAAAGTGACAATCAAGGGGAGAAATTATTGAACAGGTGAATAAGTTTAATTATCTTGGAAGTATTGTGACTGAAGACCTTCACTCTATAACAGACATAAAAGCTCGAATTTCCTTAGCCACAGAAAGCTTCAAGAAGAAGAAAAAAGCTGTTTTGTGGCCTGCTAGAGAAAGATCTGAGGAAGAGACTTGCAAGGTGTTACATATGGAGTATAGCTCTATACGGCACTGAAACATGGACATTATGGAAGAAGAACATAGAAGAGTAGAGGCATCTTAGATGTGGATTTGGAAAAGAATTAAAGGAGTAAGCTGGGAAGATAAAATATCAAGTGAGGAAGTTCTGAAAGAGTGGATGAACTGAGGAGCATGCTGACCTTAATCCAAAAAAGGAAGAAAAATTGGATAGGGCATAATCTAAGACAATATTTTACTATGAGTAGAAATGGAAGGGATGATAAAAGGAAAATGAGGAAGGGGAAGGAGACGATATCAGTTATCAGACAGCATTAGAAATAGAAAGGAAGATTATGCAGAAGTGAAGAAAAGGGCACAAGATCAAGAGATATGGAGGTCACAGCTATGATTGGACCTGCCGAATGGCAGAACAACCTATGATGATGATGAAAGCAAATCCATGGAAAATTGACAAAGGTACTGCAAGCTGAAGTTATACGGAAATCTTGTGATGCGACCAGCTGGTTTCGTATAAATTGAGGACCAGGCGACACGACAGAGTGCAATTCCACAGCCCAGCTGTGCTGGCACTGTAGGACGGTCGACAACTGAATTTTACCTGTGTGTTACTGTGAACTACGACAGAAACCCATCATATAAAAGTTACTGAATATTGTTTATCAGTTCATATTCCGAGTAGTGTACGTCAGACTTGCTTTGTTCAAATTATATTAGAACTGAGCAACTGAACTTAGATTTTGGAACTGTGAATTCAAACTTACTTGAATGTCGAGTGCTAATCTTAGGACCTGTATTTCCAAGTGAAATTCAAATTCTTTCTTTCTTTCTTCGAGTGGAGATGTTCACTCAGTCTTTAAGACAGTGCATAAGACTAGGAGTTTGTAAATACAGCTCGAAAGCTGATTAACATTTCTTCTTCTTCTTCTTCTTCTTATTTTATGACCACATAGGATCACTTTAGTCAGTCCGTCGTTCAGGTCTCTTTGAAGGGATTGTTCGGGCTTTGCGGTCCTCCCAGTACTTCTTCAGATGCTCTGATCTTCGTGCCCTTTCCTCAGTTGAAAATGTACGTGTTGTTGGTTTGTTTTGTGTAAGGGTAAAGCGGAGGTTTGTATTCTTGAGTTTTGTATTCAATTTTATCTTATTTGTGGTGTCTTCTGTTGTAAGGCCTATTTCCTTCAGATCCTCTCTTACTTCTCTGATCCATTTACATCCTGTTGTGGTATTTTTTGAGACGAGATTGTGTTGTACTAGTTGTTTCAGAAGTCTCGAATCCTGCATCCTCATGATATGTCCAAAGAATCCCAGTCTCCTCTTACGCATAGTATCCGTAATGGGTTCTAGCTCTTTGTACACGACTTTGTTAGGTATTAACCGCCACTGTCCATCTTTCTGGTATTTTTTGTTGATGCAGGTTCTTCCAATCCTCCTTTCAATTTTCTGAAGTCTGTCAGTCTTTGATTGTTTATTCAGGTAAAAGAGTGTTTCTGCTGCATATGTAGCTTCCGGTTTTATAACTGTGTTGTAGTGTTTAATTTTTGTATTTATTGATAAACATTTCTTTTTGTAGATATCCCATGTTAATTTTTGTGCTTTAGCTAATCTATTTGTTCTTACTTGGATTGAGATTTTTTCATTTAAGTTATGTGTTATTACTTCTCCAAGATATTTAAACTGAGTTACTATTTTGATTTTATTACCATTTATGGTGACTTCTTTTAGCCGTGTTGGTTTTTGGGGCATAATTTCTGTTTTTTCAAATGATATTTTGAGGCCAATTTTATTTGCAATGTTTTGAAATTCTGATATCTGGGTTTTTGCTTCTTTTATGTCCACTGCTAGTAATGCTAAATCGTCAGCAAAACCCAGGCAATTTGTTTTGATTTTTCGGCCAATCTTTATTTTGGGGGGACATTTTCTAAACCATTCCCTCATTACCATTTCTAGAGCACAGTTAAATAATAGTGGTGAGAGCCCATCTCCCTGCCGTAGTCCAGTTTTAATTTCAAATGTCTCTGATGTTTCACCCCTAAACTTCACTTTTGATTTGGTATTGGTGAGAGTCAATTTTAACATGTTTATTAATTTGGGGTGTAGTCCAAGGTGTCTTAAAATTTTAAACAGAGATTCTCTATGGATGCAATCATAAGCTTTCTTGAAATCTACAAAAGTTATCACCATATCTCTGTTTCTTCTCCTGTTATAGTCCATTATCAACTTAAGACTCATGATCTGATCAGGACAGCTCCTCCAGGGTCTGAAACCTCCTTGATATTCTCCTAGTTCTTTCTCAAGTTGTAAACTTATCCTACTAAGGATGATTATTGAAAATATTTTGTATGTTATGTCTAGGAGTGAGATTCCCCTGTAGTTATTAGGGTCGGTTTTGTCCCCTTTTTTGTGCAGTGGATGAATGAGGGCTGTTGTCCAGTGTTCTGGTAGTTCTTCTTTAATCCAGATAGAGACAAGTTGTTGATGGAGGGCAACTTTTGCTGATGTTCCTGCATATTTCCAGATTTCCGCAAAGGTCTGATCTTCTCCTGGTGCTTTGTAGTTTTTTAATTTATTCAGAGCTTGGTAGACTTCCTTTATTGTGGGGGGATTGATGTTCTCTGGTGATGTTTTTATCGGGGTGTTGGTGTCCAAATGAAGGAGTTCTGTACGTTCCTCACAATTTAAAAGCTTGTTGAAATGTTTAGCCAGAATTTCTGCATTGTCTTTATTGTTATGGGCCAGCTTACCATCTTCATCCTTCATCAGTAGGGTCGGGGGTTCATATTTTTGGAGCTGCTTTCTGAAGGTTTTGTAGTAGTCCCTTGATTGAGTTTTACTGAACTGTTCTTCAATTAACTGCAGGGTGTCCTTATGATGTTGTCTTTTTATTCTTCTTAAGACTTGGGTAGTTTCTTTTCTCTGTTTTACTAGCTTTTGATAGGATATTTCTGTCTTTTGGGACTGATGTAATAGCCATGCCTGATGTCTTTTCTCCACTGTTTCATCACATTGACTGTTCCATCACTGGTGTTTTTTACGTGGTTTAATTGGAGCCAGGTCTTCTGCAATTTGTTTAAGGTTGTGTACTAAGTCTTCAAGTTTATTTGTAATTTTTATTTTTTCAGTTGCTTTCTGGTAATTTTTGTTGTTGATTAGCTGGGTAGGATCTATTTTTCTTTTAGTTTTAAGGGCTTGCTTTTGTTGTCTCCTCTGGGGAGTGAGTTTAATTTTAATTTTAACTACGTAGTGATCTGAACCTGTGTCTATTCCTCGGAGGACTTTGATGTTATAGATCTCTTTGTGGTGGTATTTGTCCATGCAGACGTGATCCAGTTGCCATTCTCCTTTTAACATTTATTCTATATTAGAGTTCAATAAACTTTAGTTTCAGTCAAGAGAAATTACTTTCTCGTACAAGTGGCTGAAGGTCATGACAGTACTATGTGTAGTATTAGACATAAAGTGGTCTCAGTAACTAAATGCCCAATATTATCATGTGTGAACGGAACTAGACTCACATTCTGTAAATATCAAGTGTCATGTTACAATAGCGTGTCAACGCAACTAAATTCATACGTTTGTACTTAACATGTTTTAGTCTCACCGACTTGTAAATAATTCTGACAACTGCAAGACGTAATGAAACTTCTTATGCATTTATGTCCTCTTACTTCATGTACTATGAAATGCACAAGTGAATCATTACTTTGAATTTATTTAAAACTGTGCCCAGTGACATTTTCAAAATCATGCCAAGTGAATGGTTTATTTTCAAAACTGTGCCAAGTGAAATGTTTCTTTTAAAAACCTTCAAAAACTGTGTCAAGTGAATTTTGCTTTCGAGTGTACGTTTTATCCCATCACATTTGAACCTCAGAATAATCACTGTATTTTCATAAGTGCAGTTATAGTAAAGAAATGTTCGTGATAGATTCTATTGATATTGTACATGGTATAACCACATTTCTTTACTCCCTTCATGGAAACCATTCAAACCATTCAATTTAATTTCAAACTGCACCAATAATCAGCTGAGTGTACACAATCGTACCAAATGTGAACCCTGGAACTTAAGACTCCCATACCGTCTACGATCTCCCAGAACTTCCAGACCTTCTAGTCACATGGGAATTCCCGTGGTCCCACGGTACTGAGAGCTGACTTATGGTATGGGAAAGTAGTACCAGCAGTAAGAGACATTGCCTGCCACAACACAAAGGACATTCACGCCTCCTTTCCAACTTCGGCTGTATTAAATGTGATATGCAATTTGTCTTCTTTTATGAATAAACATTTATTTTGAAAACTTCCTTCTCTGCACACATTCCAAGCATGGGCCATACACGCCTTGCATAAATCCATGCTCTCCAAGATGGCTAAGTACGGGTGTTCCTTGTACAGAGAAGGGGGGATAAGAGGGGGCTCGACTCAATTGGAATGCTAGTAAGACATATCAGTGATTCGATTTGGATAGATAATTTCATAAATGATAGACACATTTCTATTAGATCAGTGATTTTCCCAGTGAACTTGTAATTCTAAATTTCAAAGTAAATGAAATTGAGGCACAATGCTAGGCTAGTAATTCAAAGACAATATTTGATTTTCTTCTAGTGTAAATAATTAATAGATTTAAGTGTGTTTAAATATTTTGAGTGAATATTTCTAATTGAACTTTAAACCATAGAACATTAATGGTAAAATTGAGACATTTTAAAAGTGAATGATAGCATTTATTGCTGTTAGCCATTTTCTGTCATTCATATATTATACCAGCAAAAATGGAAAACATATTAGCCATTATGGAAGCCTTAAAGGTTAGTTTGAATGAAAGGATCACCAAATCCAACACTAATTTAGGACAGCGAATAATGAATCTAATGCCAATCTAGGAAATGGCATCGCTCAGCTTAGGGAACCTAATGCTGCAACCAATGCTAATTTAGAAAACTGGATTGCTGCAAGCAATACTAGAATCACCTAACTGACTAAAACTGTTACACAAGTCCAGAAGGGGATTGACACTAAGTTAACAGAAGTTAATGTCAATCTAGAATGTAGGCTTACTCAAGCTGGTACCAAAATCAAGAAAAGATTTACCAAGTCTAAAACAAAACTGGATTCTAAATTCACGGAAATCAATGAATGACTAACACATGACTTAGAAGCCATGAGGGAGAATATTGAAACCCAAGTAGTGGAGGACTTGAAAGCTGCCTTTCCTACTTCTCAACAGATCATTAAAGAAGTAGAAAGCTTCAAGGCAGACTTCAAAGAGTCTCACGGAAGGATGTTACTAGCACATGCTAAGATAGCTTCCATTCAAGACAATATCCATGATTCCTTCAAAATCAATTTCTATAAGTAACAAAGTTAACCTGTTGAAAACTCATCAAGACGAAGTGATAAACATTTCAAGTCTCAGTTAGACAGCACCCATACTCAAATTACTCATATAGGTCGCGATATAACGGAGGTGAAACAGGACCTTGAAAAAGATGTGAAGGAACTCGAAAATTCAATACAAGGGCAAGTCAAGATTGTTAAAGCTGAACTGCAAGGCAAAATTGAAACACTTAACAACAAAGTATCTTAGATAGAAAAGGATGTATTATCATCTTTCTTATTTCCACGGAATTAGTGGAGAAACGACCTAACATTTCTTCACTGATGAGGATATCGGAAGATAAACCAGCAAAATTTTCCAGGAAGTTGGAATATACGGCAAAGGAATTTCTTCTTAATGTAGAAGAATATTTTCAGCAAAATCGCATAAGTCCCGATTGTCAGTTACGTATAGCATCCAAGTTATTAGAAGGATGGGTGTTAATGTGGTACACTGCATTTAAATTTAGTAAAAGGACTTACAATAAGTTTAAAGAGGCACTAATCAAAAGGTTTTAGGATGCCAAAACTCAACGTTTAATTGAACTCCAATTATATTCTCAGAAATATAATACAGCTGTTAATACTTCACATCATTCCAATTTTCTGATTTTGCAATTAAAGAAGATGCAATTCTTTGATCCTCCTCTACCGGAGCAAGAATTAATACAGATGGTGACATTGAAATTTCCAGCGAATGTACAGGAAATCTTGGTAGCGGCCAACTTGCAAGATCTGGAACAGATGGACGATGTTCTGAGGAGGCTTGATACTACCCATAACCAGAACTTGCCAAAACCAAGCAAGACAAAATGTGTTACAGCTAATCCTGTAGAAGTTAAGACCCACATTAGACTGAACCTCGAACCTCAAGAAGTGAGGGAATTTCAAAGAGACACAACATATCGTTATAGGAGATTTAGGAGACATCCGTATGAAGGAAGGACACTATACTAATGTGAGCAAACTTGGAGGAAACATACAAATACACCAAACAATGATAAAGATTCCCAGAGGGCAGAACTTGAAAACAGACGGAGAGGTACATGAATACGTTCAGAATCGAAATAAGAATGAAGGTTACTAGGTGCTACTTCTTTGAAATACCAAGAAAACATTAGGAGAAACAATATGTCTGAAACAAAACCCAAATCAAAGGGAGCAATTAAAAAAACCAATGACATGATAAAGAGATTGCCTGAAACCCAAGTGGAGGAGAGGTACTTTGTACTACAGCTATTAAACTACTGGTATATACATGATACAGAATTGTTGTATGAAGACTCCATACCAGCACAACCAAAAATACAGAGTAGTCTTCAAGTCATCAACATTAAAATAAGCATGATCAATGTTACTTCTTTGATAGATTCTGGACCTCAGGCTTCCCTAATTTCTAACAAATTGATAGAGAAATTAAAGGGGAAAGAAGATGCACTTATAACACCTGTCGCTCAGGTTAAAATAAAGGGAATTGTACCAGATAAAAGTATCAAATGCAAATTACAGGCTTTTGTGGAGTTTGAAATTGAAGGTGTCCTATTTCAACATGTATTTTAATATCAACTCAGATGAAGTTCAACGTCACGTTGGGATCTTATTTACTTGTAAAATTTTGAGGAATAATTGATTTCGCTGCCAATATGATAAGGTTCTTTGATATCAACTCTGTAGAGTTGCTGTTGGTTAATTATGAAAATGCGAGGTGCCAGTACAGGAAACCAAAGGCAAGATAAGAGATGCTCTGCCTATCGAAGATAATCTATATGAAAGGGGTATACCCGATGAAGTGGGACCCTTCATCCTGCCTTCATCGGTGATGATTATGACGTAGGTCGCAATTACATCACTTTTCTCACCAATGCGGCTGAAAGCCCAGGGTTCGCTCAGAAGTGGCAGAGGCAATACAAGAAATCTTCAAGAATTACCCAGACATATTTAATGATGAACCAAGGGTTATTAAGGACTTCAAGTATCATCTGAATGTTAAGGACAATTCTCCATATAAAAAGCGACCGTACCCAGTCCCTGAAAAATATCTGAATAACGCTAGGATATTAATTAAACAAATGGAAAGTGAAGGCATAATCTCCAAGTGCTTCACTCCATTCACTAATCCCCTTGCAATATTGTCAGGAATCCAAACAGCAGCCTACGCATATGCCTCGATGCTCAGGAATAAAATGAAACACTAGTCTTTGAATATGACTACCCTCATTTACTACGGGATGTCATAAGGAAGTTTTATGGGATGAAACTCTCTTCAACCATGGATAGGACCTCATCCTGTTTTCATATTTTGCTAGATGAAGATAACCAGAAGTTCACTGGATTTATGTTTGACAATATCACCTATGCCAAATTGTTCCCTCTCTTTGTAGGACCATACAGGATTGCTGCTGTACTTACCAACGGTGCCTACAAGAAGGAAAAATTAAATGGCAATGTCGAGGGAATATTCAATGCTACTAATCTCAAAAAAATACTTTGAGAGAGATAGGAGATAAGGAAAATGAACCAGGAACACTGATTCAAAGTATTTAAAGTTTAAAATACCCGCTGTGTGCAAGATTAGCCAACTGCAGCTGGCGAACGAGGGGCGAGCTCGGTGCTGGTCAGTCAAGGACAAGCTACGTCATATAGAATGTTCTATAGTTCCATGCCTGATAACTCAATAAATAAAATTAGCATCACGATTTGAACTACATTACCATGTAGCCAATGCTAAATTATGCATAATTACTAAGTCTACAACAAATCCATGGAAAATTGATGAAGTCATTGCAAGTTCAACTTAGAAGGAAATCTTGTGACGAGACCAGCTGGTTTTGTATAAATTGAGGACCAGGCAACACGATAGAGTGTGATTTCACAGCCCAGCCGAGCTGGCTTACTGTAAAACGATTGACAACTGAATTCTGCCAGTGTGTTACTAGGAACATTGACAGAAACCCATCGTATAAAAGTGACTGAATATTTTCTTTCTTTCTTTCTTTCTTTCTTTCTTCGAGTGGAGATGTTCACTCAGTCTTTAAGACGGTGCATAAGACTAGGAGTACATAAGTACAACTTAAAAGCTGATTAACATTTATTCTACATTAAAGTTGAATAGACTTAACCAAGTAGTTTCAGTCAAGAGAAATTACTTTCTCGTACAAGTGGTTGAAGGTCATGACAATACTATGTAGAGTATTCGACATAACAAAGAGGTCTCAGTGGACAAAGCTGTATTTACCTTCGTAACTAAATACACCATATTGTCACATGCGAACAGAACTAAATTCACATTCTGTAAATATGAAGTGTCATGTTACAATCGCATGTGAACGGAACTAAATTCATACGTTTGTACTTAACATGTTGTAGCCTCACCAACTTTTAAATAATTCTGACAATAGTAGGATGTAATGAAACTTCTTACGCATTTGTGTCCTCTTACTTCATGTACTGTGAAACACACAAGCAAATCATTACTTTAAATTTATTTAAAACTGTGCCCAGTGAAATTTTCAAAACCGTGCCAAGTGAATGGTTTATTTTCAAAACTGTGCCAAGTGAAATGTTTCTTTTAAAAACAGTGTCAAGTGAATTTTGCTTTTGAGTGTTTGATCCCATTAACATTCGAACCGCAGAATAACCTCTTTATTTTCGTAAGTGCTGTTATAGTTAAGAAATGTTTGTGATAGATTCTGTTCACATTCTACACGGTATAACCACATTTCTTTACTCCCTACATGGAAACCATTCAATTGAATTTCAAACTGCACCAATAGTCAATTGATTGTACACAATCGCACCGAATGAGTGAACCCTGGAACCAGACCTCATGGGAATTCACATGGTCCCATGGTACAGAGGTGACTTGTGGTGTGCGAAAGGAGTACCAGCAATGAGGGACATTGCCTGCCACAACACAAAGGACACTCACTCCTCTTTTCCAACTTCGACTGTATTAAAGGTGATATGCAAACAGTTCAATTTAAAAAGTCTATTTTGAAAACCTCTCTCTCTCTCTCTCTGTACGCATTCCAAGCATGGATCGTACGCACCTTGCATAAATCCATGTTCTCCAAGATTGCTAAGGACTGGCATTCCTGGTACAATACATGCTCCCCTTGTGTATTAATGATTCCTGGAATGTCCTCCCTGGAACCTATTTCTGCCTGAAGTACCTATATATACCCTTCTAGTTTTTTACTAAAATTTGTATGACTGGCAATTATGCTTGCCATCATGTTCCTTAACTGACTTCTTTGCTAGATTCAATTTCTTTGTAAGTTCCTTCAATTTCCCCTTACTTCCACAACCATTTCTAACTATTTCTTTCCAACCGCACCTCCTTCTTAGTCTCTTTACTTCTCTGTCCTTACAACTCCTTACCACCTTTAAAGGTGTATACCTGTTTTCATTTTACTCCGCAACTGCTTTAAACCCATCCCCCAGGCTATTTACATTTTTATTTACCATTTTTCACTCACCATAATTACTTTTTAAAACCTCACGCCTACCTTATCAACCATATGATACTACTTTTACGACCTTCCTCTCTATCACATTTAGTTTCAACTATGACAAAAACAGCTTGGTGATCACTTATACCATCTAATACTTCAGTTTCTCTATAGAGCTCATCTGGTTTTACCAGCACAATGTCTAGAATATTCTTTCCTCTAGTTCGTTCCATCACTTTCTGATTCAGCTGTCCTTCCCAGATTAACTTGGTCATGCTTCTTGATGTTCACATTACATTCCCATTTGAGATTTGGTAAATTGAGAGCACCCACTACAATCATGTACCTTTCTGTATCATTTCCCACATAGCTGACTATCTTGTTAAATAATTCTGCATCAGCATCAGCACCACCCTTCCCAGGTCTGTACACTCCAAAAACATCACATTGTCTAATTATCTAAAGAGGTATACAGGGAAATGAGGAGAGATGTATTTTCTCATTGTCATTTAATATTGTAAGAAGGTAGTGTATCATTCTGCAGATGTGCATACACTAACTGACCCAACAGGAAAGCCTGGCTGCGTAAGAAATTGTGTTACTAGCAATCTTCGTATGTCTGTTACTTTTATATCTTCAAAGCTAAAAATCAGACAGATTGCAGTGGCCATTAGTCTGATTACTGTCTGGGTACATTGTATAGTATAAAATTATTATTACTGTATTATCATACATTGGCATTGACCTGGCATTTCACTTCAACAACCTCTTGAAACACTTCTTTGCTTTTATTGGACAAGTACTGACCTGGCATTCTATACGGACTTTTACCTTCAAACAGTTCTTTACTTTCATTGCATACATACCAAACTTGTTCGAGACTTTCTACTATAGCCTTGTCACTGACGGCATCAAAATCTTCATACTGAGTTTCCACTAGGCAATTTGGGCAATGGTACATATGCCATAGGATAGACACCTAATATTATGTGCAATTCCTCTGGCTGGGATAAGTGCAGCATCTCAGGGTAGCAGTTCAACAAGTGTGCAGAAAACCTTTGGGCAGATTTTAAACTATGGCATTTCAATGGCTTTCCATAGCTCCCTAGTATTTGTATATAGCAGATTTTGGATATGATCAGACTTCTCCATTATGTCCCATAAATCGAGCAAGAGTTGGTACCATATCAGTGTTTGAAACACTCCAGAATGACTCCTTGACAGCGGCTACATTCTGCAAAAGCACACTATCCTGCTGAAATAACCCACTGTTATAGGTTATGTGAAGGTTCTGAAAGGATGTAAACAGTCACCAAGCAGCTGAATACCGGTATAGTAGTCAGCATTCACTGACTGGTCTAGGCAGATCAGTGGACCCAATCTATGACACGAAAGCACACCCGCACATGTATGAAATCATGAACAAATGAAATGGCGTATGGCTTTTAGTGCCGGGAGTGTCCGAGGACAAGTTCGGCTCGCCAGGTGCAGGTCTTTTGAATTGACACCCGTAGGCGACCTGCGCGTCGTGATGAGGATGAAATGTGATGAAGACAACACATACACCCAGCCCCCGTGCCAGCGAAATTAACCAATTAAGGTTAAAATTCCCGACCCTGCCGGGAATCGAACCCGGAACCCCTGTGGCCAAAGGCCAGAATGCTAACCATTTAGCCATATGAAATCATCACCAACCTGGAAAGATCTATGGTCTCCTGTGGTCTGCAAATAACTGAAACTGGAATTTTTATACAATAAGCTTTACATCGCACCAACACAGATAGGTCTTATGGTAACGATGGAACAGGAAAGGACTAGGAGTAGGAAGGTTGATAATTAGGCATCATGTAACAGGGCCTATCCTGGGCAGGGTGAGAAATGATGCCACAGCAGTTGCTCAAATCATTGGCATCTCCCATTTGCTCTACTTCCATATTAAACAGCAAACAGCTCGTAGCTGAAGTTTTTTTCAGAGGACCACTAGTAGGATGTCACTGTTGATAGTATTCTTAGTTTGACTAGGCAAGCATTTTCCTTATTATTACATGTGTTTTAGCATTTTATGTATGTATGTATGTATGTATGTATGTATGTATGTATGTATGTATGTATGTATGTATGTATGTATGTCTATCGTATGGGTTTCCAAACTTCAAATGTATTAACTATGTTTCTACTTTTTTATTATTTTGATTATTCAGTGCGTACATACGTTATATGTATCCACAAGAAGTAATAATGTTTCATTGTCATAGGCGATTGTTAGCTATGATGGTATACTGCTGTGTGCCATACTGCAGGAATAAGTGCAGGAAAGTAAAGGGGATTTCATTTCATGAATTTTCATGCCATTCAGCGCTCAGACAGAAATGGCTAAATGCTATTTCTAAAGATGGCCTTCTATAATCTAATAGCTTCATAGCCCGTATTGATAGTTCAAGCACACAAGTATCAAGGATGAGTTCTCCACCTAATCAATACTTTATTTTACATAGTGTCAATATTATTTACCTAAAAGGACAGTACCGGTTTTGACCTGTAAATACGTCATCTTCAGCTGTTGAAGATACTTAACGTTAAGATATATACATATGGTTCAGTTTTGGGGTTAAAGGGCTTTTATCCTGGCTCCATGATTTCTACATATTTCAAAAATTATATTTGTATATATTTGTATTTTTTAGAATAGTGGCATTCACAAACATGTTTTTCAGCATTGATCTGAGAATAAGCTATGTATCAGTAAACAGTTCACTGAACCTCTTATTCTAATGAACAAGACGTCCCCGCATATTTGCGGCCCAACAATGAACTTTGAAACATCTCATAAAACCGTTGGACATAGTGTTGGCATTTAATATAGATATTCAAACTTGACACCAGCATGTCAGTGATTCTTGAAAAACTCTAAGAGTTGTATCCAATTTCAACCTCAGCAAATATAATTTTTGAAATATGTAGAAATCATAGGGCCAGAGTAAAAGCCCTCTAACCCCCGAAACTGTACCATGTCTATATATTGTACCAGGAATTGTGGGTTTAGGGTATGAGAAGGATCTCAGGTAGTTGAAGTTGATTTTGGAGCCGGTACAGAGCAGGATAGAATCGCAGGGTGAATAATAGATGGTTATAACTGGTTCAATAGAAGGCAATTCGGTTTTAGGAAAGGTTATTCCACTGAAGCTCAACTTGTAGGATTCCAGCAAGATATAGCAGATATCTTGGATTCTGGAGGTCAAATGGACTGTATCGCGATTGACCTGTCTAAAGCATTTGATAGGGTGGATCATGGGAGACTACTGGCAAAAATGAGTGCAATTTGACTGGACAAAAGAGTGACTGAATGGGCTGCTATATTTCTAGAAAATAGATCTCAGAGAATTAGGGTAGGTGAAGCTTTATCTGACCCTGTAATAATTAAGAGGGGAATTCCTCAAGGCAGTATTATCGGACCTTTATGTTTTCTTATATATATAAATGATATGAGTAAAGGAGTGGAATCGGAGGTAAGGCTTTTTGCGGATGATGTTATTCTCTATAGAGTGATAAATAAGTTACAAGATTGTGAGCAACTGCAGCGTGACCTCGAAAATGTTGTGAGATGGACAGCAGGCAGTGGTATGATGATAAACGGGGTTAAAAGTCAGGTTGTGAGTTTCACAAATAGGAAAAGTCCTCTCAGTTTTAATTACTGCGTTGATGGGGTGAAAGTTTCTTTTTGGGGATCATTGTAAGTATCTAGGTGTTAATATAAGGAAAGATCTTCATTGGGGTAATCACATAAATGGGATTGTAAATAAAGGGTACAGATCTCTGCACATGGTTATGAGGGTGTTTAGGGGTTGTAGTAAGGATGTAAAGGAGAGGGCATATATGTCTCTGGTAAGACCCCAACTAGAGTATGGTTCCAGTGTATGGGACCCTCACCAGGATTACCTGATTCAAGAACTGGAAAAAATCCAAAAAAAAGCAGCTCGATTTGTTCTGGGTGATTTCCGACAAAAGAGTAGCGTTACAAAAATGTTGCAATGTTTGGGTTGGGAAGAATTGAGAGAAAGAAGAAGAGCTGCTTGACTAAGTGGTATGTATGTCTCAAATATTATTACAATATTATAAGTCCACCTGTTCAATACAATACAATATGATCCACTATTTCATATGGTCAAGAAAATTTTATACATAATATGTATTATGTATATGTATTATGTATTAAAAAAATTTTTGACCATATGAAATAGTGGATCATATTGTATTGTATTGAACAGGTGGACTTATAATATTGTAATAATATTTTTTTTTTTTTGCTAGGGGCTTTACGTCGCACCGACACAGATAGGTCTTATGGCGACGATGGGATAGGAAAGGCCTAGGAGTTGGAAGGAAGCGGCCGTGGCCTTAATTAAGATACAGCCCCAGCATTTGCCTGGTGTGAAAATGGGAAACCACGGAAAACCATTTTCAGGGCTGCCGATAGTGGGATTCGAACCTACTATCTCCCGGATGCAAGCTCACAGCCGCGCGCCTCTACGCGCACGGCCAACTCGCCCGGTGTAATAATATTTGAGACATACGTCAACTTCAATACGGAACCAAAATGAGAATAGTTACTTGTAAGTGGTATGTTCCGAGCTGTCAGCGGAGAGTTGGCGTGGAATGACATTAGTAGACGAATAAGTTTGAGTGGCGTTTATAAAAGTAGGAAAGATCACAATATGAAGATAAAGTTGAAATTCAAGAGGACAAACTGGGGCAAATATTCATTTATAGGAAGGGGAGTTAGGGATGGGAATAACTTACCAAGGGAGACGTTCAATAAATTTCCAATTTCTTTGAAATCATTTAGGAAAAGGCTAGGAAAGCAAAAGATAGGGAATCTGCCACCTGGGCGATTGCCCTCAATGCAGATCAGTATTGATTGATTGATTGATTGATTGACAAACAATTTATTAATAATGTTAAATGCTTCATCACCCTGCAATATCAATATAGGACTCAGATATTTTGTTGAAATCAAAATATGCTAACGTAAATCTTCTTGAATTCAGTTCGTGAAAATAAATAAATCTCACAGATCCTATAGTCCTTTGTGAAAACACGAAGTGTCAGTTCTTCACCTAAAGTCTTTCTAAGTATTAATTCATGAAATGAACACTCGCTTATAATTGAAAATTGAAATAAGAATTTAAATTTCTGTTGAAAGTTTCTCAGTTTGTTAGCCTTGAAATATAGAACACTTGAAAATCCTAGAGTTCTTCTATGTAATATGAATATTAAATTTTTAATAAAATAAATTTATTATTAAAGATGAACTTTTGAGAAATGGTGAAAAACTACGAAATATCGTCACACGCAACACTGAGTAAATCACTGTTCAAGATTGATAAGAAAAAGTCAGTCAGTTTGTGACTACTCACTTAATAAAGAAAATTTGGCTTACAAATGTTGATGGGAATCTGGAACATTCCGCGGGGTGCGGACGAAGACTCAAACTTGATGTTCCACGAAGAAACCACGTTGACGTCCTTCGATGGGTACAATAGATGAGATGATGTTGAAGGTAGCTGGATCTTGTAGAATTTCATCAAGATTTCCGCTGCTCGAGGAGGTGATTTTAGCACACGGAACGTTCATTTGGTGCAAGTAGTATTTACAGACACTATCATTCACTGTTAAACACAGTTCAGTTTGTATGTTAATTTTATGACATTTAATGAATGATCACAGTCCTTGCTGCATAAAACACTATTTTAAATCGTCACTGAGAACGTCCATAAATACACAGTTCAAACACTTGAAAAAGTTACGTGTAATATTTCTCATTCTCTGACCACAGTCTTTGAATCATTATCCTAGCAGATAACACTGACTTTCTGGTGGTGATAAAATTATATTACTTTAGAAAAAGTTCTTAATATTCACCAAGTTTATCACTGTAGTAAGTCATATCCTAATATGACATGTAAATAAAGAAACACAGTTCAAGGATGTACTGTATCAGAAAAATGAGTCTTAGAGTAGTTAGAGTTATTGTACATGACAGTTTCTGTTTATTGTGGTAATTTAATATTATGTGAAATTAATTAAGTCCACACGTCATGTTCTAGTTTGTGAATGTCCAATATTTAACTTCATACTACAATAATTTCACACGTGTTATACTCCGAAATGTCTGTGAATTATATCGTAGTCGCGGCACGATAAACTAGGTACGGTGCGACGTCTTTTACAAGTACGACGGCGATTGATTATCCCATAATTTCATCTCTGCGAAACGCGACGGAAAGTACTGCCTTCGAGACTGCACGGACATACTGTACGAGGGTCAGTCTCCCCTCTGTCTCACTCACACACACACACTGCGCTGCTCTGCACTGCACTGCTAGACTGTACTGCTGAACTGAACTGCTTGTTACCCTTGACCTAGTGGCATATATATCTGCGCCAGGAGGGGTGGTGTTCTAAGTCATGTGACCGTGAGTGCTCGATCTTCTTAAATTTTATATTGTTATAACTCAGAAACTACTGGACAGATTGCTATGAAATTTACAGGATTTTACTTTTATGATATCTGCTACAATTTAGCGTTGGTCCTGTTCAAATCGGTTGAGGCGTTAAAAAGTTCGCAAGAGAAAAATGCTTTTGATAAATATCTCTAGGGGAGGCAAGTTTCAAGCGGTCACCTGGTCAGTCGTGGAATCTGGTACGTACTGGAATGTTCCTTCGCTCAGCTGATCGCATGGCGGACGGAAATCGTATGCTGAAATAAAGTTTTTCAATTGATATGTGCCAGGACCTAGGCCTTCCTGGTACAATATCTTAACATTACTTATTTTTTTGAATAGTGGTATTCATGTTTTTTTAATGGCATTCTTGTTTAATTTTAATTTTAGTAGTATTTATTCTGTACAGTCGCTATTAAGCATGTTCTTCAACAGCTGAAGATGACCTATTTACAGGGTCAAAACCGGTACTGTCCTTTTATGTAAATAATATTGACACTATGTAAAATAATGTATTGATTAGGTGGAAAACTCATCCTTCATACTTGTGTACATACATTACTGGACTTAATTGTGATGAATAAACCTTGACCCACGGGCAAATATCTGCTTGCGGACTAACCAATCACAACTTAATTTATTTAGCTTATTCACTTAAATGCCCCAAGTACAGACCTAAATAAATTACTTCTGAGACATAAAAAGTATAAATAACGAAGCCCTATTAGAAGACGCTGCAAGCATACCTTGGCATAATGTCCATATTCTAGATAATACAGATGATAAAGCAAATTCAGTAGAGACAATACGCGATACTCAGCGAGATATCGAGGGACAGCTATTAGAGCTCTCTCTAGCGGATTGACCTGAGAACTACTGATTCGGTCATAAGAGCACGTGTATTTGTGCGTGAAGTTTTTGGTGTTATTTATGAGTTTTCAGAGAGTTGACATAATTAAATAGTAGCGTGTGCCATTCCTTGATATCTCCTCTCAACATAAGGGGAAAGGTATGTGCTGTGTTTGGCTGCAGTAACTATGAAGTAGAGAAGAATGCACGATCTTGCTTCAGTTTCCCTTGTGACAAGAAAATGTAAGTAATATTGTGTTTGCATATCTATTTTTCCAGTGACAAAGATTTTTATAGTACTTCATAATCTTCTGACGTGCTCGACCCATATTTTAATTGGCTTAAAATATAATACGAATATTTTATTGTATAGTGCAGCAGTTAACCTTTAAGACCAATGTGTTGTAGGTGTGATCTGTGGGTTTGATTTAATTCAAGAAAATACATATGCATATGAGTATAGCGGGTTGTGTTCCAAGATACCCCATTTGGAATGCCGTAATGCGTTGTCAAGCACTGAAGAAAATATGGGTGATTTAAGAAATGTACATATTTTGTTGAAACAATATGATGATGCTAATTT
Source organism: Anabrus simplex (assembly GCF_040414725.1). Classification (NCBI taxonomy): domain Eukaryota; kingdom Metazoa; phylum Arthropoda; class Insecta; order Orthoptera; family Tettigoniidae; genus Anabrus; species Anabrus simplex. Next base: position 1,515,371,983 of record NC_090265.1, on the reverse strand, counting down.
GCTTTACCCTAATATAATGGCATTATGGCAAGTATTGCTTATAGGGAAAGTTTGAATGTTTTTGAGGCTAAATTTATAGATTTTCTTTCTGTTAGTAGGCTTCAAGTTAAAAGGAAAATTGTCCAGCTCTTACATGTAAATTCACTGACTCATGTGTGTAAGGAATGTGCCGATATTTTTGTTGACAAGTGAACCCATGAAGTTTCCTGGTCCCATTTTAGTTAATTTTTTTGTGTTTTCCTAACCATATGTAAGTACATCTATATATATAAAATAAGAGTTTTGTCTGTACATTGCTCAGTATTTGAAAATAATGGTATTTCTGTATCAGTCATGACCACAGTAACCAGGAAATGCATTTTTTACTTTTCCGTAATTTCTCTCTGTCTATCTGCATGTATGTACACGCATCACTAGAAAACGGCCAGAGAGAATTTAATGAAAATTGGTATGCAAAGTCAGGGAATAAGTCGCTACAATCTAGGCTATAAATAATTTTATTCACACTAATAAAAATGGTAGTTTAGGGAAGGGCCTAAAATTTAATTTTCAAGTATTTATGTTTTTAGTAGTCCTATCTTCATAAAAATTGGTATGCAAAGTCGAGGAATATGTCGCTACAATCTAGCTTAAGAATAATTTTATTCACGCTGAGTGAAATGGTAGTTTAGAGGAAGGCCTAAAATTTAATTTTTAAATATTTACATTATTAGTTGTCCTATTTCATTGAAAATTGGTATGCAATGTCGGCGAATGAGCCACTACAATTTAAGATATAAGTAATTTTATTTACACTGAGTGAAATGGTAGTTTAGGGGAAGGCCAAATGTAATCCTCAAATATTTATATTATTAGTTGTCGTATCGAAAAATACTACATAACCAAAGTTATAGAGAATTACATTTCAGACCATTTATGTCTTATACATTTTTACCGTACCGGCTATGATAACACAGATATTCATGAATTTGTATTTTTGTTGCTAAGTCCATACCAACGCCGAGCCACAAGAAAATGGGTTAACAGAATTGTAATGAAAATCGGTATATAGAGTCGGGGAATAAGAAACTACAGTCTAAGCTATAAACAATTTTATTCATCCTGGATGAAATTGTAGTTTAGGGGAAGGTGCCTAAAATGTAATTTTTAAATACCAATATTATTGGTCCTATCAAAAAGTACTATATAAAAAAGTTATACAGAATACAATTTCCGATCATTTATCTTTTATTCAGTTTTACCATACCGAGTATGATAAGAGTGGTATTTCAGAGTCGGAAGAAAAGAAATGTGAAGGACTATAATATCGAAAGTGCATAACATTGATCAACAATAACATTACATTGACAATTGTTTATTGTGATGTTCTTTGTCTCTTATGCTGCCTCTTAACTCCGATAGATGGGATTACTGCTGCGTACCGAGTATAACAGCCTGACTGGATATTGGCGGGAAATAGCCGGGGAGTTAGAAAACTTTCTTCTTTAGCAAGTCATTCCTCTGGTTCATACATTTTCTGATACAGCTGGTACGTAACACACTGGATCATGATAGTATTTCAGATATTCGATCCCTACTCTGATGCGCTGTTTTGAATGAGCAGTGTGCATACTTAAGGCAGAGCCTCGCTTAGTGGTGGTGGTGGTGGTGGTGGTGGTGGTGGTGGTAGTAGTAGTAGTAGTAGTAGTAGTAGTAGTAGTATGATGGCCTGGTCAAGAATAACAATTAAGGCCTTTTCCAAATTATAGCACCACAATATTCACTAACTCAATATTCAACTCTGAAAAGGGCCGTTTCTTAAAAAAAGCTTCTTTCTCTTCACTTTTATTAAATTCTACATTCAATTTATTCCAAACTAGCAGTGAAGAGGGGGTTTCTCTTCTGGCTTGGAGGAAAAATTTGCCTTCAAGTCAGATAGATATTTCCGCCACCAGTGTAGTAAATATTTTCCAACTCATCGGGTACTCCTAGGAAACATAATATTAATTGGGCATAGTTTTTGCCCTGGGAGTCTCCACTATTCGACCTTCTCTCCGCCAGTGAAAGCTGAAGAGTGTTCGCGGATCACGGCTGTCTGCGGTTTGGTCATTCCAGGTCTGGAACTTTGGACTGTTAGATAGGCAGTGTAGTCCTGTTCGTTAAAAGTGAGAAAGTGTGTGGTGTTTCATTTGAACGAGTATTTCATAATATGAAAGCATTGCTTTTAATCGCGCCATTCCTATTGACGTCAGTTCAGAAAACCACTAAGACAGTTTTTCTGAGGATGTAAAAAGGCATTATAATGAAAATATCCCAAGCTGATTGTGACTGATGGTATGAAATTGGGTCTACCATTACAGTGAAAATTCCCTCAGTCTTCATTTGAGAAAAGATGTTTGGTGACCTCCCGTCGCGTTTCTAGGGTAGCGTTAAGAGCTATACAATTTAAGATAATCTTGCTCACATGTACACTACCCAACCTAGAATTATGTATACAATGTAGAATCCCGTAGCGAAGCACGGGTACATCAGCTAGTTAAATATATGTTATGCATAGAACACAGGATATTGCGTACTTTGGTAGGGAGGTGCGATCCGAAAAATCGGATCACATGCAAGGATAAAATACACTGAGGAAGAGGGAGAGGTAGAGAAGACTCAATAATAGAAGACCAGTACAACACAACAATTGTTTCTTTATTGTTGATTTTGTCAGAATATCAGTTACATATACACTCACATTCAAGAAACATGCTCAAATGTTGATACAAACAACTTTTTTGCTCAAAATTCTGTACTTCTATCACACTTCTGTAGAGTTCTTCAAAGAAACTGCCTAAGGCATAATACCACCACTGTTTTCCTAGTATGAATGGTAGGCCTTGAAACATTTTGGGTGCAGGCCTACATCACATTTGTCGCACATGAATTTTGCTTTACCTGAACACTGGCAACATTCGTTTTCCATGCTCACGGAAATAATCCAGTGGTTCCTTCCGTCGAAGCGACTATCTATGTTGGGATCACACGGTTGTTTACCTCTTCTAGAAACAGTTCCATGCGTCTTCAGCAAACTAACGAATACATCCCTTCGATACTTCAGGAGACTTTGTGATTTATCATCATCTGGCAAGACTTTACGCATTATCAGCCATGCATTGACAATACAAACGTCCAGTAAGTAAACAAAGATTGGCCAGTACCATTTTTTTTGACGTATTCTGGTTCTGTATGTCGCCACTAACTGATCCATTAGATCTACACCCCCCATTCCTTTATTATAGGAGCCAAAAAGTGTAGGCTGCTTGATTGTCATCTTTCCTTTCTTTTCCTTGAACCATCTAGAGCAGGTTCCGTCTCTATTTTCACCGTGGTTTGTTGCTATGGTAACAACATTGTTATCCTTCCACCTGACAGCAAGTATTTCACTCGAAAAGCGGAAATCGCTGGATCCACGTGGCAGTTTCTTCATTTCTCCTGTGTTGATGAGAGGGCATTTCTCAGTACGGCCTTCTCAAATAGTTCCCGTTGCACAGTAACCTTCATCAGACAGGTGTTTGAGCAATTTTATTGACATGTGTGTGGGTACATCTGAAGATTTTATTAGTGATATAACTGTATCACCACCTAAGCCAAACTCATCATTTTCTTCCTTCCGTGTATAAATTTTGAAGGACACCATATAACCAGATGAAGAACAAAGTGCCCAGTTCTTGAATCCAAATCTTATTGATTTACCTCTTATATATTGCTTAGCATAATGTTTCCCATAGTATGGAATCATACTTTCGTCTATAGACAAGTGCTCTTCAAGTCCACCATGGCTGCTGAAATTTTCGTTCAGTATATCGATGATAGGTCTCAGCTTGTACAGACGATCGTTCGGGTCAATGTTGTCATTATCATTGAAATGCAGGTAGTGCAAAATACTTTTAAATCTATTACAGCGGATGCTGTTGGCTAAAAGCTTGGGAACATCTTCATCTGCTGACCAGTACATCCTTCTGTTGGGATATTTAGCATACCCTGATAAAAGCAGGCCTCCTATCAGCACCCAAAATTCCGACTCTGTTAGGCCAAGAATAAAATTTTTCTGAGCTGCATATTTATTGCTTTCTTCTACAATTTTATGTACCAAGTTCTTTGAAAAAAACAACTGAAAAAAACTGCAATGGTGTTTGGCATGTTTCTGCAGTCTTGGACACAGGTATTGGTTCGCACTGAGTTTTCAAGACAGGATGAGGATCTGATTTCCTCCACGTAAAATTTTGTTTTTCCCTCACAGGAACACGTTTCATCTTTCGCGGGAGTCTACCATTTTCATCTGTTTCAGATACCTGAACAACTTTTGAACCAGACGCGATAGGTTCTGGTGTAAATCCAAGAGAATTTTCGGTTTCTTCAAAGTCGGTGTCATTAGTCTGTATTTCACACAAGCTAATCATCATCCTCCAACCAAGGTGGTTAAGGTTACCCTCATGTTAGTCATCAGTTTTATCATTGTCAGTGTCTGTCTCCCTACCCGCTGCTGGAACTGCAGTGTATATTACATTCTCAGTGTCATCACTGTCTTCCTCGTCCTCTTCCTCAAGCATTTCAATTATCTTGGCCACAGGGAGGCTGAAACAAAATGAGAAACAAATATTGTACTCATTATGTTGAGATCAGAAACATCCTACAACGATTACAACATTTAGTTGGTATTGTATAAGGAGAACAATGTAAGACTGCTTTGCATGTGATCCGATTTTTCGGATCCACGAAAATAAATCACGTTATTTCCAAAACATATGAATGTACTTGTCTGAAATACATATCAAACAAAAGCATGGATTCTCAACAATACTCCTACAACAAATAAAAGATCAGATATGTTATAAATAAGTGACATTTTTGCAAAATACTTACCACATGCTGTGAACAGTGCTCCTCTGAGACACCATCTTGTCTTTTAATGAATACTGTATCAGTCTGGCCAACTGCACGCACTAACTAATGGTACTGACTTGTTCAGAAGGAATTACTGAACAGATATGAAAGTGGAAAGAAGAGAAAATCACATAATTACGAAATTTAAAGCCTGAAATACCAAGATCCGATTTTTCGGATCATATGCACTTATGGGTTATGATGACAATGCTTTTAAATGAGAAAAAAGAAAAATCTAGCCGTGAAAATTCAGGCAGGAATTTGAAAGCTAAAAAAGTAATGCATACATGAAAGATCAAGCCCTTTCACAGCAGTCCATTCCACATCTTGATTTTATGTCTAATTTCAGTCTTTAAATAATAACCTGTTAAATAATTGAGTACCTCCGTGGAATAACGTTGGATGTGACATTTTGGTCTGAAGTGAGGTTACAATGAAATAATGTTGGTTGTTACTCCCTCCATAAGATAGTAAGTAGTCTAAGCGAAATTTCCTTTTAAAACACACTTTATTTTGATCGCAAAAGTTGGCTTCCCTGGAAGAACGTTGGATGTTATGCAAGATGGCGGATGCATCCTGTTGTAAGCTGTCGCCATCAGCTCCTAAAAACATGAATAACTCAAGAAAACGTAAGCTGAATTTCAATAAATGGAAAGACAATACTAGGAAGATTGCAAGGAACAGTGGGAAAGAGTATTCCTATTGGAAAGGAAAGGTTGTCCAAGAGAAAAGGCCTTTATTTGAGGTAAGTGGAAAAACGTTGGATGTTACTGTTGTTGAATGTTATATGAATATATTGCAGGTATATTGGCTATAAACAATTTTTGTATATTTAGCCACTTCATTTTTTATTTATACTGGTTTCTAAATGATTTAAAGAGAAATTTAGTAGTAATAGACTAATTTTGAGGTTAAGGCAATCTTGTAAATGGGTAAAATACAGCATTAATAAGTAACATGAAAATATTTTACTGACAAGTAATATTTTAAACTTTCAAGAATGGTAGGGTTTATTAGTTAATCACTTTCTCCTGTCCTTGTAGGATCAAATTTGCTCCAGCAAGTGCTCCAGGCCTGGATGCAAATTTATGGATGTATATAAGAAGATGCAAGAGTTCGACAACTTCTACAATAAAGATGACAATGACCAGACTGTATTCCTGAGTGACCATATGAGTATAAGTGAACCCACTAGGAGGAGACCTGGGAAGTCAGATGCAACATCAAGTCGTAAGGCGTCGTTTTCTTATTACGTGAAAGTGGGCGGTGAGTTAATGCAAGTGTGCCAAAAAACATTTTGTGACACGTATCAGATATCTTTTAGAAGGTACAAATTTTACAAAGTAAATTGAAAATATAGACAGAACACTAGAGGACCAACGTGGCCGTCATCATAATAGACCACATGGAACACCAAACACAACAAAAGATAAAATTGGGGAATTCATTAACAGACTTCCACGCCAGCCTAGTCACTACAGCCGAAAGAAAACTGCAATTGAATATTTAGATCACAAGCTGAATGTTTCAAAATTAGCAGAAATGTTTAAAGGAGACTTCTCTGCTATAGATGCTGGTAAGCACATATTCAAAGATATTTTTCGTTCTGAATTCAAACTCAAATTTGGACTACCGAGAAGCGACACATGCAGAGTATGTGACGAACTCTTTGTTAAGCTTCAAGCAGCAGAAAATGAAAAAGCGAGGCAGGAGATACAAGTTGAAAGTGACCTCCACCATGCAAGGGTAGATATTGCATATGCGTACCTCAAATCTGACATTGAAAAATCAAAGACAAACCCCCAGTTATGTTGTGTTATGTAAGGATATGCAGCAAGTGTTGTTTTGTCCAGATCTTAGGCACAGCAGTGTTTTCTATCTGCGGCAACTCTCTTGTTATAACCTTGCTATTCATGACATGGGAAGAAACCAAGCAACAATGCATCTTTGGCATGAGTGTATTTCCAGGAGAGGTTCTGTAGAAGTCGCCTCATGTATGTATCATTAGATTACAAATAATTTCTCAAAACTACCACTTTCTGAAGAAAGAAGTCTTATTGTATGGTCTGATCGGTGTGTTGGGCAAAATAATAATTGGAAATTAATAGGCCTGTATCAGTTTTTTGTTAATTCAGGATTCTTTTCTAGAGTTGAACGAAAGTTTTTATGTTCTAGCCATAGTTTTCTTCCCTGTGATAGGGATTTTGCCCTAATTGCCCTAATTGTGTTATGGTTCCAGAAGAATAGAAATACGTCATTGCACATGCTGGTGTTAATAGATCTTTTGAAGTCGTAGAAATGGAACAGAATGATTTTAAAGATTTTTCGTCTGTTGATAGAAACATAAAAAGGGATCCGAACCTTAAAATTACCCAGAATGTGTGGCTTCAGATCTCCAGTGATGACCCACACACCATCAGGGTTAGAAAGAGCGACAATGTTCTTCAACCATGGTCACAGCATGTGATAACCAAATTTGGAAAGGGAAAAAGTTACCACCTCTCGCAGAAAACTTCCCGCCAGTCTATAAAGCTCCTCTTCCTATTACTTCAGACAAAAAGCGTGACCTTTTGAACATGTGTCCCCCTTTGGAACCGAAATACAGAGACTTCCATTACTCCTTGCCTGCATCAGATGCACCAAAACAGAGTCAACAAGGCATATGCGAATGAGAAGACAAACATTCTTGTAACGCATACTCATTTGTTGCTAAATTCTGTACATTGTAAATATTCCATTGTTATGTTTTAATAAATTTAGTAAGACAGTGTGAAAATGAGTGGTTGAGGAATGCTTAAGATGCATGTTATGTTACATCCAACGTTCTTCCACACTCAAATTTATATAGGCTATAATAGGACTGTTTATAACATCCAACTTTCTTCCACTGTAAAGCTGGAAAAATAGCATTTATTTAATACATTAAAATGGAGAAAATATAATATGTCATGAAAATGTACTGTCTGGCTTGCAATTAACATTGTATTAATATTTTCATCAACATATTTTATGTTTTCGTACCCTAAGATTGTTTTTTTCGTCTCCTGAAAAATTGTCCAAGTGTTACATCCAACGTTATTCCACGGAGGTACTCAATTCTTCATTCATTTATTCAGAATTGCTTTAGCAACTTTGAAGTTAGTAACACTTTCTTTCTAGACGTAATTTATTTATCCATTTCCGTACGTACATTTCCATTGATATTTGAATTTAGCGCGAATTTTCCGGTCAAGCCACTAGGAGCGCCACTTGCGACTTGTCTCCCATTTTAACAAGGCTAAATCCAGAAGTGTCGCGTATTGTCTCTACTGTATTTGGATAAAGTGGAGTTCTCAAACAAACAACTGGTAGCTCTTCTCAATAAACACGCGCCAAAACGCAGTGCTCGCATAATGCCCTGCGGTTCCATGGATTACTCAGGAAATATGCGACTTAATGACAGAGAGAGACAAAGCTTTCAGAAAATCTAAAACTAGCCAAGTACAAAACAATTTTGATCTGTACAAGACCCTTCATAACAGGACCACACAGGCCGTAAGGAATGCTAAAATAAGACACTCACAGAACATTTTGCTAACCCGGAACACAACAACAATCTGGAAAACCGTTAAAAAAATGGGCATAGGTGGAAATAAAATACATACTGCTGACATTAAACTACCACTGGATGATTTAAACCAATACTTTACTGCAAGACCCGTTAACATCGACAAAGAACAGACGATTAAAAAAATTCTACACAATGGCAATACTAACAATGGAGGAGAACAATTATATTTTTTATTTGTAACTCCTGCAGAAGTGAGACAAATTGCACAAGCAATAAAGACAACTGCGACAGGATGTGACGAGATTGTTCCACAGTTACTGTTAAAAACTCTAGAAGTAATCCCACCAACTCTAACCCATATCATTAATACCTCACTGAAAACCGGCATATTTCCTTCCCTTTGGAAACGTGCAATTGTTCGCCCACTCCCAAAGACCAACAATCCCGTGGAACCCAAAGACTTTCGATCCATTTTCATTTTACCATTTCTGTCCAAAATTTTGGAGAAAATAGTTCAAAGACAAATAACCACATATTTAAATAACTATATACTTCTTGACAAATACCACTCTGGTTTTAGAAGCAATTATAGCACAACTACTGCACTACTTAAAGTTACAAACAACATAGGAGTAGCTTTGGATAAGGGAGAAACTGTTTTAACTCTCCTAGACCTTAGTAAGGCCTTCGACAGCTTTGACGCGAACATACTAATGGTAAAATTACGTGCTCTTAAGTTCTCACATCCTGGATGCATTTCTATCTCTCTGATCGCTGGCAGTGTGTATCAACAGGTGAAAATTCCTCTTCATGGCAATCTGTAGAGACTGGAAGTGCTAGCGCCACTCCTATTTTCGATCTTCATTTCAGGACTAACACAAGTAATTAAACATTGTCAATATCATGTGCACGCAGACGACTTACAAATATATACACATGCAAATCGTCATGACTTACCGACTGCAATAAATAATGTGAATGATGACTTAGAAAGAATATGTAAGTGGACGGATGACCATGCACTAAAAATCAATGCCCCAAAATCGCAGTGTATTCTTTTAGCTATCCAAAAAAAACATGCACGCCTCACAGACGTGCATACCCACTCAGTAACATTAAGAGGCACTCGGTTACAATTCAAAGACAGTTAAAATGTTAGGGATGATAATGGTTAGCTGGAACGATCATGTAATAGGTATATGTCAGCGAGTGTTTTATTCCTTACATTCCCTCACGAAACTCGGAGATTCACTCCCGCAAAATGTAAGAAAACTGCTTATCCAAAGTACGGTAATGCCAATATTCAAGTACTGTGACGTAGTATACAGTAACCTGAATGCCTCATTTTCCATCAAGCTCCAAAAGACACATAACGTGTGTGTTCGATTTACCGTATTTCAGATATACCAAGGTTTAACCATATTTCTCCCACATTTGATAGACTTTCATGGCTACGCTTAAGAGAGCGACAAAATTTACACACTGTTACCCTGTTACATTGAATACTGAACCTTAACACTCCTGAATACCTTGCCACACAAATCCATTACCTAGCATCACCTTCTAGTATTCCTACCAGATCATCATCCAGCTCAGTACTAAGCATTCCCATTCACTGCTCAACCAGCTACAGTAGATCATTTGTAGTCGCCGCCAGCCGAATTTGGAATTCCCTACCTGCTGAAATTAGGAGCATGTCAAACCATCTCCGCTTTAAGAAACTCTGTCAAACTTGGTTAATAAATAATAATTATAATTCATAACATAGTAAGATAGAGATAGAAAGGGTGAAAGCAACTTTCCTTAAAAGAGCCCTATGCGTATCTAAATACACACCCTCTAGACTTGTGTATGAACTGACCCGAGAACCTTTCTTCATTGAGGACTTGCGACATACAATGACTCTACAATCAACAAAGGCATATCAAGAGCTCTTACATGAATTAAAATTAAAGAAGATAAAAATTTGGAGTGATTTCTATATAACGGATGCAATGACAGCAGTCAATTGGTGTCAGAGTTGTTTCGACCTCAGACATACAGTGACCCGTGCAGCTGTCCATTGCTTCCATCATAAGGCATGTGTTGTACCTAGATTTCACGATCCGAACCACGACTGTGTATGTCGATGGTGTGAGATGATCTGTGGTCATTAACACGCACTGGAGTGCCCGAAGAGACCGTGTTCTCTGACAAAACTTTGTAGTGGTTAAGTTTATACCCCTGCACATTGTGCGCTTTTCTGTGTAAATAAATACCATAGCAGGATTAGATCATAACTACGTTATTAGGTTAATTAAAACATTTAATTGATATCTTAAGATATTAAATTGTAGATAATTTATTTAGTGTATATTTAACTCTTCATGTAGGTGTATGTATTGCCAGACAGAATAGTAGACTTCATAGCCTGAGTCCCGCCATATAAAACAAGACAATAAATAAATTTAAAAAATTAAAACATACATGAATAGAGGAGAGTGGAAGAGGCTTGTCAATAGTATCCGGGAAAGTGGAACTGTAGACAGATGATGATGATGATGATGATGATGATGATGATGATGATGATGAAACCAATAGCAGTGTCTGAACTTGTAGGTACCATATTAGATTTATATCTGATTTTGAGACTGATAATTGAGCAGTTAAAGGATATGGATGAAAAGAGAAAGAGACTACAAAAGCCATATCTTCCAACCATGACCTATATTAACATTCCATTTCAAAATAGGAAAATATATGGATTACTCTTCAGAATCATAAAGTGGTACATAAAAGTTTGTCTATGGCATATTGTGCTGACTAAATTTGATATGTTGATATCCTGTGTGACTTACGACGTATCCTACCTACCAACTTAGCCAACTTAGATTAATGATTTGTACAAAAAGAAAGAAAAGAAATAAACATATCTCAATTTATATTTCTAATACACAGAATAACCTTTCTGTTGTTAAATTTATTATTATTGTTGTTATGTTCTTGAACTTCATGTCAATTTAATTGTTTGCAGAAGTCTGCTTTTCTATAATGTTCTCCCTTGCAGCAGAATAACTGTATGCCTACATGTGGAAGGGCATGCGGAAACATGAAGACCAAGATGCAGTACACCTTACTACACCAATGCCAATGGAAGAATGATGAGATACAAGGTACCATTAGCACATGAGAGGATAAACAAGACCATTTAACCAAGTCACATACTGAAGAAGACACAGGAATAGAGAGACCATTACTAGTACCAAAGAAACAGAACCAAACAGTCTTTGAGCAGGAGAATGGAGAGCCTGGCTGTATGTATGGCATGTACATCCTTTGGTGAAGAAGGAAGACCTGACAGCTCACATAAATCAATGTGGTATCACAGGGAAAACAGAATGTGAACAACTCGAATCAGCTAGATTCAACAAAGCCTACAGAATTGGCATTCCTTTTGACACGAAAGAATTGACAGAAAAATATGATGCTTGGCCAAAGGGTATCATAGTATGACGTCATATTTTTTGGAGATGGAGAGGGGTAGGAAGTAGAGCATAACACAAAGAACGACAATGATACAGTAAAGCTCTTAACATGGAATGTAGAAGGACTGACAACGGTGTCAAAGAGAAATACATTTTCAACCACTTTGACAAACAGTGCTGGTATTAACAGAGACTTTTATAATGAAAGACTGGGGGATTATATGCAGTACACGGACCTGCCACTACAAGAACTACAGGCAGACCATCTGGAGGAGTATCATGTTTATTAAAACCAAAGCTCTGCCCATCTGAAGTTGTACATAAAACAGTGAACATGGCTGCCTAGTAACAGGTTTATACCTTCAACTGGTGCTTAAGGAAGAGGACATAAGCGAGGGTTTAAATACGTCTCATCCAAACGACTTTAGTGATAACAACAGGTAATATGAACTGTTGTACAGATATTAAAAATTGTAAGGATGAAACAATGCTCGGGTATTTACAGGGTGGAGTGATGCTTATAAACAAACGGCATGAGGAAACGTATATTTGTCACAACAGAAGCAGTACGATAGATCTTGTATTTTCGAACCTGTAATGCGAACGGTATGCACAACAAGAAATATTAAAGAAGATTGAGACGAAACATCTACAAATAGCTACCAACTTCCAGATGGACAATAAACATACCTACCCTCCCAGAATAATTACCCGGGGGAGGATATTAAACATGGAACTGATTTTAACTGAAGAAGATCTAATATACATAGAATAACCTTTCCAGAGACATTCATCGCGAAAATCGGGTTACTCACTTTCAGTACATACTCCAACCAAAAGACACAAGGTCTACCAAGCATGCTAACAGAAGAGAAAATTCGGATAGCACCCAACTATTTACCACATATGAGGTGCAAGATGTGATTGAAAAACTGAAAAGTAATAAAACTTGTGGGCCTGATAATATATACTGTACAACGAACATATCAAAAGTGCGGCCCCAGGTTTAGTGGACATTTGGACGATGCTATTCAATGGGTCCCTTAGGTAGAGGTGCATCCCAGACATATGGGGGATCTCTAACCTTAAATTGCTGTATAAAGGAAAGGGTAATCTAAGTAATCCTGAAGCATACAGAGGCATAGCTTTAGAGTGAATTATCCTAAAAACAATTTACCAAACTGATAGGGACTAACACAGAAACTTATGATAGTAGTAGATGAGCACGTCCCAGACAAGCAATTTGGCTTCAGGGAGGGTCGTTCCACACTACATGCAGTTGAATGTCTGCTGAAAGATATTCAAGAGGCCCTTAGGCTTAAGAAGGGAAAGTGATCAAAATATTTGTAGATTACTCAAAAGCATTTGACTGAATTAACAGAATGATACTCATAGGAAAACTACTCAATTAATAATTAACTAATTAATACAGATATATTGGCCAAAAATAGAGTACAATTAAGCAACTCAATCTCTACATCCACAGGAATTGAGCAAACGATAGGTGTTCTCCTTTTTACAGTTGTATCAAGGTAAAGATGTAGATAATTTGGTTCTGGAACATGAAGAGGCTGTTGATGCTGATGAAATGGGAAACCCAATTTTGAGGTCAGAATTTGACAGAGCTGTGAGTGACTTAAATAGGAACAAGGCACCTGGAATTGATGACATTCCCTCTGAACTACTGACTGCTTAGGAGAAACCAGCATGGCAAGGTTATTTCATTTAGTGTGCAAGATGTATGAGACAGGAGAAGTCCCATCCGATTATCGGCAGAATGTTGTTACACCTATTCCCAAGAAAGCCGGTGCTGACAGGTGTGAAAACTACCGCACCATTAGTTTAGTATCTAATGCCTGCAAAATTTTAACACGTATTATTTACAGAAGAATGGAAAAACAAGTTGAAGCTGAGTTGGGAGAAGATCAATTTGGCTTCAGAAGAAATGTAGGAACACGTGAAGCAATCCTGACTTTACGTCTGATCTTAGAGGATCGAATCAAGAAGGACAAGCCCACGTACATGGCATTCGTAGATCTAGAAAAGGCATTCGATAATGTTGATTGGACCAAGCTATTTATGATTCTGAAGATGATAGGGATCAGATACCGAGAACAAAGTATTATCTACAATCTGTATAAAAATCAGTCTGCAGTGATAAGAATCGAGGGCTTTGACAAAAGAAGCAGCAATCCAGAAAGGAGTGAGGCAAGGCTGCAGTTTGTCCCCTCTCCTTTTCAATGTTTACATAGAACAGGCAGTAAAGGAAATCAAAGAGAAATTTGGAAAGGGAATCACAGTCCAAGGAGAGGAAATCAAAACCTTGAGATTTGCCGATGATATTGTTATTTTATCTGAGACTGCAGAAGATCTCGAGAAGTTGCTGAATGATATGGATGAAGTCTTGGGTAAGGAGTACAAGATGAAAATAAATAAGTCCAAAACAAAAGTAATGGAGTGCAGTCGAACGAAGGCAGGTGATGTAGGAAATATTAGATTGGGAAATGAAGTCTTAAAGGAAGTAGATGAATATTGTTACTTGGGCAGTAAAATAACAGACGATGGCAGAAGTAAGGAGGACATAAAATGCAGACTAGCACAAGCAAGGAAGAGCTTTCTTAAGAAAAGAAATTTGCTCACTTCAAACATTGGTATAGGAATTAGAAAGATGTTTTTGAAGACTTTCGTGTGGAGCGTGGCATTGTATGGAAGTGAAACATGGACGATAACTAGCTCAGAAAGAAAGAGAATAGAAGCTTTTGAAATGTGGTGTTACAGAAGAATGCTGAAGGTGAGATGGATAGATCGAATTACGAATGAAGGAATACTAAATCGAATTGGTGACAGGAGATCGATTTGGCTAAATTTGACGAGAAGAAGAGATAGAATGATAGGACACATCTTGAGACACCCAGGAGTTGTTCAGTTGGTTTTTGAAGGAAGTGTAGGTGGTAAGAACGGTAGGGGTAGACCAAGGTATGAATATGACAAGCAGATTAGAGCAGATGTAGGATGCAATAGTTATGTAGAAATGAAAAGGTTAGCACAGGATAGGGTGGCATGGAGGGCTGCATCAAACCAGTCTATGGACTGATGACTCAAACAGCAACATTGCTCTTCAATATGGAATGATATAAAATTCATTACCTATGATTACACATGTTTGTGAAATGAATAACTGGTTCAATAGAAGGCAGTTTGAGTTTAGCAAAGGTTATTCACTGAAGCTCAACTTGTAGGATTCCAGGAATATATAGCAGATATCTTGGATTCAGGAGGTCAATTGGACTGTATTGCGATTGATCTATCTAAGGCATTTGATAAGGTAGATCATGGGAGACTACTGGCAAAAATGAGGGCTATTGGACTAGACAAAAGAGTGACTGAATGGGTGGCTATATTTCTAGAAAATAGAACTCAGAATCAGAGTACGCAAAGCTTTATCTGACACAGTTATAATTAAGAGTAGAATTCCTCAAGGCGGTATTATTGGACCTTTATGTTATCTTATATATATCAATGATATGTGTAAAGAAGTGGAATCAGAGATAACGCTTTTTGTGGACGATGTTATTCTGTATAGAGTAATAAATAAGTTACAAGATTGTGAGCAACTGCAAAATGACCTTGATAATCTGGAAAAAAATCCAAAGAAAAGTAGCTTGATTTGTTCTTGGTGATTTCCGACAAAAGGGTAGCGTTACGAAAATGTTGCAAAGTTTGGGCTGGGAAGACTTGGAAGAAAGGAGACGAGCTGCTCGACTTGTGGTATGTCACTAAGTTTACAAAAGGAGTATTTCATTACCCCACCTATTCAATACAAATTAATTCCACGGTTATGCGGTTAAATGAACATAGAAATTACCAGATTTAAAGGGACATGTTTCGCCCTCCTTTTATTTGGCATCATCAGCCTATTTAATCTTAAAACAAGCTTTGGTTTGAGGATATTATTGCTTATAAAACAGGTAAACAGGTCTGTACCTTTAAAAGTGGTAAGGAATGGTAAAGACCCAGTACATTATAACAGGGAAGTAAAGAGACTAAGGACTAAGGTTGGAAAGAAAGAGAGAAATAATATAATATAATATAATATAATATAATATAATATAATATAATATAATATAATATAATATAATATAATATAATATATATTCAAACCAAAGCTTGTTTTAAAATTAAATAGGCTGATGATGCCCAATAAAAGAAGGGCAAAACATGTCCCTTTAAATCTGGTAATTTCTATGTTCATTTATCCACATAACCGTGGAATTAATCTGTACTGAATAGGTGGGGTAATGAAATACTCCTTTTGTAAATTTAGTGAGATAACTGTTTTCAATATGGAACAATGATGAGAGTAATGGTTTGTAATATGTGATACGTTCCGAGCTGTTAGTGGAGAGATGGCGTGGAATGACACTGGTTTGAGTGGTGTCTTTAAAAGTAGGAAAGATCACAATTAGAAGATAAAGTTGGAATTCTAGAGGACAAATTGGGGCAAATATTCATTTATAGGAAGGGGAGTTAGGAACTGGAATAACTTACCAAGGGGGATGTTCAATAATTTTCCAATTTCTTTGTAATCTTTTAAGAAAAGGCTAGGAAAACAACAGATAGGGAATCTGCCACCTGGGCGACTGCCCTAAATACAAATCTGTAGTGACTGATTGATTGACCTCGTAACAGGATACGCAGTGCGTAGTTTTCACAACAAGATATGTAGGGCAGTTCAAAACCGACTGAAGAATGTACTATATGTTCTCTTTGTAGGGAAATATGTGATTGGTACCATGTGGAAAAATGCAAGAAACATATCCTTGACTCAATCCTGTAATGCCCAATTGTGAAATGACTGGCCTGGTGCAGGTCTTTTGAGTTGATGCCCTATAGGCGAATAAGGATAAGGCCCTATCTGAGATGAATTATAATGTTGAAGACAACACAAACACCCGGCCCCCAAGCCAAAAGAGTTAACCAATTAACTTTAAATTCCCGACTCGGTCGGGAAGAGAACCCAGGACCCCTTGGACCAAAAACCAGTATGCTTTATATTTAGACATGAAGCCGGACCACTCAGATTATATCTCTCTCTAAACCAAAATAACTGGTTCCGATTAACATGTAGAATATAACGAATTCAAAACATATGTACAATATTGATGATAATACAACTTTTTGGGTACAAGTATAGGGTCAACCTGAAATTGAAAACCCGAAAGGAGTTCCATCACATTTTACACTGTAAAGTAATGGTAACAAGCTTTTTTCTAAAATTGAAAACCATAAAGTCCGCCTCTGTGGTGTAATGTTTAGTGGAATTACCTGCCACCCCCTGATGCCCACGTTCAATTTCCAGCTCTGCCAGGAAATTTGAAAAGTGGTACAAGGGCAGGAATGGGGTCCACTCAGCCTCGGGAGGTCAACTGAGTAGAGGGGGGTTCGATTTCCATCTCAGCCATCCTCAAAGTTGTTTTCCATGATTTCCCACTTCTCCTCCAGGCAAATGCCGGGATGATACCTAACGTAAGGCCACGGCTGCTTCCTTCCTCTTCCTTGTCTACCCCTTCCGATCTTCCCATCCCCCAAAGGCCCCTGTTCAGCATAGCAGCAAGGCCGCCTGAGCAAGGTACTGGTCCTCCACTCCAGTTTAATCCCTACAACCCAAAGTCTCATGTTCCAGAACACTGCCCTTGAGGTGGTCGAGGTGGGATCGCTCGCAGAGTCCGACGGAAAAGCAAAACCTGGAGGGTAAACGGATTAAGAAAGCCATAAAATGTCACATCAGTTGGTACCAGTCGTCAAGAACCTACTTACGTCCCAGTGACAAATGAACATTAAACAGCTGTTCCTGCACTGGTAAGGGTTATACTTTTTAAGTAATTGGTTGATTTATGATATATTATATTGAACCTTAAATTGTATAGGTAAAATGGATCAGCGAGAACAATATAATTGAATTAGCCTGTAAATGTGAATTAAAGTAAATACATCTACGGTATACTGGCACTAAGTTATGCAGGCACTAGTGCAACTCAGTTTCATTCGTATTTATGCCGTGCAATGATTAATTTACTTTAATGAAATCAATTATACAATTGATTTATTCGTTTCAGCAAGGATCTAAATACCGATATATTCTAATAATTTTCTAAACGGAACTACTATCTATGGGGCTCGACTAGGTGGGGGTGTTCTACAAAGTGATTATGCCTACTATAGAAATACCGCTACCGGTATACGAAAACTGTTGGTTTCCCTTTAGCTGAGATAAGAACACATACTCATTAACTTACGGCAGCTGAGATGAGGCAATATATTTGCTAATTCTGGTATTATACATTATCCCAAAGAAAGCTGAGAAACAAATGTTTCAGTCCGCACTGGCGTTAATCGCGAAAACATGCTGCACGTGGAGCGAACTGAAAAAAGCGGTGTTTAATCTATATATAATAATATTTCTTCTTCCACGTTCATCTTTAAAAAAGGAGTGTTACGGACTGTTCAGGTGATAAACCTACAACTTTCTACAAGAAGCCCAGACTAACTTGAAAAATCGATTTCTAATTTGAGAAACATACCATGATCCACAATTTACTGTCCTTCTAGGCATTAATCATGCCCGTAGACAACCATTTAGCTTGTCAATCCTGAAGACAGAAATGTCATTACCATGTTTGTAGGTTGAAATTTGGTTGTCAATCAACAATTACAGTCTCGGTTTTCTATTGGCTATCGAGCTCAGCAATAGCGTGAGCGATCTCTAAATATCGATTTACGGCATAAGTCTGGGCGTTGCCTACGAGATATCTCGTTGGCAACGGTCCGGGAGTATATGGAAGAAAGATTCAACACAGGTCTTGAAAAGGTATACCGGTACTAAAATGGCTGCATCCTAATATATGCCATGAATAAAATCTACATTTACCTTAGGCTTAAAGTACATAGGAGTAACGAACATGAAATATAATCCCTTTAACCGAAATAAAGGAAGGAAATGTCAATAGAAAATGCTATGAACATCTGAGTTACCTTAACTATGTAGCCTAACTTGTATACGTTAAATGTACGGTATCACACCTCTACAACGAGTTTAACTCACTTTCTGTTTATTCTCATGTAAAATGTCAGGGTACTTAAGATTACGTGTTATATCATAATTCTTCTACGTGGATATCAGATTTGTATTGCACCTATATGAGCCACGGCTCAGGTGCCATTTACGAAATATAAGAATAGAAGTTTCCCATGACATCGATTGGTACCTAAAGGAAGTTATAAATCAACCAGGCTTACCCATAGTGTGGAAGAAATACGGTTCCCGACATACAAGAAACGCTTAAATGATGGGGCGATCTAATTGTCTTTCAGAGACTTCTATCCAACTTCTGTTTTTGAGTATAAAACGGGCTTAGTGATACAGAAACTCGTGCCTTTACTGGCACAGGTGCACACAACGCCTGTGCCACTTTTAACACCGTGCCAAGGCACCGGTGCCGCGGCACTACCAGTACCTATGGCTCGGAATGGCCTATTGCATAATTCAGCTAATGTGGAGAAGTCAACGAGCTAGAATAACATAGAGGGGCTGTATACCTGACATCAGCGCTCCCTGCTTGAAGCAAGTTGATAAGGGGCAGCCATGTTAACGGTTGTCAAAACAAAGCGAATTGGCGCGAGAGCCAAGGATCATGTAAGAGAGCATATGTTGAGGTGACAGGGAGATCGTGCATGCCAATTTAACTCCCTAAGTTTTAAGAAGTGAAAACAAAGATTCTCGCTTTCAAGAATGCCAGCCGTAAGCTCAGCGTATGGTTGTACTAATCGGAGTAATAAAACCAAGGATATATCGTACTTTAAGTAAGTATTACTGAATTATAGCCGAGGTTCGTTTTTGTAATTTCTGTTTGTAATTAAATCCATTTTATTGTTTACTTAGCGAAAGTATGGATAGCCACGGTAATTATTTGTCGAATTTTGCTTCAGATTTCGTTTAAAGAACAAGGAATTAACCGAACAATGCGTTGTGAGGGTGAAAAGAGATAAATGGTATCGCATTCAATTCAGTTGCTTATGCTCTGTACATTTCCAGCCCTATTTAATTTTCATTCACATTTACAAATAAAGGAAACGGAGCGCCCACCACCAAGAAAACGTAACCACAAAAAAACACTTCGTTCAAACGTACACCAAGTATGATAAATACAGCATTTTACAAGACTTTATTGTAGATGTATGTTGCCTTGGTTTTTAAAACTATGCCACACTTCACAATGGACAACTTTCAAGCTTACCTTTCAGCTAGTAATCCCAGTATGATATGGTAATGGGAGAAACATGATATCCCCCCTACATTATAATAAATAATTACACTGAACGATTATTGTGGTAAAGTATTCATGGGCCGCCTCTGTGGTGCACTGGTTAGCGTGAGCAGCTGCCACCCCTGGAAGCCCGGGTTCGATTCCCAACTCCGCCACGAAATTTGAAAAGAGGCACGAGGGCTGTAACGGGATTCTATCAGCCTGGGGAGGTCAACTGAGTAGAAGTGGGTTCGACTCCCACCTCAGCCATCCTCGAAGTGATTTTCCGTGGTTTCTCACGTCTCCTCCAGGCAAATGCCGGGATGGTACCTAACTTAAGGCCACGGCCGCTTCCTTCTCCCCACGCCCCACAAGGCCCCTGTTCAGCATAGCAGGTGCAGCCCTCCCTCACAGTTGTATCCCCCGACCCAATGTCTCACGCTCCAGAACACTGTCCTTGAGGTGGTAGAGGTAGGATCCGTCACTGAGTCCGTGGGAAAAACCAACCCGGGAGGGTAAACAGATTAAGAAAGGAACACAGTACTCATGAGGATGCAATAATTTTAAAAATATGAACAGAATGAGGTTGTAACCTATTGTAGGTCCCTATGATTTTAAGGTTTCCTGTCATAAATATTTATGTCCATCGTTTTTATTCTAATTTACGCTTAACCACAACAGCCAAGCAGGGTAACGCTCTTGTTCCGATTTCGAGGCCTATTCGTATGTCACTGTGCGATGATTTCGAACTACCCTACAATCAACTGATCGTGATGTTGGCCTCGTGCCGCAATATGATGAAGTGGCGGTATTCGCTTTCATGCTTCAAACTTTCGACAACGGTCTTTAATTCTCCCCCAGCGATTCTAAAATGCGCATATTCTACACTTTTCGTCATTTAAAGGCCATGCCCCCTTGCTTGTGTGACAACAGGAAACATGGCGGACGTTCGTTCTATTAGGTTCACCCAGGCAGCGCTTCCGCCTCTCTATGTTATTCTAGCTCGTTGGGAGAAGTACAGGACTAGAGATGGGCACTATCGACTGATAACTAGTCGATAGTTTAAACTATCGTAGCAGTCGACTGCTTTAAAAAACTAGTCGACTGAATTCAGTCGCATTCCCGTCACTGATCTCCCACGTTTTGCTCTCCAGTCAGCGCTACTAAACAAGTCGACTGAATTCAGTCGCACTCCCGTCACAGCTAATGGAACTATCGGTTTATGGTCACTTCGGATATGTAATTTATAATATGTTAACTTTATATTATTTAGCGTATGGCTTATACAGACATAATCAGTAATATACATATATACATATTTACAGCTGAGAAACAAAGCAACTTGTGCTTCACAATTGAATGTCTAATTCTTCGATCCAGCGTGCAGCATCCGGAGTTAGCAGCAGGAAGTCATCCTCATCACCGTGATAGGCTCGAATCCTACATTCCCTGACGATATGACGAACAGTCTGGTGTGGAGCTCCGCAGTCACAGTCTGGGTTAGGTAGCTTTTTCCACTTATGGAGAGCGGCTCTGCACCGACCATGTCCTGTTCTGATTCTATTCAGGGCAGTCCAGGTCTTGCGTGGTAGGTGGGATCCACTTGGAAGTCTGGGACCTGAGAAGAAGGTATGAAGGCGCACATCCGTTGCTGCTTCCCATCTACTTTTCCACTCATCAAGAGATTTAAAATCTTTAGCATCCATGTTAGAGGCATCACGCAGAGTTGGATGGCGTGATTTTAGTCTGTTAAGATTCAGAAGTGGCAGGTCACTATTCACGGGTAGACTAGGATTTCTTGAGATCTTGTGAAATTCCTTCATAAGGGCATTAGATCGGCGTAGATCAGGTGGCATTATACCAGTTAGCAGTGGAAGCCAATGAACTGGAGTAGATGTGATTGCGCCAGATATGATGCGCATTGTGGTATTAAGCTGGGTGTCAACAAGCCTTGTATGATGACTGTTCATCCAAACAGGTGCACAATACTCGGCACTTGAATACACCAAACCCAGGGCTGAAGATCGCAAAGTGGTTGCTGAAGATCCCCAAGTAGTTCCACACAGTTTATGAAGGATGTTATTTCGAGACTTCAACTTTTGTGCTAAGTTCAGGAGGTGTTGTTTGAAGGATAGTGTACGGTCCAAGATGACACCAAGGTATTTTGGGTTCCGTTAACTTTATAGGTATCTACCAACGAGCTCCTACTTAATATGGCGATTTTCTCTTGTCGTTTATGTGCTCTTTATTTCGTTGCATATTTGTTTATATTAATTACGTTATTCATTTATAAGACATAACTATAATAACTATCGTAACAGTCGACTGCTTTAAAAAACTAGTCGCACTCCCGTCACAGAATATACAGTAGTGCGATAGTGTGTTTGGCTATTCTCATATATATCTTGACTGTGTACTAGCCTACAGCAACAAGTTTTACATATTATTGTTAGCAATGTTCAGGAATAGAGCCTCATTGTCGTCTTTCTACGTTTCACTGTCCATTTAGTACCAAGAAAGGCCATTCGTATGATGTTGGTTCGTATTAAGGGCATCTCTATATTTGTTAGCCCCATGTACGGACGAGTGCGTAAACCGGATTTTAATCTGCGCAACTGTGAATTCCTCGATAGTGTGATTATATAATCCGGGATTGGGGTATGTGCCCAAGGTACAGTACTATTGTGGCATTTGCCAGGAATGAATGTAGAAACCCCCATGGAAAACTGGTATTCGTTGTCCGTGAATGGAATACGGAACTGGGATATCCAGGTGGTGCAGCTTCTTATTCCTAATGTGGAGCGGAGTAGACTTCTCGGCTGCGAACGTGGGTCCCTTTGAATAAATTTGTAAATCACTCAATATAACATTAATTTTTTATCTAATGGGTGTCTATACAAGTGATTTCTAATTATTGGTAAATTGCGTTAAATTGAGTCGAATTCGTAAAAGTACGATTCTCTACTTTTGATACGGAAAGTTTCGACTGGAAACATTCGAATGTTTTTCATTGAATGACTACTTGCGTGATATGAATACTTTCATTCGACTGTTCAGTCTTCTCAACGGGAAGTAATGAATACTTTTGTTCGACTGAAAACATTCGACTATTCAGTCGATAGTTCGAAGGGACTATCGCCCGAGTAGTCGATAGTGGTTTTCAGTCGATAGTGCCCGTCTCTATACAGGACTTTTCTTTGTACAGGACAAAGTTGTATGGTCATGATACGCTGATTGGAGCATTATACACTACCGGTATGTGTCAATATCGTTCTATTTCATAACCTAGAGGATATATTTTTATTAAATAAATAAATAAATAAATGTTTGTTTGTTTGTCCAACCCTTGTCCCGTTTCCCTACGGGGTCGGGTATGAAGTGAGATGAATTTGTCGTGGCGGTTTTTTATGACCGGATGCCCTTCCTGACGTCAACCTCATCAGAGGAGTTAATGAGATGAAATGAATGACGTGATATATGATAGTAGGGAGAGGGTGAAACCCGGTGCCGGCACATAGCCTACTCCTGTCGAATAGCACCAAGGGGTCTGCTCAAGGCTTAACGTCCCCATCCGACGGACGAATCACCATCAACAGCGTCATATGCCCTCACTCCATATGAGCACTGCGGAGAGGTTTGGAATTTAATCCAGGCTTTTGGCACGCAATCTAGTGATTAGAAATTGTATACCACCACCTCCCCTACCCTGCCGGCCAACATTCTGATGGTGAAAATTTTTTCGACCAACGGGAC